>NC_142435.1:71774807-72084423 GCF_059453495.1 Arachis ipaensis | reverse complement strand
AACTAACCAGAACCCCTACAGAAAACCTCAAAATAACTACCCTAACCCCAACTAGTACCAATCCAATAACCAACCCACCAACCAAAATGCCTACCATCCACCACCCACATCTCATAACCCACCTCAAGTATCACCTGAATCTCAAAGACTCACTAACTTGGAGACCTTGATGGATAAAATGTTGAAACACCAGGAAATGACAACCAAGAACCATGAAGCCTCCATAAAGAGCCTAGAGAGGCAGATGGGGCAAATCTCCAACCAGATCTCTATTGAGAGACCTTCAAGCTCTCTGCCGAGTGACACAATTCCAAATCGTAAGGAAGAATACAAGGCAATACAATTAAGGAGTGGGAGAACATTGATGAGCAATAATGACACTACAAAGAAGCAAGCAGAGAGCAGCAAAAGGCCAATAGAAGATGAGGAGCAAACAAAGGCAGATGAAACCAAGGATCAAGTTGTGATGCCAAACAAGAGCATTGAGAAACTCAAAGAGAAGGACAACCAACCACACAGTTCAAAAGAAGTAACTCAGGGACAGTAGCAAATAGGAAAGAGCATCACACCTCCACTGCCATATCCCCGAGGTTCAACAAAGAAACTAAGGACCAACATCTTCATAAGTTCCTTGAGACTTTCAAAAAGCTGGAAATCAATATTCCCTTGGTTGAAGCACTTGAGCAAATGCCTCTGTATGCCAAGTTTTTGAAGGAGCTTATCAACAAGAAAAGAAGTTGGCTTGAGAAGGAAATCGTGTTACTCACCGAGGAATGCAGTGCTTTGATTCAAAGGGGCATTCCACCAAAACTCAAGGATCCAGGAAGCTTTGTAGTCTCATGCACCATTGGCAGAATAATTCTCAACAAAGCTCTCTGTGACCTTGGTGCCAGCATCAACTTAATGCCTCTCTCAATGATGAGAAAACTTGCTATAGAAGAGCTTAAACCCACCAGGATGTCATTGGTCATGGCTGACAGATCAATCAAAACACCCACTGGAATTGTCGAGAATCTGTTGGTGAAGGTTGGGGAGTTTATTTTCCCAACAGATTTTGTGATTTTGGATACTGAAGAGGAAGGAAACAATTCAATCATTTTGGGAAGGCCATTTCTAGCCACAGCAAGAGCCACTATTGATGTAGAAAAAGGAGAAATAATCTTCAGGGTCCACAATGAAAAAATGGTCATAAACGTCTTCAAGTCAATGCAACACATTCCCGAGCAAGAGGATTATGTGAGAGTGGACATGATAGAGAGTTTGGTGGAAGAAATGCTGGAAGAAAGTCCTCAAGAGCAAGAAGGAAATCAAGGGGCAACAGAGGAACAAGTAGCTGAGACTTCTATTGAGCAAAATGAAAAACAAGACAAGAAGGAAGAAGTACGAAAACAAGAACTGAAACCATTACCCACCCATCTCAAATATGCATTCCTTGGCACATCGGAGAGCTTCCCAGTGATCATTAATTCATCCCTGACAAAGAAGGAAGAAGGAGAACTTCTTGATGTACTCAAAGCTCACAAAGATGCTTTAGGATGGACCATTGACGACCTGAAGGGAATCAGCCCTGCAGTGTGTATGCATAAGATCCTCTTGGAAGATAATTCCAAACCAGTGGTTCAACCACAAAGAAGGCTAAATCCCACAATGAAGGAAGTTGTCCAGAAGGAAGTAATGAAGTTGTGGAATGCAGGGATAATCTTCCCAATATCTGACAGCCCATGGGTAAGCCCGGTTCAAGTTGTACCAAAGAAAGGAGGAATGACGGTCATCACTAATGAGAAGAATGAGTTGATCCCTACTAGAACAGTGACTGGGTGGAGGATGTGCATAGACTATAGAAGATTGAATGATGGCACCAGGAAGGACCATTTCCCTTTCCCATTCATTGATCAGATGCTGGAAAGGTTGGCCGGCCATGCCTATTATTGCTTTTTGGATGGATATTCTGGGTATAATCAAATCGTGGTGGACCCCAAGGACCAAGAGAAGACTGCCTTTACATGTCCATTTGGAGTCTTTGCTTACCGGAGGATGCCCTTTGTGCTTTGCAACGCCCCTGCCACATTTCAAAGGTGTATGCTCTCCATTTTCTCTGATATGGTCGAAAAGTTTTTAGAAGTCTTCATGGATGACTTCTCTATTTTTGGTGATAATTTCAATGCTTGCCTAAACCATTTAACCCTTGTTTTGAAACGGTGCCAAGAAACTAATTTAGTTTTAAACTGGGAGAAATGCCATTTCATGGTACCCGAAGGGATTGTTCTTGGCCATAAAGTTTCAAGAAAAGGGATAGAGGTTGATAAGGCAAAGGTTGAAATCATAGAAAAACTCCCTCCACCAATTAATGTGAAATCTGTTAGAAGTTTCTTGGGGCATGCTGGATTCTACAGAAGGTTTATCAAGGATTTTTCAAAAATAGCCAAACCTTTGAGTAATCTGTTAGTGCTTGATAACCCTTTTTGTCTTTGATGAAAACTACCAGCATGCCTTTAAAACTTTGAAAAACAGACTCACAACAGCACCAATCATCACACCTCCAGATTGGGAGTTACCTTTTGAACTCATGTGTGATGCAAGTGACCTTGCAATTGGTGCTGTACTTGGGCAAAAGAAGGGAAACTTACATCATGTCATATACTATGCAAGTAAAGTGTTGAATGAAGCCCAAAAAAATTACACCACAACAGAGAAGGAGTTGCTAGCTGTAGTTTATGCATTTGATAAGTTTAGATCATACTTGATAGGATCCAAAGTTGTGGTTTATACTGACCATGCTGCACTTAAGTATTTGATGTCAAAACAGGATGCTAAACCTAGACTTATCAGGTGGATATTGCTCCTACAAGAGTTTGACATTGAGGTAAGAGATAGGAAGGGCACTGAAAACCGGGTTGCTGATCATTTGTCGAGACTACCACATGAAGCAATTCAAAAAACATCTCAACCCGTGAATGAAAGCTTCCCAGATGAGCACCTGTTGCAGATCCAGCAAGCACCTTGGTTTGCTGACATAGCAAACTACAAAGTGGGAAGAAAGATACCTCAAGAGTTCTCTAAGCAACAAGTGAAGAAGTTAATCCATGAGGGAAAGAAATTCTTATGGGATGAACCCTTCCTGTTCAAGAGATGTTCTGATGGAGTAATTAGAAGGTGTGTCCCTGAGAGTGAAATGAGGGATATCCTGTGGCACTGCCATGGTTCAGCTTATGGTGGACACTTTGGCCCAGAGAAAACAGTTGCAAAGATATTGCAGAGCGGCTTCTATTGGCCAACTATCTTCAAGGATGCCAAAGAATATGTTCACCAATGTAATGAATGCCAGAAAGCAGGAGGATTAACAAGAAGGAATGAGATGCCTCAAAACTTCATCTTGGAACTGGAATTATTTGATCTATGGGGAATTGATTTCATGGTGCCCTTTCCCCCTTCCTATTCTTTCAGATATATCTTAGTCGCAGTGGAGTATGTCTCAAAGTGGGTGGAAGCCATAGCCACGACCACCTGTGATGCACAGATTATCCTCCAATTCCTTAAAAAGCACATTTTCACAAGATATGGAGTGCCCAAGGGTCTTGTCAGTGATGGTGGTAGTCACTTATGCAACAAACAGATGGAGAAGCTCCTCCACAAATATGGAGTAATCCATAAAGTGGCCACACCTTACCACCCTCAGACTAATGGCCAGGCTGAACTAGCAAATAGGGAATTAAAGAAGATTCTAGAGAAAACAGTGGGAAGCACAAGAAAAGATTGGGCTAGGAAGCTAGAAGATGCATTATGGGCATATAGGACAGCTTTCAAAACTCCTATTGGCAAGTCACCCTTTCAGCTATTGTATGGCAAATCCTGCCACCTCCCTGTAGAGCTTGAACACAGAGCTTTTTGGGCCACTAAACTCCTCAACCTTGATTCCCAAACTGCAGGAGAAAAAAGGTTGTTGCAACTAAATGAGTTAGATGAATTCAGGATAGAAGCTTATGAGAGTGCTAAGATATACAAGAAAAGAGCTAAGAGGTGGCATGACAAGAAAATCACAAAGAAGGAATTCAAGCCAGGACAGCAAGTGCTCCTGTATAATTCAAGGCTTAAGATTTTCCCTGGCAAACTGAAGTCAAAGTGGACTGGTCCATACTTGGTAACAAAGGTTTTTCCTTATGGGAGTATTGAACTGCTCGATGAAGCAACAAAGAATCAATTCACAGCAAATGGTCACAGAGCAAAGCTGTATTTGGGAGGACAATGGGATAAGGAAAAAGAGGTCCAGAACCTACAGCCCTCTTGAAAGGAATTGAAAGATGTCAAGCTAGTGACAATAAAAGAGCGCTTGTTGGGAGGCAACCCAACCTGAGGTAGTTTTCTTTTCATAGCTTTTTCAATTAAAATGTTGAATAATTAATATGTATTGCAAGGAGCTAAGTTTGGTGTTGCACACCAAAAACAACTCAAGGGAGAATGGAGGATTCCATGTTTGGTGTTCCACCAAAACCTCATTCAAAAGCACATTTTAACTTCCTGCACATTGCTAGTTCTAAGCAGTCAAACAGATTATTCAACCACTTAACTGCTTTTTTTTTTAGTCTTAAAACTTCATAACCTTTAGCAAGGACACAAAATTTTGCCTAGAGTTAACTTGCTGTATCCAGAAAAGTGGCAAGAAATTAAGTTTGGTGTTTCCACACCAATTTGAATCCACAAGCCACAATCAATTCATGCATACTAACTGGTCATCTAAGGGCTTGAGAAGCAAGCAACTTTTGAGAATTATGCAGGGAATTCATCACCATTTGAAGACACTATGCATCATAACTCAAAAGGGCACAACAGAAGGAAGGACAAAGGAACTGCAAACCAATAGGTTGTATTTACACTTAACTCTTACTGTTGAAAAATGTTTTGACTTGTGTTTTGTTAAAATGTTCATCTAATATAAGTAGAATCACTCTTAGAATAAGTAAGCTAGTCTATGTGTGTGCTTGTGTGTTTACTTTCACTGAACAAAACGCATGCTTTGTCCCCTGCATTTTCAATTCAATAAAAGAAATGTTTGAATGTGAAGTGAGATAGTTCTCTGATTAGATAGAAGTACAATAAAAGTAAGTGGTGGTGTGTGTGTGTGATAGTATAATAGCTCACTTTAGTGAATAAAAGAACTAGGATGTCTCCTTCTAAGTATAAAGTGGCCTACTGTCTATGAATCTCAATCAAATAAAAGTCCTTGGTTAGACAGAAAAACAAAAAGACAGAAAAAAAAGGGGAGAAAAAGAAATAGCCAAAGAGTGGCAGAACAAAAGAAAAACAAAAAGAAACAAAGCTGGACACCAATAGCTTGAACCTTAGAATATATGCATGCGGTGTCTTTGTATTAGGATCTGCTTGGATTATTAAGCTCTTTGGAGTGCATCAATACTTGATGACTTGGGTTAACTAACCCGGGATCATCAGCTGAAAGTCGACTATCAAGAGCAACCTAACTACAAGGCATTTAGTAGCCCAAAGAGGTGCTGGGCATCAATGTTCTAAGAAGGAATGTGAGCCAAGTGTCTATAGTGAATAATGTGTCAAGTATAAAGAAAAGGAAATGAACTTGCTACACATGACACTCAAATAAAGCTTATGAACAAAATAATAGCCAAGGATAAAGAAATAATGAGAGGTCATAGCAGTATGTTACTTGAAGCTTGAAGGAGACTTTCTAGGCTTAAGAGTCAATAAGAGGTGAGTGTTTACATATCCACATAAAACCCCATGAACGACCAATAACACTCTACTAGCATGAACATCCTCTTCCATTTCATTCTTTCTTCTCAATAAATCATTTCTTGCTTGGGGACAAGCAAGCTTTAAGTTTGGTGTTGTGATGACAAGTCATCTTAGCCTAGTTTCACTAGCCTTTTTCTTTAGTTTTCAATTGAATTATGCACTTTCTTGAGCCATAAGCAAGCCAATTGGGTAGATTTTCATGTTTCCTTTGATTTAATCTACCACGTATGAATTAATGCGATTTCATGAGGTTTTATGCTATAATTGTCACATATTATGAAAGAATGAATATCTCATGATTTTGAGCATAGCTTTGATGTGTTTGGTTGATTAATGATAGGTGAAGAAAGCTTGGAGAAAGGTTGAAGCAAGGAGGAATGGCTAGGAGGAAGAGAGGACAAAAAGTTTGAGCAAAAGTTTGCCTCAAACTTTAGCTCAAACTTTTGGAATAAGTGAAAATGAACCAGGGAGCAAAAAGCTGGACCAAAAGTTTGCCTCAAACTTTTGTGCAAACTTTTGGGCAAAAAGCTGGAGCAAAAGTTTGCCTCAAACTTTTGTGCAAACTTTTGAGCCAAAAGCTGGAGCAAAAGTTTGCCTCAAACTTTTGTGCAAACTTTTGGGCAAAAAGCTTGAGCAAAAGTTTGCCTCAAACTTTTTGGCAAACTTTTGGCATCACAAATCAACACCCTAGAGAGCAAAAGTTTGCGCCAACGTTTGCCTCAAACTTTTTGGCAAACGTTGGCGCATGAACAACACACCCTGGAGAGCAAAAGTTTGTGCCAACGTTTGCCTCTAACTTTTTAGCAAACGTTGGCGCCATGAGTGTGCAAGGGGAGGCCAACGTTTGAGCAAAAGTTTGACCCCAAACTTTTGCCCCAACGTTGGTATCAGCAAAAGAGGGTGGCTGATGTGAAAAGTTTGAGTAAAAGTTTGCCTCAAACTTTTACTCAAACTTTTACTCAAGCTTTCATGATTCCAAACCCGGTTCAATTCGGTTCTTCTCCAAACTCCAAGAGCAATCAACCAAGGCCTCTATCAACCAAATTCCATCAAGAGCAAAGGCCCAATTGAAGGCTTGAAAACCATTTGAAGAAAGTGTATAAATAGCATAGGATTTAAGTTTTTCAGGGAGTTTTTTTTTTCTTGAAGTTTTTCAGAGAGCTTTCCCTTTTAGTTTTCATAGAGAGTTTTCGGAGAGCTTTTGGTGTTGAGTGAATTTTAATTTCTATGTCTCGGGGAAGGAGAATTGAATTCCCTTCCTCTTAGTTTTCTTGCTTTCAATTTCAATTACAATTGTCTTGGATCTTGGTTTGGAGAATTGAAGGAATTCTGTTTCAATCTCATCCTAAGATCTCTCTGTTTCATTTTACTGCACAATTGAATTTCCATTTCTATTAATTGCTTCTTCATCTACTTTCTCTGTAATTTACATTTCCTTTGCAGTTGTTCTTGTTGGATCTAGGAAGGCATTGAGATCTAGACTTGGTTATCTAGTCTCTTGGGTCCTGAGATCTGAATTCCAATTTTACATCCTCTGTTTAATGCTTTTCAATCTCATTTACAATTCTGTTTTTAGATCCGATTCAATCCAAGTTATCTTCTACTTCTCTGCTTGTTGCAATTTTACTTTTCCTTGTTTAATTTCTGCAAATCCAATTCCCAATTCCCTTTACAATTTAAGCCATTTACATTTCTTGCACTTTAAGATTCTGCAATTTACATTTCTTGCGTTCTAAGTTTCTGCCATTTAATTTCTTGCTCTTTAAGATTCAGCACTTTAATTCCTGTTCTCTTTAATTTCATGCCAATTACCCATTCCCTTTACTTTTCATGCGATTTAAATTCTGCAAATCACAAATCTCTCAACCAAATCTTGATTCGCTTGACTAAATCAACCACTAAACTAAAATTACTCAATCCTTCAATCCCTGTGGGATCGACCTCACTCCCGTGAGTTATTATTACTTGATGCGACCCGGTGCACTTGCCGGTGAGTTTTGTGTCGGATCGTTTTCCGCACATCACTCACCCAAAGATAACATAAGAGAAGATAAGATAACTAACTTATCTTATCTAAAAAGGTCACTCCACACTACTATAAATACACTGGAGCACTCAGGTATAACTCATACTCTGATTCTATAAAAAACTTGCTTAATACCCTTGCTAACTTAAGCATCGGAGTCCCTTGCAGGTACCCCAACCCTCCGGTGGCAAAGGATCAGCAGCACCACCAGTCCAACAAGTCGAACACGACAGCTCCGGCCGCCACACCCCAGCCGGACACGTCATCTTCGACCAGCATAGAAGATCTCGTCCGAGATTGACCTACAGTTTTAGGTAACCCTCGGAACAGATCTCTATCCCGATTACTAACCACAACATGAGAATTGGCAAGGATCAATCTCACTAAGTCAACCCCTAACTAATATTAGAAGAAAGTCAAGTAAGCTATATCAATCCAAGTCCATAACTCCTAGTTCTCCACCAAATCAATTAGTGAGATCTAGAGTTAATGGCTCCCAATCGTCAATTACTTGGACATTAGTAACACAGGAGTTCCTAAGTTACCTTCCCAAGCCAAGAGCATAAAATTCTACTCTAAAATCCTTCCAAGTATTTTATTAAACACTTGGAAGGCAAAAGAATAAAGCATGATAAATCAATCAACAAGAATAAAATCTAACAACAATTGAATGTAAGAAATCAACAACAACAATCAAAAGGAACACAATTATTATGAATTACCTCTAATTGAATTAAAAGAGAATAGAAGGAACAAAAGTAGATCTACAACAAAGCATAGAAACAACATAAACAAAATTACAACAAAGGAATAGAGGAATCATGAATGCAACAACAAAGAATTGAGAAGAAGAAGTAGAAGAGAGCATGAATCAAAACCTAGATCTAAGAACTAAACCTATTCCTAATCCTAAATCTAGAGAGAATAGAGAGCTTATCTCTCTAAAACTAACTAATCCTAATCCTAATGTGTATGAAGGAGCAAAAGATGTGAATCCCCTTCAATCCATGGTCCTTTAAAGCACCTTGGCGCCAAAAATGGTTGAAAACTGGGCCTCACAGCTTCTCAGAAATTGCTGGGCACGTTTTCTATTTAAAAATCACGTGCGCCCACCGATGCGTACACGTACAGCGCGCGTGCGTGTCCCTTGAATTTTTGCGATCTACGCGAGCGCGTACAGTGTGCGTGCGCGTGGATGAAGATATCTAAATCTTTGGATTTTTCATGTGTTCTCCACTTTGCATGCTTTCCTCTTCACTCCTTTGATTCATTCCTAGCCTTTTCAACCTTAAATCAATTAACAAACAAATCAAGGCATCTAGTGGAATCAAAGGTGAATTGAATTTAGCTAATTAAAGACCTAGAAAGTATGTTTTCACACTTAAGCACAAATTGGGAGACAATTATGAAACCATGCTATTTCATTGAATAAATGTGGGTAAAAGGTCATAAAATCATCTAAATTAAGCACAAGATAAACCCTACAAAGGGGGTTTATCAACCTTCCCACGCTTAAACCAAGCATGTCCTCATGCTTAAACCAAGAGAGAGCAAAGGATATCAACATTTATTCAATGAAATCTAACTAAATGCAACCTAAACTATATGCAGCTATCTACATGAATGCACTTGCTTGGTTAAGATAAATTAATTCCCAAGAATACATATATAAGCACAAGGGCCAAAGGTATTAACAACCATGCCGAGCCACAATTAAATTGAGCTATTAAATATTTCTACAAACTTGCATGAAGAGTGATGATCATAGGTGAAAACATGTAATTGAGCATCAAACCCTCACCGGATGTGTTTGCACTCTATTCGCTCAAGTGGTTAGGGTTGATTCTCTCAATTCTCTCCTAATCATGCTTTCTAAGATTTATTTTTCTTCTAACAATCAACATTTATTTCATGCATGCATACATATATCATGAGGTCTTTTCTTAGGTTGTGATGGGGCTAGGGTCAAGGTAGGATGCATATTTGGTCAAGTGAGCTTGAAATTTGAATCTTTGATAAGCTTAGACTTCCCACCTAACCTATGACATCCTATATAATTAAGTTCTAACCTAGCTACCCATCTTTTACTTTTTCTTCTCATACTCATGCATTTTCTTTTTATTTCACAATACATATGCATTGATTTTATTGAACTTTACCTTGGGGCATTTTGTCCCCTTTTTATTTCTTTCTTTTTTTTCTTTTTTTTCTTTCTTTTTTTCTATTTTTTTCCATATTGTTTTTCTTTTTTTTTCTTTTGTTTTTTTTCTCATTTTTCTTTCTTTTAAACTATATATAAGAACATCAATGCAAAAGGTCTATACATTTAATCAATACATGAGTATGTACCCAATTCCCAAAATTGACAACAAAAATGCAAACTACCCTTTTTATTCCCCCAATGTCCCAAGTTTTCCACACTTGAATGATACACACATACTAGCCTAAGCTAATCAAAGATCCAAATTAGGACTTTTATTGTTTTTCGCTTTAAGGCTTGTAATGTGCTAAAATTATGAACAAGCGGGTTTAGCATAGGCTCAAATCGGCTAACAATGGAAGATAAAAAGTAAGGCTATTTGGGTAAGTGAGCTAATTGAAATGATGGCCTCAATCATATAAGTGCATGAATACACAAAATAATGGACATAAAGACTCAAACAAATCAAAGATTACAATCATAGAAAGAGAATAATACACACAAGAAGGAAAATAAGTGGTTATAACATGTAACCACATCATTAAGGCTCAAATCTCACTTGCTTGTGTTCTTAGCTCAAAAACATGATCCACAATATATATAATTCAAGCAAGTTCAATAAAAGATTTTACTCAAATCAATTGGTGCCCTATAGATAGAATCCTTGAAAATTTTCATTATTTTGACTGAGCTTATTGTGTATATATATGCAAAATTAAGAAAAATAAAACTAAAAATCCTAAAAACCTAAAATGAAATGCAAAAGTGTTGAGATTAGAAACGTGTCACCCAAAGACGCCGACCAGTCAGACGACCTCTCCACACTTAAAACTTTGCACCGTCCTAGGTATATTCAAAGATGAGCAAGGCGGTACGGCGACTTTCCGAGTTGCTACCTTCAGCTGGTAGATCAACCGATTTGCTGCGTGTTCTATGTCTTGCTTTCGTTTTTGCTTGTGGTGTGTTAATCATGAAAAATAGAAAATAACACCATAAGATAGGATAATACAAAAGCAAGGAAGCATAATTGTTGGAATGAGGTAATAATCACTAGAATTGAGTGAGTGGATTAGTGTGACTTTTATGAAAATAAGGATGTGAATTCTAAATTGGGCGCCTTTTAGAACACACATTAGCATAAAAAGTGATGTCACAAAAGAAGCATGCACTTTACTCATTCTAGTATGCTTGAGATGCTTTAAGTAAACTTGTAAGGTAAAACAAGCATTAAAGAAGCATGAAAGCATTCAAGCCATAACATATGGATGCATATAATCATGAAACACAATGCATTAAGATAAATGCACAACATCCATCAAGAAATCGCCTAATCGAAGAAAAGGATTCCAATTACATGTTGGCCAAATTATGCAATTCAAGAAGGGTCACAAGCTCGAAGGCGATTCTCATCATTTGGTATTCTCAAAAGGTAAGCATGAAGAGCTCAAAACCAAGTAGCAAAATATAACCTCAACAATAGCATCCAACAATGAACATCTACAAACATTCATGCTAAAATAGCATTTAGGCAATAAGAGGCAGCAATGCATAGTAAACAAAGTTAACAATCCAATAATTATAATGAAAAAGTGAAAATAAAATGAGAAATAAACTAAAACTAACTAAACAACTAACTAACTAACTACTTAACTAACTAAAATAAATGGTTATCAATGGTGTTTGGAAGTGTTGGATGAGGGGCAGGAGAAGGGAAGAAGAAAGGGAAAGGAAAGAAATGGAAAGAGGAGAAGAAAAGAGGTGTAGTGAAGGGACGACATCCGCGTGTACGAGTGTATGGCACGCGCATGGATGATGGTGCAATGGATGCAACGCGTACGCGTACATGGCGCGTGCGCGCCGATGGCTTATTTTGAGAGTGACGCGTACGCGTCAGGTGCGCGTATGCGTGAGTGGTTTTGTGCCAAAGGCACAGTGCGCATGCAATGTTCGCACAACTCTCGGGTCAATGTATGGGAGGTGAAATTTTTCAATCTACGCGTACGCATACATGGCGCGTCCATGTGGATAGGCGAAAATGCTTGTTGCACCCGTACGCGTGCAGTGCGCGTACGCGCGGATGATGTTATGTTTTTCAAAATTTTTCTATGTTTTTGCAACAATCCAAGCATTCGAAACCTCCAAACAGCTACCAAAACACCATAAAACCTTATTTAACATCCTAGACTATCAATTAGACTAAACAAACTCAACAAAACATGAAATTAAGCTAATTACCAATATGTACAAAAGAGAAAAATGAAAAGAATTTACCATGGTGGGGTGTCTTCCACCTAGCACTTTTGTTTATTGTCCTTACGATGGACTTATGGGGAGCTCCTTTCAAGGTGGCTTGTGCTTGAATTCATCTTGGAACTCCCACCAATGCTTGGTTCTCCATTGTGCCCCAAGATTTCTCAGGGATTGAGCCAAGTGTTGATGGAGTTCTTCACAAGCTTGGGGCTCCCAAAGTTGATCCTCTTTTTGTAATCCGGGATCCCATACTTTATTTTCACACCCATCTTGAAGCTGACTATCATTGATCCATGTGGGTGGTAGGCATGACGAATTCTCAATGAGGTGACCAAACATTCTCCTAGACCCAAGCAATCCAGTTCTACACCAACTCTTGCTATTAAGCTTTGGGCATGCAACCATGATGAACTTTGATTTACATTGCCAACCACTAACCATCTCCCTTTTGCTCTTAAAGCCACAAATATATCTAAGTTGACCATCCGTTTCAAGCAAACCATATTCAAGGGGAATAATAAAGCTCAAGTATAAGGAATTTACCCACTTGAATGTAAGAATGGATGGTGGTGGCTTAGGGAGAGGTATCTCCAATGTCCTTGCAAGCTCTACTCCCTTGTATTCTTCCTTGACTACCTCCACCTCTTTACAAACTTCTTCAATTTCAATCCTTTGTTCATCAATTTCATCTAGCTCTTTTTCATCACTCAAATCATAAATGGGAGGTTGAGAGAAATCTACCTCCACATTGCTTTCTATCTCATTGGGAGAAGGTTCGTCAAATTCAAAGGATTCACCACCAAGAGGATTGGATGCATGATCTTCATCACCAAGGGAACTCAATTCTTGCTTCATTCCTTTCAAGTCTTCATTCAACAATTGTTTTGGAGGTTGTGCACTCTCCTCTTCAACATCAAATTCAATCCTCTTGGAGAGGTTCTCTTCAACTCTAGGTTCCCAAGGGGGTTCTGCATCTCCTAAGTCTTCAACCACTTCTTCCTCTTCTTCAATGATCATAGGCTCCTCCAATTACTCTAATACAAAGAGGCATTCCTCATCACCCACCGGAGTTTCCAATTTCGCCTTCATGCTATACTTTTCAATTAGTTCTCCACATGTAACCATGGGAGTGCTTTAGGTGCTCAAGCATTCGGAGGCTAAAGTGCTTACTACCTTGGTCAAGGTAGCCACAAATTCTAGTGTCTTCCTTTGCATTTCTCCTTTCCCTTGAAGTATAAGGCTAAGGATTTCATCCATTGAGGATTGGGGTGGATAAGAGGGTTCATTGTCTTGGAGAAAGGGTTCATAATAGGAGGGTGGTTCTTCTTGGTAAGGATGTGGTGGTGTATATTGAGGTGGCTCTTGGGAGTATTGATATTGGAATGGTGGTTCCATGTATGGCTTATATGGTTCAAAAGGTGGTTGGTATGATGGATATGGATTAGGGTAATATGGATGTGCTTAGTGGTAGGGGGCTTGTGAGTATGGTTGAGGTTCATGATGAGGTTATGACTCGTAGGCATATGGTGGTGGTTCTTGAAAATCACAAGGAGATTCACCATAACTATTGGATTGGTATGCATCATAAAATGGCTCTTGTTCATAGTGTATTGGTGGAGGTTGTTGCCATGAAGATTGGTCATATGTATATGGCTCCTCCCACCTTTGATTATCCCATCCTTGATACATGTTGTCATTAAAGTCCACATTTCCTACAACATATTGAGAACCAAACTCATAGCCAAAGTGAGAATTCATAATAGCAAGAGAAAATGAAAATAAAATCAAATAAGAAACAAAGAAAACCAAATCCTAAAACTAGCAAGAGCTAACAAAAGTAAACATATTCACACTATTCACATATATACAATAACCAATAACACAACACCATTGCAATTCCCCGGCAATGGTGCCATTTTGATGAACGAAATTATTGACGGTTTAGAAATCACAATAAATTCTCGTTGAAAGTATAGTTTCTAAACCAACAACAATCCTTTCATACAAAAATTTTGTTTGTCACAAGTAACAAACCCCTAATAATGCTAATAACCGAAGTATTTAAACTTCGGGTCGTCTCTCAAAGGAATTGCAGGGTAGTGTTCTTGCTATTGGTTATGAATTGTATATTTTTGGGGTTTTGAGATGAGAAACATGAAAATTAAATGCTAAAGGAAATCAATGACAAAAAGGCCTTGGCAAAGGTTGGTGGTCAAGGATCTCTATCCCGATTACTAACTACAACATGAGAATTGGCAAGGATCAATCCCACTAACTCAACCCCTAACTAATAGTAGAGGAAAGTCAAGTGAGCTATATCAATCCAAGTCCATAAGTCCTAGTTCTCCACCAAATCAATTAGTGAGATCTAGAGTTAATGGCTCCCAATCGTCAATTACTTGGACATTAGTAACTCAAGAGTTCCTAAGTTACCTTCCAAAGCCAAGAGCATAAAATTCTACTCTAACATCCTTCCAAGCATTTTATCAAACATTGGAAGGCAAAAGAATAAAGCATGGTAAATCAATCAACAAGAATAAAATCTAACAACAATTGAATGTAAGAAATCAACAACAACAATCAAAAGGAACACAATTATTATGAATTACCTCTAATTGAATTGAAAGAGAATAGAAGGAACAAAAGTAGATCTACAACAAAGCATAGAAACAACATAAAGGAAATTACAACAAAGGAATAGAGGAATCATGAATGCAACAATAAAGAATTGAGAAGAAGAAGTAAAAGAGAGCATGAATCAAAACCTAGATCTAAGAACTAAACCTAATCCTAATCCTAATTCTAGAGAGAAGAGAGAGATTCTCTCTCTAAAACTAACTAATCCTAATCCTAATGTGTATGAATGAGCAAAAGATGTGAATCCCCTTCAATCCTTGGTCCGTTAAAGCACCTTGGCGCCAAAATTGGTTGAAAACTGGGCCCCACAGCTTCTCAGAAATCGCTGGGCACGTTTTCTATTTAAAAATCATGTGCGCCCATCGACGCGTACGCGTACAGCGCGCGTCCGCATCCCTTGCGTTTTCGCGATCCACGCGTGCACGTACAGTGCGCGTGCACGTGGATGAAGATATCCAAATCTTTGGCTTTTTCATGTGTTCTCCACTTTGCATGCTTTCCTCTTCACTCCTTTGATTCATTCCTAGCCTTTTCAACCTGAAATCACTTAACAAATAAATCAAGGCATCTAGTGGAATCAAAGGTGAATTGAATTTAGCTAATTAAGGACCTAGAAAGCATGTTTTTACACTTAAGCACAAATTGGGAGACAATCATGAAACCATGCTATTTCATTGAATAAATGTGGGTAAAAGGTCATAAAATCACCTAAATTAAGCAGAAGATAAACCCTACAAAGGGAATTTATCAGTACCACCACCCTCCGGTGATCAAGGATCAGCAACATCTCAAAGGTCAGCAAGTCAGACACGACAGCTCCGGCCACCACAACAAATCTCCTCTGAGATCGACCTTCAGTTTCAGGTAACCCTCGGAATAGGTGCCCCTGGGCTTTTGCTGTTGATTTCTTTGCTTTGTGTGAATCCTGGGGTACCCTTTTGCTGCCAGACTTGTTGCTTGTTGGTTGTTTCTTCCTTTTCTATTGATGTCCGAGTTGTTTGGTAGTGACCGTTTATATTTTCTTGCTGTAGGTGTAGTTGCTATATGTCTTCTCGTAAGAATATTGTCAAGATGTCCACAAAGGTCCCTGTTGGTATGGCCGATTAGTTGGATTCCATAGTCCTGATGTGTGTTACTGTAGCCAACCTAGAATAGTGTGAGAAGCTTAGGAGATTTTATAGGGTTTGTGAGCGTAGGGATGATGAGAAGAACTATGAACTGGTGTCACCTGATCCTGAGGAGAGAGTTAGTTTCCCTCCCTTAGATCAAACAGAGCGTCCTTTCTTTTACGCCTATGAATATTTCTTTAGCCAACTAGGTATTACCCTTCCTTTTACTGCCTTTGAAATCGAGCTCTTGTGGAACTGTAATGTGACCCTTCACAGCTTTCATCCGAACTCTTGGGTCTTTATAAAGATTTTCTAGTTGTTATGTCAAGAACTAGGTGTTCATCCTTCCCAGCCCCTTTTCCCCTACCTGTTTGTGCTGACCAAGCCCAGAGTGACCAAGAAGAAGGCTTCTTGGATCTCCTTCCGGGCTACCTAGGGGAGAAAGGTTTTCTCTATGTGTGATGACTCGTTTTGTGACCTTTAGAACTTCTATTTTAAAGTCCGAGCTGTTGAGGGTGCTCGCCCTTTCTTTCTGGATGAGAATGATGAGCCGACCTTTTCTTTATGGTGGCAAAAAGACCATGTAGTCCTCAAATATCCATGGGAAAAATTTTAGATGGAGTAGAACAGGCCTTTGTAAATGTTTTAAAGGAGCATTGGGGGGAGCCTCCTCATCTGGACACTAAGAGATTTCTAGGAGATCCTTCCCTCCTCCGTTCTGAACTAAGTAGTATCCGACTTCTTTTTTCATAGAAGTGGTTTTCTTTTAATGTTTGTGGTCTTTGCCCTTTTTTCTATCGTGTAATCTATTTTCCTGGCTTCTTTTTCAGAGATGATGAGCTCTTCCGATTTGATGAAAATGTTTCGTAAAGCAAAAAAAGGCAGTGGTCGTCCAGAACTTATCAAGGAAGACTTTGGGGGAGGGTTCTTCGGAACAGTTGCCTCCAAAGAAACCGGCAACTGAGTCTTAGGGTCTGAGGAAGATTATCCTGACCCCGCGAGTTCGGACAGTTCCTTCTGATCCGTCTCAAACGACATCTGGTGCTACCTACTCCCTTACTTCTTCTGGCCCCCTTCTAAGAAGCAAAAGATTGTTAGGACTTATAATCTAAACGATGAAGAGTTTGATGGTGTGGCCTTTGCCACAGAATTGATTGCTTCTCATGGAAAGGTTTCTCTGGACGACGTTTCGATCCTTCACCATCTTTATTTTATATCAAGTAATAGTGTTTGGATAGCCAATCTCAGTGTGGCTCTTTCCCGGGTTGTCAAGGAATCTCCGGTCCGTGCTACTAAGGCCTTTCTGGAGGATACCAAGTCTGAGTATGATAGGATTAAGGCTTTGAAGGATGAGTTGGATGCCAAAGTTGCTAAATTAGATATTGATGTCGAGAAGGAGAAGGCTCGGGCTACTGTGGCGGAGGCAACTGCTAACCTGGCCGAGGAGACGGCTAAGAAGTATAAGGAGAGCTATACCCGCACCTATGGCAAGCTCTTGGAGACTAAGGAGAGACTACAGTCTACCCAAGATGACTACGCTGCGCTTCAAGGCCATATGGTGAGCAGCATGACCTACATGTATGAAAACCTGAAGGCTCAAGTTCTGGTTCTGGCTCCAGAGGCCGACCTCTCCTTGTTTAGCCTGGACAATGTTGTTGAGGATGGCAAAATTGTGCCCACTCTAGATGATGATGATGAGGGTCCTCCTCTTGTACCGCCGGCTAAGGCTTCCTCAGCTTCTGCCCTTGTAACTTCTCCGGCCGAGGTGGTCCCTTCTGGGCCCGAGCTTGACCTGGAGATTCTGAATGGGCCAGATGGAGTTGTTAGTGCCACTCCGATCTTGACTATCCCACCTCCTCCTCAAGATGTTGCTACTGAGGCGAACTTGGATCCCTATGATTCTCTTGTTATGTCTTTGTTTTGAATATGTATTGGTATAGTCCGACCTGTGGACTTGTTGAACTTGTTGGTTTCTGTAAGTTTCTGTGGATAACCTTTGTTGATACTTGTGCTAGTTATTTCTTAGCAACTTTTTTTTTTGCTTTTTATTAAAAATACTTTCGACTCTTGGGTTGCTTTTGGGCAGCCCTTGAGCCTTTAATGTTTAATTTGTGTTCTGCTGATATGCCGGTTAAACCTTTGGCGAGTTGATTAATATTTGGAGTTTGTTCGTTTCAACCCTTGTGCTTTTATGGCGATGTGGTCCCTTTGTGGTTTCCTCTATACCTTAGTACTCCTTGGTTCGTCGCCTTTTTCAAGGCAGTACGACCTTTTGTTTCTTAGGTCGCGCCTTGTTGACTTTGACCTTTATGGCTCCATTGTCCAGGCTTTTTAGCCGGTTCCCAACAAGTTTTTTAGGTAGTGTTCTTACATAGAACATTTTTTTTGTAGTTTGTTGGGATGACTTTCTAGCTCCATCTTAAGATCGTGCTCTTGCTTTAAGTAAAATCCCTTTCAAGGCTTTGTACCATTTTAGCCAAGCACTTCGGGCCTTGGTTTTTTAACCCTTCTAGGTCGGGCAATTTTTTAGATCTCGACCTGGCGCCTTATTAAAAGACCTTTTAGGAAAAAGAGTGCAACTTGGCCTAAGATCTTTACCCTTTTTTCTAACTATAGTACCTTCTTATGTTACAGGCGTGCCATGACCTTGGTAGCTCCCGCCCTTTGAGGTCGGCTACCCTATAGTAACCTTTTCCTAGTACTTCTGTAACTTGGTATGGCCCTTTCCAGTTGGTGATGCCAAGGCATCATAGGCTAGTTTCACTAGCATTTTTCTGTTAGTTTTAGTTGTTTTATGCATTTTCTTGAGCTTAAAGTAACCAAAAAGGGTTAAATGAAGAACAAAGCAATGAACCATCCAAACAATATGATTTTGATGCAAATTCCATGAGTTTTAGTTATATTACTTGAATGCTATGAATGGAAGATTTCTCATGAAATTTTGCAAGACTTTGATGCAATTGTTTGGATGATTTCAGGGAAGAAGAGGCTAAGCAAGGAAGCAACAAAATCAATAAAGGAAGCTTGAATATCACATGTGGAGTTTAAGTTCCAGTTTAAGCCTAAACTGGAGCTTAAACGCCAAAACCATGAAGGATGAGAAATGCTTGAATTGAAGTTTAACCTCCAGTTTGACCTTAAACTAGAGGTTAAACGCCAGAATGAAAAGTCTCACTAAAGAAGCATTCCACGTTTAACCTCCAGTTTGACCTCAAACTGGAGGTTAAACGCCAGAATGAGTATGCCACCCAGGGAGGAGTTCCACGTTTAACCTCCAGTTTGACCTCAAACTGGAGGTTAAACGCCAGAAGAAGGAAGAGTACCAGGGAGCCATTCCACGTTTAAGCTCCAGTTTGACCTCAAACTGGAGCTTAAACGTGTTCGACAGCTTTCCTCCTCCAGGGTTGCTCTCTCCATTTCCACGTTTAACCTCCAGTTTGACCTCAAACTGGAGGTTAAACGTGTTCGACACCTCCAGGGCTACCATTCTAAGCTTCCACGTTTAACCTCCAGTTTGACCTCAAACTGGAGGTTAAACGTGTTCGACCTCCAGGGCCACCATTCTAAGCTTCCACGTTTAACCTCCAGTTTGACCTCAAACTGGAGGTTAAACGTGTTCGACCTCCAGGGCTGCCCTTCCTTTATCCACGTTTAAGCTTCAGTTTAACCTTAAACTGAAGCTTAAACGTGTTCGACTACATTACTCTCCAGGGCTACCTTCTTCCATTTCCACGTTTAAGCTTCAGTTTAACCTTAAACTGAAGCTTAAACGTGCTTCTACAAAAGGCCTCACTGGAAGTGTCTGGCGTTTAAGCTGCAGTTTAAGCTTAAAATGCAACTTAAACGCCACTCTTGGAAAAGGTTTCTGGGCCAAAAATATTGTGATTTAAGTTAGTCTTTGAGCACAAATATTAACTTAAACTTACTTTGGTATGAAACCCAATTGAATATCATGGTTTATGGGATTGGGCCTGAAGGATTGATGAGTTTGAAATCTCAATTTATTGAGTCATATGTCATTATTTGATTATCACTAAGTTGGCTCAATAAATGTTACAGGATTGGGATCAACAGCCTCATCAAGATTATGGATCATAAACCCAAGGCAAAAGGAAAGCATGGAGAGGCCGCAAAGCCCAAGAAGCACAACTGAAGCTCAATATAGAAAGTGTATAAATAGGATAGAATTTAAGTTAGAATGGAGCTTGGGAACTTTTACTTTCACTTTTAGCTAGTTTTCCTTTTCTTTGTAATTGAATTCAGAGCTATGATTCACTAAACCCCCTTTCATTGGGTTAGGGAGCTCTATGGTAATTCAATGAATCAATAATAGTTTATCTTCTTCTTCAATCTTTTCTCTTGAATTTTGTTAGAAAGCTTCTCGATCTAATTCCATTGAGTAGTTGTCTTGGGAAAGAAACTACTCATACTTGGAATCCTTCGGAGCCTTGGGAAAGGAATGGAGGATTCATGCTAGAGAAGCTTTCTCACAGTGAATTGGATTGGGGTTTGGATGGATATTGTGACATGTAATCCTACCAAATTGTGGTTCATGAAACTGTGTGGTATAATCAGTGATCGAGCATCATCTCTTCTTATGAACATTTAAACCAAGGGATTGGGAATTTGTTCATTTTTAGAGAGAATTGGTGAGCCAAGGGATTGGGATCCAATCATATAAGATTGCCAAGCAAAATTCAATGAACGCATTGCTTGAGGAAGAGATAAACATGTTTTGATTCGGAGATCTCAATATCTCCTATAACCCAATGAATCCCCCATTTCTGATTTCCACTTTCTCTTTACATTCTGCTACTCAATTCATGCAATCACCCCCATTCCCTTTTAATTTCAGCAATTTACATTCTGCTCTTTAATTCATTGCAATTTAAGATTCCGCCATTTAATTTTCTTGTCATTTACTTTTCCCGCCAATTTTACATTCCGCAATTCTCATCTCAAATCTTGATTCCGCTCAACTAGAACACACTTCTAATCCGAATTGCTCACTCAACCAATCCTTGTGGGATTCGACCTCACTCTATTGTGAGTTTTTACTTGACGATAACCGGTGCACTTGCCGGAAGGAATTTTGCCGATCGTGCAAATTTCCTAAATCGTAGCATAACTAGTTTATGCGCATCAAGTTTATGGCGCCGTTGCCGGGGATTGGTTTTCGATTGACAATTCTCAAATTGGAAGTTAACTAGATTGAGCATTTTTTTTTGTTTTGATTCATTCAGTACAAGTTACTTGTTGAATTTTAATTTCTGCACATGCTTTCTTTCTTTATGCCTTTAAATTCAAGCAACTAACTCACTGACTCACTAACTGTTTGAATTAATTCCTCAATTGCTCTAACCATACTCTTCCATTAACCAAGAGTATTTCACTTGTTGTTGCCTGTGCTGTGTTCTTGTATGACAGGTAGGAGAGGAGAGACATCAACTCCTCCATATACCGAACCAGAGAGGACCCTTCATAGACTGAGAAGGGAAGCAAGAGGGAAGAGAGTAGTGGGAGAAGAGGAATCTGAAGGAGAATCTGAGGACAATTTTGAGGAAGCTCTAGATCTCAACATGGATAGAGAAGTTCACAACCATGAGAGAGCTGATGGAAACAATGCCATTCCTGAGAGGAGGGTTCTTAGTTCATACATAAACCCAACCTCTGGGAATTGTGGTAGTAGCATCCAGAAACCACCCATTCAGGCCAACAATTTCGAGCTCAAACCACAGCTAATATCACTGGTGGAGAATCATTGTTCATTTGGTGGAAGTGCTAATGAAGATCCCAACCAACATCTCACAAAATTCCTGAGAATTTGTGACACTGTGAAGTCCAATGGAGTCCAGGAAGATGCCTATAAACTGCTTTTGTTCCCATTTTCACTTAGGGACAAAGCAGCTAAGTGGCTGGAATCATTCCCAAGGGGGAGTCTAACAACATGGGATGAGGTGGAAAGCAAGTTTCTGGCACGTTTCTACCCCCCACAAAAGGTCAATAGGCTTCGATCTGAGGTTCAAACTTTTAGACAACAAGATGGTGAAACTCTCTACGAGGCATGGGAGAGATTCAAGGATTTGACAAGGAAATGCCCACCAGACATGTTCCATGATTGGGTGCAATTGCATATTTTCTATGATGGACTCTCTTATGAATCAAGGAAAGCTGTAGACCATTCATCAGGAGGTTCATTGAACAGGAAAAAGACTGTGGAAGAGGCCATTGAACTGATTGAGACAGTGGCTGAGAATGAGTACTACTATGCATCAGAAAGGCACAACACTAAGGGAGTCATGGAGCTGAACCATGTTGATACAATTCTAGCCCAAAACAAGGTATTTGCCAAGCAACTAGCAGAGCTTACCAGGCAATTAGAAACAAAGCAAGTGGCTGCAATACACACACAAGATCAAGAGGAAGTAAGCATTGAAGGAGGTGATTGGGAAGAAGCCAACTATGTGGGAAACCAACAAAGGCAATCATATGATCCACACTCCAACACTTACAACCCAGGATGGAAAAATCACCCAAACTTTGGGTGGGGGAACCAACAAACCCAACCACAAAACCACAAACCTTACAACCACAACCAACATAACAATTCCACATACCAAAACTCCAACCAAAGATCATACCAAGCCACACAAAACACTTACCCCCAACCATCATATCATGGCCAAAATAATCAACCTACCCAACTTAATCCGAACCAACAATTTCAAGATCAATTAAACCGGATAGAAGGAATGATGGCAACCATGAGTCAAGACATAACCGAATTGAAAAGCTTCAGGGATGATGTGAGAGCTACCTTAAGGAACCATGGTGAAAAACTCAAGAGGATGGAATCTCAAGTGGGAGAGCTATCTCAACAGGCCGTTAAATCAACTGCAGTGTTCCCTAGTGACACAGAAAAGAATCCTAAAGGGGAACAAAAGAGAGTGAGATGGGAAGAATGCAAGGCCATCACCATACTGAAGGAAGTTTCAGAAGAAGAAGGAATCAGGCCCTCAGAGCAGGAGCCAGAAATCTTGAAGGAAGGTGTGGAAGAAGTTAAGCAGGAAAGTGGAACTGAGCGAGCCAAGGAACTGCAAAAAGGCATGCTGGAAATATACCAACCAAAAGCACCATTTCCTCAGAGTTTAGGAGGAGGTGAAAAAGGGAAAACCTATTCAAGGTTTTTAGAGACATTTAAGTCTCTCCATGTCAATATTCCCTTTCTTGAGATTCTCCATCAAATGCCTACACACATCAAGTACTTAAAGGAATTGTTAAGCAAGAAAAGAGTTTTGAAGGGAGGACAAACGGTAACAATGAACAAAGAATGCAGTGCTCTCATCAAGAAGGACACACTCTCTAAGAAAACGGACCCAGGAAGTTTTCATATCCCCTGCATCATAGGGGAAACAAAAATTGACAGAGGATTCTGTGATTTAGGAGCTAGCATAAATGTGATGCCTCTAACTCTTATGAAGAGGCTACAACTGAATGAGGTGAGATCCACTGATGTAATCATACAACTGGCTGACAAAACTCAGAAGCGAGCTGAAGGGGTAGTTGAAAATGTGCTGGTGAAAGTGGGGGATTATTACTTCCCCACAGACTTTGTCATTGTGGACATGGAGGAAAGCTACTTACACCCTATCATTCTGGGCAGACCATTTCTAGCCACTACTAGAGCGCTCATAGATGTAGAACAAGGAGAGCTAATTCTG
Source organism: Arachis ipaensis (assembly GCF_059453495.1). Taxonomy (NCBI): domain Eukaryota; kingdom Viridiplantae; phylum Streptophyta; class Magnoliopsida; order Fabales; family Fabaceae; genus Arachis; species Arachis ipaensis. Next base: position 72,060,717 of record NC_142435.1, on the reverse strand, counting down.
AGAATACATGATGAACAGCTCATTTTCAAAGTTTTCAAACCTGCATCTGAGCCTGAACCAGAACCTGAAAAGCCTAAGGATGAGAGTAGCCATCTGTGTTTGGAGGAAGGCAATCCTGCCGCTGAAACTCTGAAACAGTCCTTGGAAAGCAAACAAGAATTGCAAGAGTTAAAGCCACAAGAATCAACAGAAACAGATCAGAAGGATCCTCCCGGCATAAGGGTCAATGAAGAAAGCTTCAAGAGAAAGGGAAGAATTGTAAAGAAATTGCCAAGAGGGTGGAGAAACAAGAAAATTCCCACTGAAGGTTTCTCTCCGGGAGATAAAGTGATATCAAGTCATTATCTGCCAATCCCACCTGGCCTCAAAACAATTCCTTCCCAGCGCCCTCAAGTGTTCACAATCAGGAAAGTTCTTTCTATGGAACATTTAGAGGTCATGAAGGAATCAAGTGGGGACGTTTTCATAGTGAGAGGAGAAGACGTCAAGCACTACAATCCACCCTAACAAGGGACAACCGTCAAGCTAATGACGTTAAAGAAGCGCTTGTTGGGAGGCAACCCAACCTGAGGTAATACCCTTTTGCTGTTTCTTTTAATTGTTTCAATAAAAAGGGTGAAGTAGTTTCTGTGCATTGCAAAGAATTAAGTTTGGTGTTTCACACCAAACAATGAATTCGTGGATCAATAATTCAAAGGGGAATGTGTGACTCTAAGTTTGGTGTTCCACCATAAAGATCAACTGAACACAACAACCTTTGAATTATATGAGAGGAACAACCATTCTAAGCAGTCACAGAAATGCTTAAAACCCTTAGCAGCAACTTCATTCCAAAGAGAACTCAAGGATTCAAAGCACAGAGAAGTAAGTGGGAGACTAAGTTTGGTGTTCACACACCAACCTAAGACTCCGATACTTACCCACACATAGTTGAGCTAACCACTCAAGTGCTTGAGAAGCAAGCAACTTCATCACTCTTTGCAGGAAATGAAACAAGGATCTTAAAGCATGAAGCAACATTTAGGAGAAGAAGGAGAAATCAAATTGTTTCCTGACAACAAAGAGAAAACAAGGAATTTCACAAGGTGGTATTGTTCCTTGATAATTCTTTAAAAAGGGCAAACAAAAGCATGCGTGTTCTGGTTTAAACTGTAAATGTTGAATCTTTCTGGAATGTGAAGTTTTTAGTATATTTGTCTGTTTATTGCTTTGAATAAAGTGAATGCCTAGATGTTTGGATATAACTCCACCTTCTTAAATAAATGCTTGCCATGCTTGTTCTGTTTCCAAAAATAAAAGAAAAGTTTTGAACAAAAGTAACTTGGCTCAATTAGTAACAAATCAAGTAGAATTAAGTGGTGGTATGCATGCTTGATTGTTTAGTCAGATCACTGGAATTAGAGTGTAGAATTATCATTCTTTGTGTAGAAATTGAAAACTGTCTATGGATCTTGATGAATAAATGTCTTTGGCCATGAAAAAGAAAGAAAAAGAAGAAGAAAAAGCCACTGAAAAAGGGTAACCAAAAAGCAAGAAAATTGAGAAAATAAGCTGGGCACCAATGGTTTGAACTTCTGAGACAAATGCCTGTGGTGTTTATGTATTAAGGATATGCTTGGATGAATAGGTTCTGAGGAGTGTTTCAACACTTGGTAACTTGGGTTAACTAACCCGGGATTATCAACCAAAAGTCCATTATCAAGAGCAACCTAAATACAAAACATTTAGTCACACAAAGAGGTGCTGGGCACCAATGTCTCAAGAAGAAATGTGAACTAAAATGCCTAAAGTGGATATGTGTAGTGCACTGATAAGAAAAAGAAAATGCCAAAGGCTTGTGCAACACATGACACTAAGCAAACAAGGAGCAAAAGAAGCTCTAAGGAAAAGAAAAGAAAAACAAAGAAGAGAAAAGTGCCAAAGACATAAAAATAACAAGAGGCCATAGCAGTGTTTGATGGATGCAATGAAAAAGTGATAATCTTACATGATAAGTATGAAAAAGTGATGCTGCAACTTTCTGCATAAAACCCTTCTGAGGAACTTCAAATGCTTGCTAATATAGCCAATGTAATTGCTTTCTGTTTCATACTTTCTTCTCAAATAACTCAGGACTTGCTTAGGGACAAGCAAGTATTAAGTTTGGTGTTGTGATGCCAAGGCATCATAGGCTAGTTTCACTAGCATTTTTCTGTTAGTTTTAGTTGTTTTATGCATTTTCTTGAGCTTAAAGTAACCAAAAAGGGTTAAATGAAGAACAAAGCAATGAACCATCCAAACAATATGATTTTGATGCAAATTCCATGAGTTTTAGTTATATTACTTGAATGCTATGAATGGAAGATTTCTCATGAAATTTTGCAAGACTTTGATGCAATTGTTTGGATGATTTCAGGGAAGAAGAGGCTAAGCAAGGAAGCAACAAAATCAATAAAGGAAGCTTGAATATCACATGTGGAGTTTAAGTTCCAGTTTAAGCCTAAACTGGAGCTTAAACGCCAAAACCATGAAGGATGAGAAATGCTTGAATTGAAGTTTAACCTCCAGTTTGACCTTAAACTGGAGGTTAAACGCCAGAATGAAAAGTCTCACTAAAGAAGCATTCCACGTTTAACCTCCAGTTTGACCTCAAACTGGAGGTTAAACGCCAGAATGAGTATGCCACCCAGGGAGGAGTTCCACGTTTAACCTCCAGTTTGACCTCAAACTGGAGGTTAAACGCCAGAAGAAGGAAGAGTACCAGGGAGCCATTCCACGTTTAAGCTCCAGTTTGACCTCAAACTGGAGCTTAAACGTGTTCGACAGCTTTCCTCCTCCAGGGTTGCTCTCTCCATTTCCACGTTTAACCTCCAGTTTGACCTCAAACTGGAGGTTAAACGTGTTCGACACCTCCAGGGCTACCATTCTAAGCTTCCACGTTTAACCTCCAGTTTGACCTCAAACTGGAGGTTAAACGTGTTCGACCTCCAGGGCCACCATTCTAAGCTTCCACGTTTAACCTCCAGTTTGACCTCAAACTGGAGGTTAAACGTGTTCGACCTCCAGGGCTGCCCTTCCTTTATCCACGTTTAAGCTTCAGTTTAACCTTAAACTGAAGCTTAAACGTGTTCGACTACATTACTCTCCAGGGCTACCTTCTTCCATTTCCACGTTTAAGCTTCAGTTTAACCTTAAACTGAAGCTTAAACGTGCTTCTACAAAAGGCCTCACTGGAAGTGTCTGGCGTTTAAGCTGCAGTTTAAGCTTAAAATGCAACTTAAACGCCACTCTTGGAAAAGGTTTCTGGGCCAAAAATATTGTGATTTAAGTTAGTCTTTGAGCACAAATATTAACTTAAACTTACTTTGGTATGAAACCCAATTGAATATCATGGTTTATGGGATTGGGCCTGAAGGATTGATGAGTTTGAAATCTCAATTTATTGAGTCATATGTCATTATTTGATTATCACTAAGTTGGCTCAATAAATGTTACAGGATTGGGATCAACAGCCTCATCAAGATTATGGATCATAAACCCAAGGCAAAAGGAAAGCATGGAGAGGCCGCAAAGCCCAAGAAGCACAACTGAAGCTCAATATAGAAAGTGTATAAATAGGATAGAATTTAAGTTAGAATGGAGCTTGGGAACTTTTACTTTCACTTTTAGCTAGTTTTCCTTTTCTTTGTAATTGAATTCAGAGCTATGATTCACTAAACCCCCTTTCATTGGGTTAGGGAGCTCTATTGTAATTCAATGAATCAATAATAGTTTATCTTCTTCTTCAATCTTTTCTCTTGAATTTTGTTAGAAAGCTTCTCGATCTAATTCCATTGAGTAGTTGTCTTGGGAAAGAAACTACTCATACTTGGAATCCTTCGGAGCCTTGGGAAAGGAATGGAGGATTCATGCTAGAGAAGCTTTCTCACAGTGAATTGGATTGGGGTTTGGATGGATATTGTGACATGTAATCCTACCAAATTGTGGTTCATGAAACTGTGTGGTATAATCAGTGATCGAGCATCATCTCTTCTTATGAACATTTAAACCAAGGGATTGGGAATTTGTTCATTTTTAGAGAGAATTGGTGAGCCAAGGGATTGGGATCCAATCATATAAGATTGCCAAGCAAAATTCAATGAACGCATTGCTTGAGGAAGAGATAAACATGTTTTGATTCGGAGATCTCAATATCTCCTATAACCCAATGAATCCCCCATTTCTGATTTCCACTTTCTCTTTACATTCTGCTACTCAATTCATGCAATCACCCCCATTCCCTTTTAATTTCAGCAATTTACATTCTGCTCTTTAATTCATTGCAATTTAAGATTCCGCCATTTAATTTTCTTGTCATTTACTTTTCCCGCCAATTTTACATTCCGCAATTCTCATCTCAAATCTTGATTCCGCTCAACTAGAACACACTTCTAATCCGAATTGCTCACTCAACCAATCCTTGTGGGATTCGACCTCACTCTATTGTGAGTTTTTACTTGACGATAACCGGTGCACTTGCCGGAAGGAATTTTGCCGATCGTGCAAATTTCCTAAATCGTAGCATAACTAGTTTATGCGCATCAGTTGGCTGCTAGCTTCCCTTCTCCTGACCGACCTGCTCCGATATCATTTCGGATTAAGATGAGATCGTTGGTGATAAAGCTTTGATGGATTACCTTCCGATTATACCTTAAAGCCATTCGATGCTTTAGCGCTTCCTCTCTAATCCGAACTCTTTTTTGGACTTTCGGCAGTAGGTCGAGCTCTTCCCTTTGAGCTTGAGGGTTGGTGTCTTCGTTGTAGAGGATCACTCTAGGGGATACTTCTTCTATTTCTATGGGAATCATTGCCTCCATTCCATAAGCAAGTCGGAAGGGTGACTCTCCAGTGGTGGAGTGTGGTGTTGTCCGATATGTGTATAGGACTTGTGGGAGCTCTTTGGCCCAAGTTCCCTTAGCATCCTATAGTCTCCGTTTTAGCCCGGCCAGTATGACTTTGTTGGAAGCTTCCGCCTATCCGTTGGCTTATGGGTGTTCTACAGAGGTGAACTGGTGCTTGATTTTCAAATTAGCTACCAGGTTTCTAAAGCCCGTGTCGGTGAACTGAGTGCCATTGTCTGTGGTAATGGAGCATGGGACCCTAAACCTTGTGACAATGTTTTTGTACAGGAACTTCCGACTTCTTTGGGCAGTGGTAGTGTGATAAACTACTATTTTATGGTTTATCTTGTGTTCAATTGAGTGGATTTTATCAATCTTTCATACACTTATTCATATGATTTGCATGAGTTTACATTTTCCTTCCTGATTTTGTGCTATGATTGAAAACATGCTTCTTTGGTCTTAATTTTGATATGTTTAATCTTCTCTTATTACCATTCGATGCCTTGATATGTGTGTTAAGTGTTTTCAGAGATTACAGGGCAGGAATGGCTTAGAGGATGGAAAGGAAGCATGCAAAAGTTGAAGGAATACAAGAAGTTGAAGGAACTGCAAAGCTGTCATCCTGACCCTCTCGCACTAAAACGACCATAACTTGAGCTACAGAGGTCCAAATGATGAGGTTCCAGTTGTATTGGAAAGCTAACGTCTGGGGCTTCGATTTGATATATAATTTGCTATATTTTCCTTGATGATAAGTGATGCGAATGCGTGATCCTACGCGGACACATTGCAGTGGCAAAAATCAGCGTGTTTAAATTCGCAACCAGCGAATTCTGGGCTGTTTCTAGCCCAGTTCTCGGTCCAGAAAACACAGATTAGAGGCTATAAAGTGGGGGAATGCATCCATTTATTAACATGCCATCCATTTTTCACTTTTCATTATTTTAGATGTAGTTTTTAGAGAGAGAGGTTCTCTCCTCTCTCTTAGGATTTAGGATTAGGATTCCTCTTAAAGGAATTAGGATTTCTTATTATTTCAACTTATTATTTCAACTTATTATTTCAACTTCTTCTCAGGTTCAATATTCCTTTTACTTTATATTTCTCTTTTACTTTCAGATACTTTAATGCTTTTATTTAATTACTTATGTTGCCAAATTGGCTTATGAACCATTCATGTTAGGATTTTCTTTATTTAATATAAATTGAGGTATTTCAGATTTATGATTCTTATTTAGCTTTTTATATCCTTGGCTTTAATTGATTAACTGGATACTCTTGAGTTATCAAACCTATCGTGATTGTTAATTGTTATTTTTGCTAATTGAATTGAATTCTACTAACTCTAGTCTTTCCTTAGGAGTTGACTTGGACTTGAGGATCTAACTAATTAGTCCACTTGACTTTCCTTTGCTTTAGAAAAGGTTAACTAAGTGGGATTAAAACTCAATTCTCATCACCATCGATAAGGATAACTAGGATAGGACTTTCGAATTTTCATACCTTGCCAAGAGTTTATTTAGATATTAATTTATTAATTCTTGCAAGTTATTTTCCTTGTTCAAACCTTTCAAAACCCAAAATTCTACCTTTTTCATAGCTAATAATAAGTCATACCTCCCTACAATTCCTTGAGAAGACAACCCGAGGTTTAAATACTCGGTTATCAATTTTATTGGGTTTGCTTAAGTGACAACCAAAACTTTTGTAAGAAAGGAATTCTTGTGGGTCTAGAAGCTATACTTACAACGCGAATTTATTTGTGAAAATTCTAGATCACACGAGAGTTTCGTTCTTCATAGTGGCTAAAGGTTCAGCCTCGATCCACTTTGTAAAATAGTCTATTCCTACAATGAGGAACTTGACTTGCCCTGATCCTTGGGAAAATGGTCCGAGGAGGTCGAGCCCCCATTTTGCGAATGGCCAGGGTGAAGTGACGTAGATGAGTTCTTCGGGTGGAGCTATATGGAAGTTGGCGTGCTTCTGACATGAGGATAATGTCTTGACAAATTCTACTTCTTCTTTTTATAAGGTCGGCCAGGAGAAACCAGCTCGGAGTATCTTTTTAGAAAGAGCTCGTGCACCATGGTGGTTGCCGCACATGCCACTGTGGACTTCCCCCAGGACCACTTTTGTGGCAGAGGTCGGGACGCACTTAAGGAGGGGTGTTGAGACCCCTCTTCTGTATAGGATGTTATCTATCAAGGTGTAGTACTGCGCCTCCTTTATGAGCCTTTTTTGCTTCTTTTTTGTCTGTGGGAAGTATTTTGGATTTGAGGTAGTTGATTATGGGATTTATCCATCCTTGGTCTTGGTCCGATATGGTTAGGACCTTCTCTTCTTCTGAGGTTGACGGATTTTGCTGTGTTTCTTGGATGAGGCTTCTATTATTGCCCCCTGGTTTGGTGCTGACTAGCTTTGAAAGTGCATCAGCTCGGGCATTTTGTTCCCGAGGTATATGTCAGATCTCGCACTCCATGAATTTTTCGAGCTGTTCTTTAGTTTTGTCTAGGTATTTCTTCATGGTTGGATCCTTTGCCTGATAGCTTCCTTCTATTTGTGATGTGACTACTTGTGAGTCGCTGAATATGGTAAGGTTTTGAACTCTAATTTCCTTAGCTAGTTTCAAACCAGCCAGTAGGGCCTCATACTCCACTTGGTTGTTTGAGGCATGAAACTCGAACCTTAAAGAGAGTTCGAGTTGGGTTCCCCGGTCACTTTCTAAAATGACACCTGCTCCACTTCTGGCTTTGTTTGATGAGCCGTCAACATAGAGGTTCCAGTTAGCGAGGGTGCTTAGGGTGTCAGTGTACTCTACGACGAAGTTGGCCAAGTATTGCGACTTGATGGCTGTCCGAGCTTCGTACTTAAGGTCAAATTCGGACAACTCCACCACCCATTGTAGGATTCTTCCAGCTAAGTCGGTTTTTTGTAGGATACCTCTTATGGGTTGGTTGGTCCATATTATGATGGTGTGTGCTTGAAAGTATGGTCGAAGTCGTCGAGAGGTGAGTATAAGTGCGTAGGCGAACTTTTCTATCTTTTGGTAGTTTAGTTCAGCCCCTTCTAAAGCCTTACTAATAAAGTAGATGGGCTGTTGTCCATTCTTGTCCCCCCTGACTAGAGCCGAGGCTATTGCCCGATTTCCCACAGGCGAGGTAAAGGATCAATTCCTTTCCTAGCCGGGGGTCGAGTTAGGATGGGTGGCTGTCCCAGAAATGTCTTGAAGTCCTAGAAGGCTTGTTCACATTCTGGGGTCCATTGAAACCTCTTTCCTTTCCTTAATGTTGCATAGAAAGAAAGAGATCTTAAGGTTGATCCAGCTAGGAATCTAGACAGGGCCGCTGATGGGATATTTTCGTGGAAAAAATGAATTTCTCCAAAACACCCAAACTTAATCGGCAAGTGCACCGGGTCGCATCAAGTAATAATAACTCACGGGAGTGAGGTCGATCCCACAGGGATTGAAGGATTGAGCAATTTTAGTTTAGTGGTTGATTTAGTCAAGCGAATCAAGATTTGGTTGAGAGATTTGTGATTTGCAGAATTTAAATTGCATAGAAAGTAAAGGGAATGGGTAATTGGCATGAAATTAAAGAGAGCTGAAATTTAAAGTGCTGAATCTTAAAGAACAAGAAATTAAATGGCAGAAACTTAGAACGCAAGAAATGTTAATTGCAGAATCTTAAAGTGCAAGAAATGTAAATGGCTTGAATTGTAAAGGGAATTGGGAATTGGGTTTGCAGAAATTAAACAAGGAAAAGTAAAATTTCAACAAACGGAGAAGTAAAGGATGACTTGGATTGAATCGGATCTAAAACAGAAAAGTAAATGAGCATGGAAAGTAGTAAACAGAGGATGTAAAATTGGAATTCAGATCTCAGGACCCAAGAGACTAGAAAACCAAGTCTAGATCTCAATGCCTTCCTAGATCCAACAAGCACAATTGCAAAGGGAATTGTAAATTGCAAAGAAAGTAGATGAAGAAGCAAGTAACCGAAACTGAAATTCAATTAAGCAGAAAATTAAACAAGATCCCAAGGTGAGATTGAAACAGAATTTCTTCAATTCTCCACCCAAGATCCAAGACAATTGCAATTGAAATTGAAAGCAAGAAAACTAAGAGGAAGGGAATTCAATTCTCCTTCCCCAAGACTTAGAAATTTAAAATTCACTCAACACCAAAACTCTCCGAAAACTCTCTCTGAAAACTTAAAGGAAAAGCACCCCGAAAAACTTAAATCCTATGCTATTTATACACTTTCTTCAAATGGTCTTCAAGCCTTCAATTGAGCCTTTGCTCTTGATGGAATTGGGTTGATAGAGGCCTTGGTTGATTGCTCTTGGAGTTTGGATAAGAACCGAATTGAACCGGGTTGGAATCATGAAAGCTTGAGTAAAAGTTGGAGTAAAAGTTTGAGGCTAACTTTTCACATCAGCCACCCTTCATTGCTGATACTAACGTTGGGGCAAAAGTTAGGGGTCAAACTTTTGCTCCAACGTTGGCCTCCCCTTGCATACTCATGGGGCCAACGTTAGCCAAAAAGTTAGAGGCTAACGTTGGCGCAAACTTTTGCTCTCCAGGGTGTCTTTTTCATGCGCCAACGTTAGCCAAAAAGTTAGGGGCTAACGTTGGCGCAAACTTTTGCTCTCCAGGGTGTTGATTTGTGATGCCAAAAGTTAGCCAAAAAGTTTGAGGCTAACTTTTGCTCCAGCTTTTTGCCCAAAAGTTAGCCAAAAAGTTTGAGGCTAACTTTTGCTCCAGCTTTTTGCCCAAAAGTTTGCACAAAAGTTTGAGGCAAACTTTTGGTCCATCTTTTTGCTCCCTGGTTCATTTTCACTTATTCCAAAAGTTTGAGCTAAAGTTTGAGGCAAACTTTAGCTCAAACTTTTTGTCCTCTCTTCCTCCTAGCCATTCCTCCTTGCTTCAACCTTTCTCCAAGCTTTCTTCACCTATCATTAATCAACCAAACACATCAAAGCTATGCTCAAAATCATGAGAAATTCATTCTTTCATAATATGTGACAGTTATATCATAAAACCTCATGAACTTGCATTAATTCATACATGGTTGCTTAAATCAAAGGAAACATGAAAATCTACCCAATTGGCTTGCTTATGGCTCAAGAAAGTGCATAATTCAATTGAAAACAAAAGAAAAAGGCTAGTGAAACTGGGCTAAGATGACTTGTCATCACAACACCAAACTTAAATCTTGCTTGTCCCCAAGCAAGAAATGATTTATTGAGAAGAAAGAATGAAATGGAAGAGGATGTTCATGCTAGTAGAGTGTTATTGGTAGTTCATGGGGTTTTATGTGGATATGTAAACACTCACCTCTTATTTACTCTTAAACCTAGAAAGTCTCCTTCAAGCTTCAAGTAACATACTGCTATGACCTCTCATTATTTCTTTATCCTTGGCTATTATTTTGTTTATAAGCTTTATTTGAGTGTCATGTGTAGCAAGTTCATTTCCTTTTCTTTATACTTGACACATTATTCACTATAGACACTTGGCTTACATTCCTTCTTAGAACATTGATGCCCAGCACCTCTTTGGGCTACTAAATGCCTTGTAGTTAGGTTGCTCTTGATAGTGGACTTTCAGCTGATGATCCCGGGTTAGTTAACCCAAGTCATCAAGTGTTGATGCACTCCAAAGAGCTTAATAATCCAAGCAGATCCTAATACAAAGACACCACAGGCATATATTCTAAGGTTCAAGCTATTGGTGTCCAGCTTTGTTTCTTTTTGTTTTTCTTTTGTTCTGCCACTTTTTGGCTATTTATTTTTCTCCCCTTTTTTCTTTATTTTTGTTTTTCTTTCTAACCAAGGATTTTTACTTGATTGAGATTCATAGACAGTAGCTACTTTCTACTTAAGAGGAGACATCCTAGTGTTCTTATTCATTAAAGGTGAGCTATTATACAATCACACACATACCACCACTTACTTTTATTTTACTTCTATCTAACAGAGAACTATTTCACTTCACATTCAAACATTTCTTTTATTGAATTGAAAATGCAGGGGGCAAAGCATGCTTTTTGTTAAGTGAAAGTAAATACACAAGCACACACATAGACTAGCTTACTTATTCTAAGAGAAATTCTACTTGTATTAGATGAACACTTTATCAAAACACAAGTCAAAACATTTTTCAACAGTAAGAGTTAAGTATAAATACAACCTATTGGTTTGCAATTCCTTTGTCCTTCCTTCTGTTGTGCCTTTTTGAGTTATGATGCATAGTGTCTTCAAATGGTGGTGAATTCCCTGCATAATTCTCAAAAGTTGCTTGCTTCTCAAGCCCTTAGATGACCAGTTAGTATGCATGAATTGAGTGTGGCTTGTAGATTTAATTTGGTGTGGGAACACCAAACTTGAGTTCTTGCCACTTCTCTGGATACAGCAGGTTAACTCTAGGCAAAATCTTGTGTCCTTGCTAAAGGTTATGAAGTTAAGACTAAAAGGCAGTTAAATGGTTGAATAATCTGTTCGATTGCTTGGAACTAACAATGTGCAGGAAGTTAGAATGTGCTTTTGAATGAGGTTTTGGTGGAACACCAAACTTAGAATCCTCCATTCTCCCTTAAGTTGTTTTTGGTGTGCAACACCAAACTTAGCTCCTTGCAATACATGTCAATTATTCAACATTTTTATTGAAAAAGCTATGAAAAGAAAACTACCTCAGGTTGGGGTGCCTCCCAACAAGCGCTCTTTTATTGTCACTAGCTTGACATCCTTCAATTCCTTTCAGGAAGGCTGTAGGTTCTGGACCTCTTTTTCCTTATCCCATTGTCCTCCCAAGTACAGCTTTGCTCTGTGACCATTTACTGTGAATTAATTCTTTGTTGCTTCATCTAGCAGTTCAATGCTCCCATAAGGAAAAACCTTTGTCACCAAGTATGGGCCAGTCCATTTAGACTTAAGTTTGCCAGGGAAGATCTTAAGCCTTGAGTTATATAAGAGCACTTGCTGCCCTGGCTTGAATTCCTTCTTTGTGATTTTCTTGTCATGCCACCTCTTAGCTCTTTCCTTGTATATCTTAGCACTCTCATAAGCTTCTATCCTGAATTCATCTAACTCATTCAGTTGCAACAACTTTTTTTCTCCTGCAGCTTGGGAATCAAGGTTGAGGAGTTTAGTGGCCCAAAAAGCTCTGTGTTCAAGCTCTACAGGGAGGTGGCAGGATTTGCCATACAATAGCTGAAAGGGTGACTTGCCAATAGGAGTTTTGAAAGGTGTCCTATATGCCCATAATGCATCCTCTAGCTTCCTAGCCCAATCTTTTCTTGTGCTTCCCACTGTTTTCTCTAGGATCTTCTTTAATTCCCTATTTGCTAGTTCAGCCTGGCCATTAGTCTGAGGGTGGTAAGGTGTAGCCACTTTATGGATTACTCCATATTTGTGGAGGAGCTTCTCCATCTGTTTGTTGCAAAAGTGACTACCACCATCACTGACAAGACTCTTGGGCACTCCATATCTTGTGAAAATGTGCTTTTTAAGGAATTGGAGGACAATCTGTGCATCACAGGTGGTCGTGGCTATGGCTTCCACCCACTTTGAGACATACTCCACTGCGACTAAGATATATCTAAAAGAATAGGAAGGGGGAAAGGGCCCCATGAAATCAATTCCCCATAGATCAAATAATTCCAGTTCCAAGATGAAGTTTTGAGGCATCTCATTCCTTCTTGTTAATCCTCCTGCTTTCTGGCATTCATTACATTGGTGAACATATTCTCTGGCATCCTTGAAGATAGTTGGCCAATAGAAGCCACTCTGCAATATCTTTGACGCTGTTTTCTCTGGGCCAAAGTGTCCACCATAAGCTGAACCATGGCAGTGCCACAGGATATCCCTTATTTCACTCTCAGGGATACACCTTCTAATTACTCCATCAGAACATCTCTTGAACAGGAAGGGTTCATCCCATAAGAATTTCTTTCCCTCATTGATTAACTTCTTCACTTGTTGCTTAGAAAAGTCTTGAGGTATCTTTCTTCCCACTTTGTAGTTTGCTATGTCAGCAAACCAAGGTGCTTGCTGGATCTACAAAAGGTGCTCATTTGGGAAGCTTTCGTTCATGGGCTGAGATGCTTGTTGAATTGTTTCATGTGGTAGCCTCGATAAATGGTCAGCAACCCGGTTTTCAGTGCCCTTCCTGTCTCTTACCTCAATGTCAAACTCTTGTAAGAGCAATATCCACCTGATAAGTCTTGGTTTAGCATCCTATTTTGACATCAAATACTTAAGTGCAGCATGGTCAGTATAAACCACAACTTTGGATCCTATCAAGTATGATCTAAACTTATCAAAAGCATAAACTACAGCTAGCAACTCCTTCTCCGTTATGGTGTAATTTCTTTGGGCCTCATTCAACACTTTACTTGCATAATATATGACATGATGTAAGTTTCCCTTCTTTTGCCCAAGTACAGCACCAATTGCAAGGTCACTTGCATCACACATGAGTTCAAAGGGTAACTCCCAATCTGGAGGTGTGATGATTGGTGCTGTTGTGAGTCTGTTTTTTAAAGTTTCAAAGGCTTGCTGGCAGTTTTCATCAAAAACAAAAGGGTTATCAAGCATTAATAGATTACTCAAAGGTTTAGCTATTTTTGAAAAATCCTTGATAAACCTTCTGTAGAATCCGGCATGCCCCAAGAAACTTCTAACAGATTTCACATTAACTGGTGGAGGGAGTTTTTCTATGATTTCAACCTTTGCCTTATCAACCTCTATCCCTTTTCTTGAAACTTTATGGCCAAGAACAATCCCTTCGGGTACCATGAAATGGCATTTCTCCCAGTTCAAAACTAAATTAGTTTCTTGGCACCTTTTCAAAACAAGGGTTAAATGGTTTAGGCAAGCATTGAAATTATCACCAAAAACAGAGAAGTCATCCATGAAGACTTCTAAAAACTTTTCGACCATATCAGAGAAAATGGAGAGCATACACCTTTGAAATGTGGCAGGGGCGTTGCAAAGCCCAAAGGGCATCCTCCGGTATGCAAAGACTCCAAATGGACATGTAAAGGCAGTCTTCTCTTGGTCCTTGGGGTCCACCACGATTTGATTATACCCAGAATATCCGTCCAAAAAGCAATAATAGGCATGGCTGGCCAACCTTTCCAGCATCTGATCAATGAATGGGAGAGGGAAATGGTCCTTCCTGGTGGCATCATTCAATCTTCTATAGTCTATGCACATCCTCCACCCAGTCACTGTTCTAGTAGGGATCAACTCATTCTTCTCATTAGTGATGACCGTCATTCCTCCTTTCTTTGGTACAACTTGAACCGGGCTTACCCATGGGCTGTCAGATATTGGGAAGATTATCCCTGCATTCCACAACTTCATTACTTCCTTCTGGACAACTTCCTTCATTGTGGGATTTAGCCTTCTTTGTGGTTGAACCACTGGTTTGGAATTATCTTCCAAGAGGATCTTATGCATACACACTGTAGGGCTGATTCCCTTCAGGTCATCAATGGTCCATCCTAAAGCATCTTTGTGAGCTTTGAGTACATCAAGAAGTTCTCCTTCTTCCTTCTTTGTCAGGGATGAATTAATGATTACTGGGAAGCTCTCCGATGTGCCAAGGAATGCATATTTGAGATGGGTGGGTAATGGTTTCAGTTCTTGTTTTCGTACTTCTTCCTTTTTGTCTTGTTTTTCATCTTGCTCAACAGAAGTCTCAGCTACTTGTTCCTCTGTTGCCCCTTGATTTCCTTCTTGCTCTTGAGGACTTTCTTCCAGCATTTCTTCCACCAAACTCTCTATCATGTCCACTCTCACATAATCCTCTTGCTCAGGAATGTGTTGCATTGACTTGAAGACGTTTATGACCATTTGTTCATTGTGGACCATGAAGATCATTTCTCCTTTTTCTACATCAATAGTGGCTCTTGCTGTGGCTAGAAATGGCCTTCCCAAAATGATTGAATTGTTTCCTTCCTCTTCAGTATCCAAAATCACAAAATCTGCTGGGAAAATAAACTCCCCAACCTTCACCAACAGATTTTCTACAATTCCAGTGGGTGTTTTGATTGATCTGTCAGCCATGACCAATGACATCCTGGTGGGTTTAAGCTCTTCTATAGCAAGTTTTCTCATCATTGAGAGAGGCATTAAGTTGATGCTGGCACCAAGGTCACAGAGAGCTTTGTTGAGAATTATTCTGCCAATGGTGCATGAGACTACAAAGCTTCCTGGATCCTTGAGTTTTGGTGGAATGCCCCTTTGAATCAAAGCACTGCATTCCTCGGTGAGTAACACGGTTTCCTTCTCAAGCCAACTTCTTTTCTTGTTGATAAGCTCCTTCAAAAACTTGGCATACAGAGGCATTTGCTCAAGTGCTTCAGCAAAAGGAATATTGATTTCCAGCTTTTTGAAAGTCTCAAGGAACTTGTGAAAATGCTGGTCCTTGGTTTCTTTGTTGAACCTCAGGGGATATGGCAGTGGAGGTGTGATGCTCTTTCCTATTTGCTGCTGTCCCTGAGTCACTTCTGTTGAACCGTGTGGCTGGTTGTCTTTCTCTTTGAGTTTCTCAATTCTCTTGTTTGGCATCACAACTTGATCCTTGGCTTCATCTGCCTTTGTTTGCTCCTCATCTTCTATTGCACTTTTGCTGCTCTCTGCTTGCTTCTTTGTAGTGTCATTATTGCTCATCAATGTTCTCCCACTCCTTAATTGTATCGCCTTGCATTCTTCCTTAGGATTTGGAATTGTGTCACTCGGCAGAGAGCTTGAGGGTCTCTCAAGAGAAATCTGCTTGGAGATTTGCCCCATCTGTCTCTCTAGGCTCTTCAGGGATGCTTCATGATTCTTGGTTGTCATTTCCTGGTGTTTCAACATTTTGTCTATCACGGCCTCCAAGTTAGTGATTCTTTGGGCTTCAGGTGATACTTGAGGTGGGTTATGAGATGTGGGTGGTGGATGGTAGGCATTTTGGTTAGTGGGTTGGTTATTAGATTGGTACTGGTTGGGGTTGGGGTAGTTGTTTTGAGGTTTTCTGTAGGGGTTTTGGTTAGTTTGCTGCTGGTTGTGGTTTTGGTTGCTTCTTGGGTTGTTTTGGTTTGAGTTCCTTTGTCATGGTTGTTGGTTTTGGGTATGATTATCTCCCCATCTGAGGTTTGGGTGGTTCTTCCAGGATGGATTGTATGTATCACCATACACTTCATTTGGTCCTTGGTTGTGCATATACTTGTACTTGCTCTTGTTGTTGTTCTTCTTGAGTTCTTCATTCTGTCCCCATGTAGTTGATGGTTGGCTAGTATTAACTGCTGCAACTTGGAGACTATCAATCCTCTTGGCCATTTGCTCAAATTGTTGTTGAATTTGCTGCTGCATCATCTTGTTTTGAGCCAAGATTGAGTCCACTCCTTCTAGCTCCATTACTCCTCTTCTTTGTGATGGTTGGCGGTTTCTTTGATGAGCAAAGAAATATTGGTTGTTAGCCACCATATCAATGAGATTTTGAGCTTCCTCTGCAGTTTTCATGAGTTGCAAGGAACCTCCAGCTGAATGATCCAAAGCTTCTTGAGATTTCAATGTTAAGCCCTCATAGAAATTCTGCAGCTTATCCCACTCAGTGAACATTTCAGGAGGATATTTCCTGATTAGAGCCTTGTATCTCTCCCATGCCTCATGGATGGGTTCAGCCTCCATTTGTGTAAATGTTTGTACCTCAGTCTTCAACCTTATGATCCTTTGAGGTGGGTAAAATTCGGCAAGGAACTTGGTTACCAAATCATCCCAATTGTTGATGCTGTCTCTTGGAAAGGATTCCAACCATTGAGTGGCTTTGTCTCTGAGAGAAAATGGGAATAGCAATAGCTTGTAGCTGTCAGGAGGCACACCATTAGTTTTAACAGTGTTACAAATCCTCAAGAAGGTGGATAAGTGTTGGTTCGGATCTTCAAGTGGTCCTCCACCAAAAGAGCAATTGTTTTGAACCAAAGTGATGAGTTGTGGCTTTAGTTCAAAAGTTTTTGCATTGACATTTGGAGTTAAGATGCTACTTCCACAATGTCTAGGATTTGCAAAAGTATAGGAAGCTAAAACTCTCCTCTGGGGTGGACTGTTATTGTTGTTGTCTACTCCACCTGGTGGATTGGTTGAATGTTCCTCCATATCTTGGAATTCTTCTTCTGATTCCTCTTCTCCAACAATATTTTTCCCTCTTTCAGCTCTTCTTAACCTTCTAAGAGTTCTTTCGTCTTGTTCATGAAATATGGGTGTATTTCTTCTTGTACCTGACATACAAGCAGAACATAAGAAACACACAAACCAGTGACACTTCAATCTATTGCTAGAATGAAGTTTTAGTTAGCTTAAGCAAAAATTCAAACAGTTAGTGGGTTAATTGAAAATTAAAGGAACAGAAAATAAAAATGCTAGATCTAGATCACGACCTCACTTAATCATTGTCAATCTAATCAATCCCCGGCAACGGCGCCAAAAACTTGATGGGATATTTTCGTGGAAAAAACGAATTTCTCCAAAACACCCAAACTTAACCGGCAAGTGCACCGGGTCGCATTGGGGAATAATAACTCACGGGAGTGAGGTCGATCCCACAGGGATTGAAGGATTGAGCAATTTTAGTTTAGTGGTTGATTTAGTCAAGCGAATCAAGATTTGGTTGAGAGATTTGTGATTTGCAGAATTTAAATTGCATAGAAAGTAAAGGGAATGGGTAATTGGCATGAAATTAAAGAGAGCTAAAATTTAAAGTGCTGAATCTTAAAGAACAAGAAATTAAATGGCAGAAACTTAGAACGCAAGAAATATAAATTGCAGAATCTTAAAGTGCAAGAAATGTAAATAGCTTGAATTGTAAAGGGAATTGGGAATTGGGTTTGCAGAAATTAAACAAGGAAAAGTAAAATTTCAACAAACGGAGAAGTAAAGGATGACTTGGATTGAATCGGATCTAAAACAGAAAAGTAAATGAGCATGGAAAGCAGTAAACAGAGGATGTAAAATTGGAATTCAGATCTCAGGACCCAAGAGACTAGAAAACCAAGTCTAGATATCAATGCCTTCCTAGATCTAACAAGCACAATTGCAAAGGGAATTGTAAATTGCAAAGAAAGTAGATGAAGAAGCAAGTAACCGAAACTGAAATTCAATTAAGCAAAAAATTAAACAAGATCCCAAGGTGAGATTGAAACAGAATTTCTTCAATTCTCCACCCAAGATCCAAGACAATTGCAATTGAAATTGAAAGCAAGAAAACTAAGAGGAAGGGAATTCAATTCTCCTTCCCCAAGACTTAGAAATTTAAAATTCACTCAACACCAAAACTCTCCGAAAACTCTCTCTGAAAACTTAAAGGAAAAGCTCCCCGAAAAACTTAAATCCAATGCTATTTATACACTTTCTTCAAATGGTCTTCAAGCCTTCAATTGGGCCTTTGCTCTTGATGGAATTGGGTTGATAGAGGCCTTGGTTGATTGCTCTTGGAGTTTGGATAAGAACCGAATTGAACCGGGTTGGAATCATAAAAGCTTGAGTAAAAGTTGGAGTTAAAGTTTGAGGCTAACTTTTACTCCAACTTTTCACATCAGCCACCCTTCTTTGCTGATACCAACGTTGGGGCAAAAGTTAGGGGTCAAACTTTTGCTCCAACGTTGGCCTCCCCTTGCATACTCATGGCGCCAACGTTAGCCAAAAAGTTAGAGGCTAACGTTGGCGCAAACTTTTGCTCTCCAGGGTGTGTTTTTCATGCGCCAACGTTAGCCAAAAAGTTAGGGGCTAACGTTGGCGCAAACTCTTGCTCTCCAGGGTGTTGATTTGTGATGCCAAAAGTTAGCCAAAAAGTTTGAGGCTAACTTTTGCTCCAGCTTTTTGCCCAAAAGTTAGCCAAAAAGTTTGAGACTAACTTTTGCTCCAGCTTTTTGCCCAAAAGTTTGCACAAAAGTTTGAGGCAAATTTTTGGTCCAGCTTTTTGCTCCTGGTTCATTTTCACTTATTCCAAAAGTTTGAGCTAAAGTTTGAGGCAAACTTTTGCTCAAACTTTTTGTCCTCTCTTCCTCCTAGCCATTCCTCCTTGCTTCAACCTTTCTCCAAGCTTTCTTCACCTATCATTAATCAACCAAACACATCAAAGCTATGCTCAAAATCATGAGAAATTCATTCTTTCATAATATGTGACAGTTATATCATATAACCTCATGAACTTGCATTAATTCATACATGGTTGCTCAAATCAAAGGAAACATGAAAATCTACCCAATTGGCTTGCTTATGGCTCAAGAAAGTGCATAATTCAATTGAAAACAAAAGAAAAAGGCTAGTGAAACTAGGCTAAGATGACTTGTCATCACAACACCAAACTTAAATCTTGCTTGTCCCCAAGCAAGAAATGATTTATTGAGAAGAAAGAATGAAATGGAAGAGGATGTTCATGCTAGTAGAGTGTTATTGGTAGTTCATGGGGTTTTATGTGGATATGTAAACACTCACCTCTTATTGACTCTTAAGCCTAGAAAGTCTCCTTCAAGCTTCAAGTAACATACTGCTATGACCTCTCATTATTTCTTTATCCTTGGCTATTATTTTGTTTATAAGCTTTATTTGAGTGTCATGTGTTGCAAGTTCATTTCCTTTTCTTTATACTAGACACATTATTCACTATAGACACTTGGCTTACATTCCTTCTTAGAACATTGATGCCCAGCACCTCTTTGGGCTACTAAATGCCTTGTAGTTAGGTTGCTCTTGATAGTGGACTTTCAGCTGATGATCCCGGGTTAGTTAACCCAAGTCATCAAGCGTTGATGCACTCCAAAGAGCTTAATAATCCAAGCAGATCCTAATACAAAGACACCACAGGCATATATTCTAAGGTTCAAGCTATTGGTGTCCAGCTTTGTTTCTTTTTGTTTTTCTTTTGTTCTGCCACTTTTTGGCTATTTATTTTTCTCCCCTTTTTTCTTTATTTTTGTTTTTCTTTCTAACCAAGGATTTTTATTTGATTGAGATTCATAGACAGTAGCTACTTTCTACTTAAGAGGAGACATCCTAATGTTCTTATTCATTAAAGGTGAGCTATTATACAATCACACACATACCACCACTTACTTTTATTTTACTTCTATCTAACAGAGAACTATTTCACTTCACATTCAAACATTTCTTTTATTGAATTGAAAATGCAGGGGGCAAAGCATGCTTTTTGTTAAGTGAAAGTAAATACACAAGCACACACATAGACTAGCTTACTTATTCTAAGAGAAATTCTACTTGTATTAGATGAACACTTTATCAAAACACAAGTCAAAACATTTTTCAACAGTAAGAGTTAAGTATAAATACAACCTATTGGTTTGCAATTCCTTTGTCCTTCCTTCTGTTGTGCCCTTTTGAGTTATGATGCATAGTGTCTTCAAATGGTGGTGAATTCCCTGCATAATTCTCAAAAGTTGCTTGCTTCTCAAGCCCTTAGATGACCAGTTAGTATGCATGAATTGAGTGTGGCTTGTGGATTTAATTTGGTGTGGGAACACCAAACTTGAGTTCTTTCCACTTCTCTGGATACAGCAGGTTAACTCTAGGCAAAATCTTGTGTCCTTGCTAAAGGTTATGAAGTTAAGACTAAAAGGCAGTTAAGTGGTTGAATAATCTGTTCGATTGCTTGGAACTAACAATGTGCAGGAAGTTAGAATGTGCTTTTGAATGAGGTTTTGGTGGATCACCAAACTTAGAATCCACCATTCTCCCTTAAGTTGTTTTTGGTGTGCAACACCAAACTTAGCTCCTTGCAATACATGTCAATTATTCAACATTTTTATTGAAAAAGCTATGAAAAGAAAACTACCTCAGGTTGGGGTGCCTCCCAACAAGCGCTCTTTTATTGTCACTAACTTGACATCCTTCAATTCCTTTCAGGAAGGCTGTAGGTTCTGGACCTCTTTTTCCTTATCCCATTGTCCTCCCAAGTACAGCTTTGCTCTGTGACCATTTACTGTGAATTAATTCTTTGTTGCTTCATCTAGCAGTTCAATGCTCCCATAAGGAAAAACCTTTGTCACCAAGTATGGGCCAGTCCATTTAGACTTAAGTTTGCCAGGGAAGATCTTAAGCCTTGAGTTATATAGGAGCACTTGCTGCCCTGGCTTGAATTCCTTCTTTGTGATCTTCTTGTCATGCCACCTCTTAGCTCTTTCCTTGTATATCTTAGCACTCTCATAAGCTTCTATCCTGAATTCATCTAACTCATTCAGTTGCAACAACCTTTTTTCTCCTGCAGCTTGGGAATCAAGGTTGAGGAGTTTAGTGGCCCAAAAAGCTCTGTGTTCAAGCTCTACAGGGAGGTGGCAGGATTTGCCATACAATAGCTGAAAGGGTGACTTGCCAATAGGAGTTTTGAAAGGTGTCCTATATGCCCATAATGCATCCTCTAGCTTCCTAGCCCAATCTTTTCTTGTGCTTCCCACTGTTTTCTCTAGGATCTTCTTTAATTCCCTATTTGCTAGTTCAACCTGGCCATTAGTCTGAGGGTGGTAAGGTGTAGCCACTTTATGGATTACTCCATATTTGTAGAGGAGCTTCTCCATCTGTTTGTTGCAAAAGTGACTACCACCATCACTGACAAGACTCGTGGGCACTCCATATCTTGTGAAAATGTGCTTTTTAAGGAATTGGAGGAAAATCTGTGCATCACAGGTGGTCGTGGCTATGGCTTCCACCCACTTTGAGACATACTCCACTGCGACTAAGATATATCTGAAAGAATAGGAAGGGGGAAAGGGCCCCATGAAATCAATTCCCCATAGATCAAATAATTCCAGTTCCAAGATGAAGTTTTGAGGCATCTCATTCCTTCTTGTTAATCCTCCTGCTTTCTGGCATTCATTACATTGGTGAACATATTCTCTGGCATCCTTGAAGATAGTTGGCCAATAGAAGCCACTCTGCAATATCTTTGACGCTGTTTTCTCTGGGCCAAAGTGTCCACCATAAGCTGAACCATGGCAGTGCCACAGGATATCCCTTATTTCACTCTCAGGGATACACCTTCTAATTACTCCATCAGAACATCTCTTGAACAGGAAGGGTTCATCCCATAAGAATTTCTTTCCCTCATTGATTAACTTCTTCACTTATTGCTTAGAAAAGTCTTGAGGTATCTTTCTTCCCACTTTGTAGTTTGCTATGTCAGCAAACCAAGGTGCTTGCTGGATCTGCAAAAGGTGCTCATCTGGGAAGCTTTCGTTCATGGGCTGAGATGCTTGTTGAATTGTTTCATGTGGTAGCCTCGATAAATGGTCAGCAACCCAGTTTTCAGTTCCCTTCCTGTCTCTTACCTCAATGTCAAACTCTTGTAAGAGCAATATCCACCTGATAAGTCTTGGTTTAGCATCCTGTTTTGACATCAAATACTTAAGTGCAGCATGGTCAGTATAAACCACAACTTTGGATCCTATCAAGTATGATCTAAACTTATCAAAAGCATAAACTACAGCTAGCAACTCCTTCTCCGTTGTGGTGTAATTTCTTTGGGCCTCATTCAACACTTTACTTGCATAATATATGACATGATGTAAGTTTCCCTTCTTTTGCCCAAGTACAGCACCAATTGCAAGGTCACTTGCATCACACATGAGTTCAAAGGGTAACTCCCAATCTGGAGGTGTGATGATTGGTGTTGTTGTGAGTCTGTTTTTTAAAGTTTCAAAGGCTTGCTGGCAGTTTTCATCAAAAACAAAAGGGTTATCAAGCATTAAAAGATTACTCAAAGGTTTAGCTATTTTTGAAAAATCCTTGATAAACCTTCTGTAGAATCCGGCATGCCCCAAGAAACTTCTAACAGATTTCACATTAATTGGTGGAGGGAGTTTTTCTATGATTTCAACCTTTGCCTTATCAACCTCTATCCTTTTTCTTGAAACTTTATGGCCAAGAACAATCCCTTCGGGTACCATGAAATGGCATTTCTCCCAGTTCAAAACTAAATTAGTTTCTTGGCACCTTTTCAAAACAAGGGTTAAATGGTTTAGGCAAGCATTGAAATTATCACCAAAAACAGAGAAGTCATCCATGAAGACTTCTAAAAACTTTTCGACCATATCAGAGAAAATGGAGAGCATACACCTTTGAAATGTGGCAGGGGCATTGCAAAGCCCAAAGGGCATCCTCCGGTATGCAAAGACTCCAAATGGACATGTAAAGGCAGTCTTCTCTTGGTCCTTGGGGTCCACCACGATTTGATTATACCCAGAATATCCGTCCAAAAAGCAATAATAGGCATGGCCGGCCAACCTTTCCAGCATCTGATCAATGAATGGGAGAGGGAAATGGTCCTTCCTGGTGGCATCATTCAATCTTCTATAGTCTATGCACATCCTCCACCCAGTCACTGTTCTATTAGGGATCAACTCATTCTTCTCATTAGTGATGACCGTCATTCCTCCTTTCTTTGGTACAACTTGAACCGGGCTTACCCATGGGCTGTCAGATATTGGGAAGATTATCCCTATATTCCACAACTTCATTACTTCCTTCTGGACAACTTCCTTCATTGTGGGATTTAGCCTTCTTTGTGGTTGAACCACTGGTTTGGAATTATCTTCCAAGAGGATCTTATGCATACACACTGTAGGGCTGATTCCCTTCAGGTCATCAATGGTCCATCCTAAAGCATCTTTGTGAGCTTTGAGTACATCAAGAAGTTCTCCTTCTTCCTTCTTTGTCAGGGATGAATTAATGATTACTGGGAAGCTCTCCGATGTGCCAAGGAATGCATATTTGAGATGGGTGGGTAATGGTTTCAGTTATTGTTTTCGTACTTCTTCCTTTTTGTCTTGTTTTTCATCTTGCTCAACAGAAGTCTCAGCTACTTGTTCCTCTGTTGCCCCTTGATTTCCTTCTTGCTCTTGAGGACTTTCTTCCAGCATTTCTTCCACCAAACTCTCTATCATGTCCACTCTCACATAATCCTCTTGCTCAGGATTGTGTTGCATTGACTTGAAGACCTTTATGACCATTTGTTCATTGTGGACCCTGAAGATCATTTCTCCTTTTTCTACATCAATAGTGGCTCTTGCTGTGGCTAGAAATGGCCTTCCCAAAATGATTGAATTGTTTCCTTCCTCTTCAGTATCCAAAATCACAAAATCTGCTGGGAAAATAAACTCCCCAACCTTCACCAACAGATTTTCTACAATTCCAGTGGGTGTTTTGATTGATCTGTCAGCCATGACCAATGACATCCTGGTGGGTTTAAGCTCTTCTATAGCAAGTTTTCTCATCATTGAGAGAGGCATTAAGTTGATGCTGGCACCAAGGTCACAAAGAGCTTTGTTGAGAATTATTCTGCCAATGGTGCATGAGACTACAAAGCTTCCTGGATCCTTGAGTTTTGGTGGAATGCCCCTTTGAATCAAAGCACTGCATTCCTCGGTGAGTAACACGATTTCCTTCTCAAGCCAACTTCTTTTCTTGTTGATAAGCTCCTTCAAAAACTTGGCATACAGAGGCATTTTCTCAAGTGCTTCAGCAAAAGGAATATTGATTTCCAGCTTTTTGAAAGTCTCAAGGAACTTGTGAAAATGCTGGTCCTTGGTTTCTTTGTTGAACCTCTGGGGATATGGCAGTGGAGGTGTGATGCTCTTTCCTATTTGCTGCTGTCCCTGAGTCACTTCTGTTGAACCGTGTGGCTGGTTGTCTTTCTCTTTGAGTTTCTCAATTCTCTTGTTTGGCATCACAACTTGATCCTTGGATTCATCTGCCTTTGTTTGCTCCTCATCTTCTATTGCACTTTTGCTGCTCTCTGCTTGCTTCTTTGTAGTGTCATTATTGCTCATCAATGTTCTCCCACTCCTTAATTGTATCGCCTTGCATTCTTCCTTAGGATTTGGAATTGTGTCACTCGGCAGAGAGCTTGAGGGTCTCTCAAGAGAAATCTGCTTGGAGATTTGCCCCATCTGTCTCTCTAGGCTCTTCAGGGATGCTTCATGATTCTTGGTTGTCATTTCCTGGTGTTTCAACATTTTGTCTATCACGGCCTCCAAGTTAGTGATTCTTTGGACTTCAGGTGATACTTGAGGTGGGTTATGAGATGTGGGTGGTGGATGGTAGGCATTATGGTTAGTGGGTTGGTTATTAGATTGGTACTGGTTGGGGTTGGGGTAGTTGTTTTGAGGTTTTCTGTAGGGGTTTTGGTTAGTTTGCTGCTGGTTGTGGTTTTGGTTGCTTCTTGGGTTGTTTTGGTTTGAGTTCTTCTGTCATGGTTGTTGGTTTTGGGTATGATTATCTCCCCATCTGAGGTTTGGGTGGTTCTTCCAGGATGGATTGTATGTATCACCATACACTTCATTTGGTCCTTGGTTGTGCATATACTGTACTTGCTCTTGTTGTTGTTCTTCTTGAGTTTCTTCATTCTGTCCCCATGTGGTTGATGGTTGGCTAGTATTAACTGCTGCAACTTAGAGACTATCAATCCTCTTGGCCATTTGCTCAAATTGTTGTTGAATTTGCTGCTGCATCATCTTGTTTTGAGCCAAGATTGAGTCCACTCCTTCTAGCTCCATTACTCCTCTTCTTTGTGATGGTTGGCGGTTTCTTTGATGAGCAAAGAAATATTGGTTGTTAGCCACCATATCAATGAGATTTTGAGCTTCCTCTGTAGTTTTCATGAGTTGCAAGGAACCTCCAGCTGAATGATCCAAAGCTTCTTGAGATTTCAATGTTAAGCCCTCATAGAAATTCTGCAGCTTATCCCACTCAGTGAACATTTCAGGAGGACATTTCCTGATTAGAGCCTTGTATCTCTCCCATGCCTCATGGATGGGTTCAGCCTCCATTTGTGTAAATGTTTGTACCTCAGTCTTCAACCTTATGATCCTTTGAGGTGGGTAAAATTTGGCAAGGAACTTGGTTACCAAATCATCCCAATTGTTGATGCTGTCTCTTGGAAAGGATTCCAACCATTGAGTGGCTTTGTCTTTGAGAGAAAATGGGAATAGCAATAGCTTGTAGCTGTCAGGAGGCACACCATTAGTTTTAACAGTGTTACAAATCCTCAAGAAGGTAGATAAGTGTTGGTTCGGATCTTCAAGTGGTCCTCCACCAAAAGAGCAATTGTTTTGAACCAAAGTAATGAGTTGTGGCTTTAGTTCAAAATTTTTTGCATTGACATTTGGAGTTAAGATGCTACTTCCACAATGTCTAGGATTTGCAAAAGTATAGGAAGCTAAAACTCTCCTCTAGGGTGGATTGTTATTGTTGTTGTCTGCTCCACCTGGTGGATTGGTTGAATGTTCCTCCATATCTTGGAATTCTTCTTTTGATTCCTCTTCTCCAACAATATTTTTCCCTCTTTCAGCTCTTCTTAACCTTCTAAGAGTTCTTTCGTCTTGTTCATGAAATATGGGTGTATTTCTTCTTGTACCTGACATACAAGCAGAACATAAGAAACACACAAACCAGTGACACTTCAATCTATTGCTAGAATGAAGTTTTAGTTAGCTTAAGCAAAAATTCAAACAATTAGTGGGTTAATTGAAAATTAAAGGAACAGAAAATAAAAATGCTAGATCTAGATCACCACCTCACTTAATCATTGTCAATCTAATCAATCCCCGGCAACGGCGCCAAAAACTTGATGGGATATTTTCGTGGAAAAAACGAATTTCTCCAAAACACCCAAACTTAACCGGCAAGTGCACCGGGTCGCATCAAGTAATAATAACTCACAGGAGTGAGGTCGATCCCACAGGGATTGAAGGATTGAGCAATTTTAGTTTAGTGGTTGATTTAGTCAAGCGAATCAAGATTTGGTTGAGAGATTTGTGATTTGCAGAATTTAAATTGCATAGAAAGTAAAGGGAATGGGTAATTGGCATGAAATTAAAGAGAGCTGAAATTTAAAGTGCTGAATCTTAAAGAACAAGAAATTAAATGGCAGAAACTTAGAACGCAAGAAATATAAATTGCAGAATCTTAAAGTGCAAGAAATGTAAATAGCTTGAATTGTAAAGGGAATTGGGAATTGGGTTTGCAGAAATTAAACAAGGAAAAGTAAAATTTCAACAAACGGATAAGTAAAGGATGACTTGAATTGAATCGGATCTAAAACAGAAAAGTAAATGAGCATGGAAAGCAGTAAACAGAGGATGTAAAATTGGAATTCAGATCTCAGGACCCAAGAGACTAGAAAACCAAGTCTAGATCTCAATGCCTTCCTAGATCCAACAAGCACAATTGCAAAGGGAATTGTAAATTGCAAAGAAAGTAGATGAAGAAGCAAGTAACCGAAACTGAAATTCAATTAAGCAGAAAATTAAACAAGATCCCAAGGTGAGATTGAAACAGAATTTCTTCAATTCTCCACCCAAGATCCAAGACAATTGCAATTGAAATTGAAAGCAAGAAAACTAAGAGGAAGGGAATTCAATTCTCCTTCCCCAAGACTTAGAAATTTAAAATTCACTCAACACCAAAACTCTCCGAAAACTCTCTCTGAAAACTTAAAGGAAAAGCTCCCCGAAAAACTTAAATCCTATGCTATTTATACACTTTCTTCAAATGGTCTTCAAGCCTTCAATTGGGCCTTTGCTCTTGATGGAATTGGGTTGATAGAGGCCTTGGTTGATTGCTCTTGGAGTTTGGATAAGAACCGAATTGAACCGGGTTGGAATCATGAAAGCTTGAGTAAAAGTTGGAGTAAAAGTTTGAGGCTAACTTTTACTCCAACTTTTCACATCAGCCACCCTTCTTTGCTGATACCAACGTTGGGGCAAAAGTTAGGGGTCAAACTTTTGCTCCAACGTTGGCCTCCCCTTGCATACTCATGGCGCCAACGTTAGCCAAAAAGTTAGAGGCTAACGTTGGCGCAAACTTTTGCTCTCCAGGGTGTGTTTTTCATGCGCCAACGTTAGCCAAAAAGTTAGGGGCTAACGTTGGCGCAAACTTTTGCTCTCCAGGGTGTTGATTTGTGATGCCAAAAGTTAGCCAAAAAGTTTGAGGCTAACTTTTGCTCCAGCTTTTTGCCCAAAAGTTTGCACAAAAGTTTAAGGCAAACTTTTGGTCCAGCTTTTTGCTCCCTGGTTCATTTTCACTTATTCCAAAAGTTTGAGCTAAAGTTTGAGGCAAACTTTTGCTCAAACTTTTTGTTCTCTCTTCCTCCTAGCCATTCCTCCTTGCTTCAACCTTTCTCCAAGCTTTCTTCACCTATCCTTAATCAACCAAACACATCAAAGCTATGCTCAAAATCATGAGATATTCATTCTTTCATAATATGTGACAGTTATATCATAAAACCTCATGAACTTGCATTAATTCATACATGGTTGCTTAAATCAAAGGAAACATGAAAATCTACCCAATTGGCTTGCTTATGGCTCAAGAAAGTGCATAATTCAATTGAAAACAAAAGAAAAAGGCTAGTGAAACTAGGCTAAGATGACTTGTCATCAGCCGCTAATCTTCCATTTAACTGTTGTACCTCTTTGACACAGGTTGGGCTTTTCATGCTGAGTATGGCCTGACATTTATCTGGGCTTGCTTTAATTCCTCTCTGTGTGAGTATGAAGCCTATGAATTTGCCGACTTCTACCGCGAAAGTGCACTTTACGGGATTTAGCCTCATCCCGTGCTTTCTTATAGTGTCAAACATTTCAGCAAGGTATACTTATAGGTTATGGCACATTAGCCTGGGATTGATTAACAGGCATGTCTGTGGCCTTCCATGCAAAGAGGTCGGAATTATCCTTTAGGAGCTTTGTTAGTAGCTTCTTTAGGTTTACTTTTAGATTCGCCCCTATATTTGTTGTTTTGTCTTGAGTGTCTCCAATTTGAACTTCTTCGGTCTCACCTTCCGGTTGAGGACGAAGTCCTTCGCGAGCTCTGATTCCCCCAAGTTTAATAGTGTTGGTTTATTTTCCTCTGGGGTCACGCTTAAGGTTCAGGCTTTCGTTGTACAGCGTTGCTTGAGTTTTTGGTCTCTGTTTACGATGGTGATCCCTTCAGGTGTTGGGAACTTCATGCACAGGTGTGGAGTGGAGACCACTGCGGCGAGCTAGTTTAGTGTTGTCCGACCTTTGAGGGCATTGTATGCAGAAATCACGTTGACTACAATGTAGTCTATACTTAGCATTCTAGACCGTGTGCCTTTTCCAAAGGTTGTGTGTAGTGAGATGTACCCTAGTGGCTGGATTAGGGCATCTCCAAGCCCGAATAGGTTGTTCGGATATGCTCTGAGCTCTTCTTCCTATAAGCCGAGTTTGTCGTAGGCAGATTTAAACAGGATATCCGCAGAGCTTCCTTGGTCGACTAATGTTCGGTGGAGGTTAGCATTGGCTAATATGCTGGTAATGACCACGGGGTCATCATGCCCAGGAGCGATACCCGCGGCGTCTTCTTGGGTGAATATGATAGTGTGGAGGTCGGGCGACCTATCTCCTTCTCCGACATTTTATACCTCTTTAAGGTGTCTTTTGCGGGATGATTTAGAGATCCTTCCATTGATCGTGTGAATGTGTCTCTCAGGGGTGCGAGAGGGGTGTTCAGCTCGTCCGTCCTCTTCATCCCTTCTTCTCTTTTTTGGTTCATCTGCTCTGTTGGCCAGGAACCGATCTAGTTTCCCATCTCGGGCTAGTTTTTCTATGAGGTATTCGGTGGTATTCGCAATACTTTATTCGACTTCCTCCTCTCTTGTATTTAATCGGATGAGGGGGCAGGATCTTTTCAGTGTTGCATATTTCTTGGTAAACATCTACAAGGGACACTTGAAGAGGGGTGTAGTTGTGGTACTTCCTGGGTTTCTCAGTAGGTTGGTCTTCTTTTTTCCTGGACTCTTTATCCTTGTCCCGAGGTGGGTAGGAGAATCTGGTCTTTGAGGTTTCTCCTAATCGGGAGTTCTCCTCCATGTTGATGTACTTTTTTGCCTATTCTTGTACCTCATTTAGAGATGTTGGGTGCTTCTTGGATATGGAGTGGCTAAAGGGGATTTCTCGTAAACCGTTGATGAGACTCATGATGGCTGCTTCTATAGGGAGATTTTGTATGTCAAGGCATGCTTTATTAAATCTCTCCATATAAATGTGGAGGCTTCCCAATCTCTCTGCTTAATCTCTAACAAGCTTGGAGTGTGTTTGGTTTTGTGTTTCTGAATGGAGAACCTAGCTAAGAACTTCTTGGCGAGATCATCAAAGCTTGTGATCGACCTTGATGCCAAGCTGTCGATCTACTTTATCGCTGTTTTAGTCAAAGTGGTTGGAAAAGCTTTGCAACGGGTTGCGTCTGAGGCATCCGTGAGGTACATTCGACTTCTGAATTTGCTGAGGTGATGACTCGGGTGGGACGTATCATCATATGGGGTCATGTCGGGGGCTTTGAAATCCTTTGGGACTTTAGCCATCATGATTTCTCTTGTGAATGGGTCTTGGTCCTTGTGGAGGCTATCTTTGCGGTTGGACCGAGCGGTTTTAGTTTTGAGGTCGGTTTCGAGCTTTAAGATTTTGTCTTCCAGCTCTCAACGCCATCTTGTTTCTCTCCGGAGATCTCGCTCAGCTTCACACTAATGTTCGGCTTCTTGTTCGAGCTGTTTGAGGCGATCCTGCTGTTCACGAATGGCATCTAAAATTTATGTGTTCTGTCTCTGTTTGTCTCCTTTGGATTGATAAGTATCCTTTGGGGTGCTCGGTGTGGCATTTGTGTTCTTAAGTGGCGTTCCTTCTTCTAATCCCGAGTTGTGGTCGTTGGTAGGATTGCTTGCTATGGTGATGTGATGACTTCCAGGATCCCCGGCAATGGCGCCAATGTTCCGAGGGTTACCTGAAACTGGGAGGTCAATCTCGAACGAGATCTTCTAGTTTGACTAGAACTGCCGTGTCCGACTTGTTGGGATAGGAGGAGCTACTGGTCCTCGTCACCGGATGTGGGTGGTACCTAGAAAAGACTCCGATACTTAAGTTAGTACGGGCTTTGGGCAAGTTTTTCGTAGAATTAGAGTATGAGTTATACCTGGGTGCTCTAGTGTATTTATAGTAGTATGGAGTGACCTTCCTCGAGATAAATTTGTTATCTTATCTTATCTTTTTGAGGGTGAGATCACCTAACTTTTGGCCAGCCACCTTTTAGTAGGCGGCAACCCTTCTTTCTTGGGCCTTTTTGGGCATTCGTGGCGATTCGTCCGATCTCTTTTCGAAGAGGTCGGTAGCAGATCAAGTTTCAAAGAGATCGGTTGCTTCATCCTCGCGCAACCCAGACCTAATAGCTCGGTCCAGGGTATGAACAGTTTCTTTTGTTTAAATAGGTTAATATAGGATTAGGTGGGATACTTGAACTAATCAAAGATCCAATTCGCTAGTCCACTTAACCATATTAATCCTACCCTTACCCTAACCCCATTACAAATCTCAAAAGTCCTCATGATATTTGCATTCATTCATCAAGTATTTGTCGATTGTTAGATCACTAGCAAATCCTAGAAAAACATGATTAAAGGAACATTGAGTGATTAAGCCCTAAACACTAAGCAATTAGAGTGTATACATATCCGGTGAGGGGTTCGATCGCTCAATTCTATGTTTCTATCTCTTATCTTGTATCTTCTTACAAGTTGCTTGTTAGTTTTTGAAAATTTCAAATCAAATCTTTGGATATTGATCATATTGAATTGATTCTCTGCCTTGGCCCTAAGGATTCCTTTGGATTGATTGGAATCTCTTATTTGTTTTTGCCAAACTCAATAGGAAACCATATTATAGATATAGGTAGTTAATATTTTTTGCATAGTTGCATGCATGTAAGTAGATGCATTGAATAAGTTGCTTGTCCTTTTACCTTTCTCCTTTGATTGTGATTAGCATGAGAACATGCTATTGTTTAAGTGTGGGGGAATTGATGAATTCATATTTGATGAAAAATTTTGGATTAATTTAAGTAGATTTCATCATATAAACCCACATTTATTCATGTAAATAGCATGTTTTTGTGTTTTCTCTCTAAATTATGCCTAATTAGGAAAACATGCTATTTTGTACTTAACTTAATCAATTTTATTCCACTTTCATTCCATTCAATTCCTTGATGTTGTTGATGAGTGATTTCAGGTGTAATAGGTTGGAATAGCTTGATAAGAGTGGAAGAGAAGCATGAATTTGGGAGAAAACATGAAGAAAACAAAGGAGAAGCACACAGCCATGTATGCGTACGCACAACTCTCTGTGCGTACGCACAGGAGAAAAATCAGCATGTGTGCATACGCAGGGGTGCATGCAAACTTCCAATGTCAGCAATTCAAAGTACAAGCAATTAAGTGACAATACAACCTTTTAGCATCTTCTTTGTTGTTCATCATCCTTCCTAGCCTTGGTGTTCTCTTTGATGATGATGTATATTCCTTCCATGAGATTGATTGTCTTCCTGCAAAGCTATTAGAAGTTGCTTGTTCCTCAAGCACTTTGAGAATTGGTTAGCATGCATCTATGTTTGTAGGCCTCTGAACTTAGATTGGTGTGTGAACACCAAACTTAGTTCCTTGCCATATGCAGCAATTGGGATCATATGCAGAAAACCTCATGTGCTTTTATTAAGAAAATAACTATGAACTAGAAAAAGAAACTATGAACTAGAAATTAAACTATTGTTTAAGTAGTTTCCCTGATTGGTTGGAGCTAGTGACTAGTCATGCTGAGGTAGAAATGTGCTTTTAATGAAGTTTTTTTTGGTGGAACACCAAACTTAGAATCTCACATTCACCCTTGAATTGTTTTGGTGTGCAACACCAAACTTAGCTCCTTGCAATACAGATAAATCTACTTAACTCTTTTATTGAAATAACTAGAAAAGAAAAACTACCTTTGGTTAGGTTGCCTCCCAACAAGCGCTTCTTTAACGTCATTAGCTTGACATGCTGTTCCTGACTTTCTTCCTCTTCTTCCAGTTTGTTAAGAGGAATGACTTCAAGTGGATAAAGGAGCTAGTTAGTGCCCCTTGTTGTGAATGCTTCTTTCCAGCAAGCTTTCCCTTGTGATTGGCTTGAGTGAACTTGCTTGTTGGCTCAGGAGTTGGATTGTTCTTCGACCTTCTCTTCTTCATGGATATGATCCTTTGTTTCTCGGTCACAATCCTCATTTTGGTGCTTGTTTCTACTGCCTTCACATCCTTGATCTCAGAACTTGGTTGTTGTTGGACAGTTGGAGTATCCTGTTCATCAAAAGCTTCCTGAATTTGTGGTTCAATGAACCCTTCCTCTTTGCAACTCTCTGTGTCATTGGAGTGTGATCTCCCTTGATTGACTTTCTCCCTTTCTTGTTCTTCTGATTCCTCCCTTGGGTTTGCCATGGTATCACTAGAAGAATTGTGGGTAGGGATTTGCTTTGATAGATATCCAATTTGTGCTTCTAGCTTTTGAATGGCAGCACCATGATTTTGTAAGTTGGATATCACTTCTTCCTTAATGCTTTTCAAATCGGCCACATCTCTGCCCATAGTTGCAATCATTCCTTCTATCCTGTTTAATTGATCTTGAAATTGTTGGTGCGGATTGGGTTGATGAGGTTGATTATCTTGGCTGTGATATGGTGGCTGGGAGTATGTGTTTTGTGTGGGCTGATAGAGTTTTTGGTTGGAGTGTTGGTAGTGATATGACTCTTGTGTGTAGTGGAATGAGTCTTGTGGATAGTGAAATGAATTGTATGAATTTGAGAAGGAATTTTGTGCTGAGAAATGCTCAAGTGATGAAGAATTTGGATATGTAAAACTAGGAGGTGAGGTTGGATAATTCAGAGGTGATGGCTCTTGATGAATGGGGTGTGAATAAGTGAAATCTCTTTGGTTTTGATCTTTCCAGCCACAACTTGAGTAGTGATCAAATTCACCAAAACATGGACCATTTTGTGGCTCTGGGAAGTACCCCGTTTCCTGTTCCTGATACTCCCACCCACCATGAGCATAATAACATGAATCATTCTGTGGTGGTGGAGAGTTTCTCATGAATTTTGATTGACCAAAAGATGATGGATACTCCTTTCTTTTTTGCAATGTGCTCAGTCTCAAACAATACTCATCCAAAGATAGTGGAAATTCCATAGTGAGGCAATATCACAAACAGGTAGTGGTTAGTATGCTAACAAGTGAATAAGCAAAGAAAACAAATTAAAATTTGCAGAAATTAGCAGTAATAAACTGAAACAAAAACTATTAACAAAAGAAAAGAAAAATTGCTCAATCTAGTTAACTTCCAATTGGAGAATTGTCAATCGAAAACCAATCCCTGGCAACGGCGCCATAAACTTGATGCGCATAAACTTGTTATGCTACGATTTAGGAAATTGCACGATCGGCAAAATTCCTTCCGGCAAGTGCACCGGTTATCGTCAAGTAAAAACTCACAATAGAGTGAGGTCGAATCCCACAAGGATTGGTTGAGTGAGCAATTCGGATTAGAAGTATGTTCTAGTTGAGCGGAATCAAAATTTAGATGAGAATTGCGGAATGTAAAATTGCATGAATTAAAGAGCAAGAAGCTAAATTGCTGAAATTAAAAGGGATGGGGTGATTGCATGAATTTAATTGCAGAATGTAAAGAGAAAGTGGTAGATCAGAAATGGGGAATTCATTGGGTGTTAGGAGATATTGAGATCTCCGAATCAAAACATTTTTATTCCTTCCTCAACCAATGCATTCATTGAATTTTGCTTGGCAATCTTATATGATTGGATCCCAATCCCTTGGCTCACCAATTCTCTCTAAAAACGAACAAATTCCCAATCCCTTGGTTTAAATGTTCATAAGAAGAGATGATGCTCGATCACTGATTATACCACACAGTTTCAT
Organism: Arachis ipaensis; assembly: GCF_059453495.1. NCBI lineage: Eukaryota > Viridiplantae > Streptophyta > Magnoliopsida > Fabales > Fabaceae > Arachis > Arachis ipaensis. Next base: position 72,026,053 of record NC_142435.1, on the reverse strand, counting down.
GAACCACAATTTGGTAGGATTACATGTCACAATATCCATCCAAACCCCAATCCAATTCACTGTGAGAAAGCTTCTCTAGCATGAATCCTCCATTCCTTTCCCAAGGTTCCGAAGGATTCCAATTATGGGTAGTTTCTTTCCCAAGACAACTACCCAATGGAATTAGATCGAGAAGCTTTCTAACAAAATTCAAGAGAAAAGATTGAAGAAGAAGATAAAACTATTATTGATTCATTGAATTACAATAGAGCTCCCTAACCCAATGAAAGGGGTTTAGTGAGTCATAGCTCTGAATTCAATTACAAAACTAAAAGAAAATGATTTCCAGTTCTCTCCCCCTCAGGGGCTGGATTCCCCTTCAATCCAGTCCGTTTCAAATGCAGGAACTAAGGCCTTTAAATAGGCTCCCTAAATTACAAAATGAAAATGAAATTCAAAGCAAATTACAATCAAATGAAAATAAACTATTCTAGATGATTCTTGTGGCCTTGATTTGGTGTTGTTGATGGGCCTTGCTTGCTTGAAGGGTAGAGTGACATAATTGATCCAAAAAGGATAATGATCCATTAAACTACACTCAAATGTTGCACCCCCCTTTCTTGAGTCGTCACTTTGTTCTCTTGTCAACCTTGCCAATTTGATGCCAAATATAGACTATTATACCTCGTTGGAAAGCTATGGATGTCAGCTTTCTAACGCAACTGGAAGCACCTCAATTGGATTTCTACAACTCGAGTTATACTCCATGGAAGGTGAAGAGGTCAGCTGGCCTGATTGCATGTTGGTACTATGCTCTTCTATGCACATTACGGGGCTGTTTTCTCCCTCAATTTTTAGTATCCACCATGCATGCCATATATTCTTGGAAAGCTCTAGATGTCTTCTTTCCAATGCATTTTGAATCACCTCATTTGGAGTTTTGTAGCTCAAGTTATTTATGTTTGAAGAAGGCATGGTCAAGCTGTTCCATATAACACGTTTAAGCTCCAGTTTAAGCTTAAACTGGAGCTTAAACGCTGGCACTCCCTGGAGGCACAAGCTCGAGCACGTTTAAGCTTCAGTTTAAGGTTAAACTGAAGCTTAAACGTGGAAATGAGAAAGCAACCCTGGAGGAGAAAAATAGTCGAACACGTTTAAGCTCCAGTTTAAGGTTAAACTGGAGCTTAAACGTGGAATGCTCCTGGTGCCTTTCTTACTTCTGGCGTTTAACCTCCAGTTTAAGGTTAAACTGGAGGTTAAACGTGGAAATGCTCCCCTGGTGAGATTCTCACTTCTGGCGTTTAACCTCCAGTTTAAGGTTAAACTGGAGGTTAAACTTCAATTCCAGCATTATATGGCTTGGTAGTTTAAGTTCCAGTTTAAGCTTAAACTGGAACTTAAACTCCACATGTGATATTCAAGCTTCCTTTATTGATTTTGTTGCTTCCTTGCCTAGCCTCTTCTTCCCTGAAATCATCCAAACAATTGCATCAAAGTCTTGCAAAATTTCATGAGAAATCTTCCATTCATAGCATTCAAGTAATATAACTAAAAACTCATGGAATTTGCATCAAAATCTTCATGTTGAATGATTTAAGACAAGCATGACTATTTGGCCCAAATGATTACTTAAGGCTCAAGAAAATGCATAAAACAACTAAAAATAAAAGAAAAAGGCTAGTGAAACTAGCCTAAGATGCCTTGGCATCACAACCCCATCAATGTACTATGAGCAAGAACCACCCCAAGATGCATACCAATCTAATGTGTGTGATGAACCTTATTGTGATTGTCAACCACAATCATCATATGCATATGACCCTTTCCCTCAACATAGTCCCCAACAACCTTACTCACAAGCCTCATACCACCATTCACTCCCATATGACCCTAACCCATATCCACCATACCAACCCCCATATGAACCATACCTAGAGCCACCACCATTCCAACACCAATACTCCCAAGAACCATAATTTCCATACACACCACCTCAAGACTTTCGCCAATATGGACCACCTTCCAACTACAATACCTTTCCCTCAAATAGTGAACCCTCTCTTCCACCGCCACCTTCGTTGGACGACCTAATGCGAGAGCAATAAGAACTCCTAGCTAGGTGTCTGAAGCAAGATGAGGAGCTCAAGGAGATAGAAGCCAAGGTTGCTATTGTGATGGAAGCCATTAGCAACATGGTCTCATCCTGCCTAAGCCTATGCGATCAAGGCACTCCCATTGTTGAATGTGGAGAAGCACTCAAGGAGCTTACTGAGGGAATGGACTTGAAGCTTCAAGGGGAAGAAAAGGAGTTAAAGCAATAAGTCCAACAAGAGGAGCAGGTAGAGATTATTAAAGCTTCAACATATGATCCTTCTGAGTTTAAAGAATCCTTCCCCATTGGACTTGGAATTGATGAAGGGGTAGATTTCACTAAACCCCCTATTTATTATGAGAGTGATGTGGGAGAGCTAGAAGAAATTGGTGAAGAAGAATGTGAACTTGAGGAAGCTTAGCAAGAGGTAGAGCTTGAGGAACCTTGCCAAGTGGTGGAAGCCTCTAGAAGAGGATGGACGGGAGTGGAACGTGCTTTATCTAGACCGTTGGGAACTTCTCGACCTAGGTTGCCATCTAATCCTTCATTTGAGTGGTTAAAACTTCTAACTCCTAGCTTTGTTATCCCACTTGAATTTGGTTTGCTGGAAACGGATGGCCAACTTAGGACGCTTTGTGGAATTAAGCGTAAGAGGGGGATGTTTAGTGGTTGGCATTGTAAGTCTAGGCTTATTATGGTTGGAAGCTCAAGATTGAGGAGCATGGGTTGGTGTAGTGCTCAAATGGATGGGTCTAGGAGGATAGTTTGGTGCCTTCATGATAATTCGCCTTTCTTACCACCAGGAGGAAATTACTATGATCAATTTCAAGACAGGTGTGAAAACAAAGTGTGGGATCCCGGATTACAATGTGAGGATCAATTTTGGGAGCTCATGGTTTGTGAGGAATTCCATCAAGGCTTTGAGCTATTGATTTTGAATGATGGAGCTTATTAGAAGTCCAAGCATTGGTGGATGTTCAAGGATGGATTCAAGCACAAGCCACCATGATGAGTGCTCACCATAAGTCCAACTTAAGGACAATAAACAAAAGTGCTAGGTGGGAGACACGCCACCATTGTAACATCTTTCCCTTTTTTCTCTTTTGTACATATTGGTAAAATAGGTTTAATTTCATGTTTTGCTTAGTTAGTTGAGTTTAGTTGGGAGTCTAGTAGGTCAAACAAGGTTTTATGGTGTTTTGCTGGTTGTTTGGCGGCTTGGAATGCTTGCTTTGTTGCAAAAACATGGAAAAAATTTGAAAAATAGAGCACCATCCACGCGTACGCGTGACCCACGCGTACGTGTGGCCCTAAGTGTTTCCACTATCCATGCATACGCCTCACCCATGCATACACGTGGATCCCAATTTTTCACCTCCCAACCAAAAACCCGAGAGTTGTGCATGAAGTGTGCCAGATTTATGCCTCTACTCACGCGTACGTGTCACCCCACACGTACGCGTAGACTCTCTGAATAACCCATCACGTGTACGCATGACCCACGCGTACCCGTCGATCCCCTTTCACCTCACCACACACACGCGTCGCACCACGCGTACGCGTTGATTTCCTTGCTTCACATGTAACACCCTAATTACCCTAAGCCTTATCTCGCACCGTAAAGCAAAGGTTAATCAGAGATTACGATGACTCTAAAGCTCATACGTATAGTATATAGAAGAAATAATATAATCTAGAAGCCCGATGAAAGATATAGCTCAAAAACAGGATTTCAAAAGCGCAAAAACGTACTAAAGAAGCTACTAGCTTAAGGCACAAGAGATAGATGAGATACAACAAAATATAAGTATATGATATCATAGGAAACTAGCCATGACTCGTAGAGTTTAAGTCGGCTAGCCATACACAAGTATACAGAACTATACAGAAAACTGATAGTTTGAAACAGCTTATACAAGTTTTTCTCTCATAATACATGCCACTAGGCTAAACAAAATACAAAAAAGAGATGTATAAACAAGATAAACCCAAAAAGACTCCAAATTAATTCAGGATCCTCCGCTTCTGTCACCATCCCAAGCAACTCACCGAGGTGGGTTGCGACCTGCATCTGAAAAACACAAGAAAGATATGGTATGAGAACCAGAGGTTCTCAGTATGGTAGCAGTGCCCAGTGATGTAGGATATAAGACCCCGGGATGCCAAAGGCAACCCTAAGCTCCATATCCATCACAAGATTCAAACTTAAAGCATTCTAAAATAAATAAGCATAATATAACCTTATTATAAATAAACCGGGTGATCTATCTTAACGGATTTCTATTCTAACCAGACACCGCTATCCCACAGCCTTCACCAACCTATCCTCCATGCGATCCCATTGCTACCGCCTTCCGAACCTCCTCAATCCCAGAAGAAAGCACAATTAATAACAATGCAAGTAATTCACAAGTAAAAAGCATACAAGGCAAGTAGATCAAGTAAGCAATTAGACATGTTATTCAATTAGACATACCAATTCAAGTCAGTAAAGCAAGCAAACAGATAGAAAATTCATATGATGAATGCCTGCCCTACTGGCTGTGATATCACATTGTCGGTTCAACTGCCAACCCAACACATCTCTATGGAGACGTCGCCCTTCGAATTTCTCATATGGAAACCCCCGAGATATAGTGCCTGGATTACTGTCCAGGTACCGGCGCCTGCTTACCCTATAAATCCGAAGGGATGCGAGCGGGATACTCTTGCCTCAGACCTCACATCTCAACGTAAGCGGGATTAACCACCATCCTTACGCCGCCGCCGCTACCTCGACAGGCGGGATTAACCACCGTCCATGCCAGGCGCATAGCGTCTCATAATCTCAGTAAAAACATTATTTTAGTGGTTTTCAGAAAACATTTTCAGTATACAGAGATCCATCGTCTCAATCCGAGTCCTCGACTCATCTCAACTACTGTCCATTCATAACTCAGTTTCCAATGTCAAAAGTTCATCATTCCTTATCTCATATATCACTCATCCTCCACCCAACGTCAAATCATTCTCAACACGCCAGAAACCTAGGCCTAATTTATCCTAAAACCGTGTTCTAGAAACCTTAAGTTACATCCCATGTTCTAATACTCAAAATTAAGCCCATAAGTCTTAAAATGGTGTTTTAAAAGCTTACAACCTTGTTGGGAAGGTATAATAGTTGAAAAACAAGAAAAATTTAAGAAACAGGACATGTGCGGCTGAAGAGAGAACTTTTGCGTGGTCTAGAATTCAAAATAAATTCCCGTTGTAAGTATAGTTTCTAAATCAACAAAAGTCCTTTCTCACAAACATTTTGGTTGTCACAAGTAACAAACCCCTTAATAAATTGATAACCAAAGTATTTAAACCTTGGGTCATCTTCTCAAGGAACTGCAGGGAGGTATGTTCTTATTATTGGTTATGAGTTTTGTAAATTGGGGGTTTTGAGAGTAAGGAACGAGTAATTTAAATGACAAGTAAAATAAATAAATAACTATAAAATAAACTCTTGGCAAGGTATGAAAATTCGGAAGTCCTATCCCAGTTATTCTTATGAGAATGGAGGTTAATCCCACATAGTTAACCTTTACTAAAGCAAGGAAAGTCAAGTGAACTAATTGTTAGATTCCCCAAGTCCTAGCCAACTCCTAAGGAAAGACTAGAGTTAGTGAAATTCAAGTCAATTAGCAACCATAACCATCAATCACAATAAGTTCAATAACTCAAGAGTTTCCAGTTAATCAATTAAAGCCAAGGATATGAAAGCTAAATAAGAATTATAAATTTGAATTACCTCAATTGCATTAATAAGAGAAAATCAATCTAAACATAAAGAGTTCATAAGCCAATTTGGCAACATAAGTAATTAAAGGAAAGCTTTAAAATATCTGAAAGAAAAAGAGAAATATAAAGTAAAAGGAATGTTGAACCTGTTAAAGTGTTGAAATACTAAATTGAAATAATAGGAAATCCTAATCCTAAAACCTAAGAGAGAGGAGAGAACCTTTCCCTCTAAAAACTACATCTAAATCATGAAAGTGAATAATTGGAGACCTCCTCATAAATGAATGCATTCCCCCACTTTATAGCCTCTAATCTGTATTTTCTGGGGCAAAAACTGGGTCAAAAACAGGCCAGAAATCGCCCCGAGCGATTTCTGTTACGTTCAGGTCGCGGCAAGGTGACGCGGAAGAGTCAACCACGCGTTCGCGTCGCCTGGCTTCGGGGCAGCTATGGCAAATTATATATCAATTCGAAGCCCCGGACGTTAGCTTTCCAATGCAATTGGAACTGCATCATTTGGACCTCTGTAGCTCAAGTTATGACCGTTTGAGTCCGAAGAGGTCAGGCTGGACAGCTTAGCAATTTCTTCAACTTCTTGTATTCCTTCCACTTTTGCATGCTTCCTTTCCATCCTCTGAGCCATTCCTGCCTTGTAATATCTGAAAACACTTAACACACATATCAAGGCATCTAATGGTAATAAGAGAGGATTAATAATAAGCAATTTAAAAGCCAAAGAAGCATGTTTTCAATCATAGCACAAAATCAGGAAGGAAAACGTAAAACATGCGAATAGTATGAATAAGTGGGTAAAGAGTTAATAAAAACCACTCTATTGAGCACAAGATAAACCATAAAATAGTGGTTTATCAACCTCCCCACACTTAAACATTAGCATGTCCTCATGCTAAGCTGAAGAGAAGCTATAAAAGAGTGAAGAGGAATGGTAGAATGTATGAAATGCAACCTATCTATATGAATCCAACTACATGAAGAATGCTTTTTCCTACTTGGTTTAAAAGTAAATAAATTCTCCAAGAATAAATATGAATTGGATTTCACTAATTCAAATCATAAAAATGAAGTACAAATAGGCTTGTAGAAGAAAATAGCTCATGAAAGCCGTGAAAAAAGAATCGAGCATCAAACCCTCACTAGAAGTGTATGCACTCTAATCACTCAAGTATTTTAGGTTCGATTCTGTCAATTCTCCGCTATCCTTGCTTTCTAAGGCTTGCTCTTCATCTAACAATCAACATAAATTTAATGCACAGATACACATATCAAGAGGTCTTTTAAAGGTTGTAATGAGGTTAGAGTCAAGGTAGGATTGTATTTGGCCAAGTGGACTAAAATCTGAATCCTTAATTAACTTAAACTTTCCTCTTCAATAACTACAGCTTTGTCTAGTAGTTTTAATATAAAATCGTACTCATCCTTGATGATTTTCTTTCCATGACAACTCCTTTCAACTATTCTTTCATCTTCAAGGGTCTCTCCTATCTCCACATTTTGGGCCTCCTCTTGCTCTAAGACAAAATCAGACTCCTCCTTGATATCTTCCTTCACTAATTCTTCAACCACTCCTTCGACTTCAGGGGTCTTTACTACCTTCACCTTTAGGGCCTCCTCTAGCTCTTTATGAAGTATGGATTCGCGAAGATGATCCCTTCTCTCTTGTTCCATGTCAATAGCATCATTGGGATCATGTTGCTCTTGGATTGATGGATGTGGGTGCTCTTCCATGGATGGTGGTGATGGGATGGAGAGATCATTCTGTGGTTGAAAAGGAAGTGCACTAGAGCTTGAGGGTTGATTGTTGAAGGTATTTGGTGGTCCGATTTGGGCGACGAGAGCTTATATAGTAGAGTTTAGATCGGCAAGTGCTTTCTCCAAGGAGGTTTGGGGTGGATAGGAGGGTTCATTTGTTGGGAGAAAGGGTTCATGGTAGGAAAGTGGTTCTTCTTGATAAGGATATGGAGATGGTGAATATTGAGGTGGTGGTTCTGGGTGTGGTTCATATGGTGGTTGGTGTGGTGGATACAGGTTAGGGTCATATGGTGGTGTTTGGTGGTAAGGGGCTCGTGAGTATGGTGGTTCAAAGTTGTATTGAGGATATGGTTCATAAGCATATGGCGGGACTTGTTAGTAACTACAAGGGGGTCCACCATAGTCATCATTTTGGTATGCATCACAGAATGGTTGTTGGTTATAGTGCATTGGAGGGGGTTGTTGCCTAAAGGATTGATCAGATCCTCGTGGCTCCTTCCATCTTTGATTGTTCCAACCTTGATGCTTGTTCTCATTGTAATTTCCTCTTCTTGCAACATAATTGTAACCAGACTCATAGCCAAAGGGGTGAGAGTTCATAGTAGCAAATAAAAAATTAAAAACAAAAATAAAAATAAATTTAAATTAAAAGGTTATTGAAATTTAAATTTTGAAAATTAAATTTTGAATTTTAAATTTTGAAATTTGAAATTTGAAATTTGAAATTTGAATTTTGAATTTTGAAATTTGAAAATTTTTTAAATTTGAATTTTTAAATTTTGAAATTTGAATTTTGAAAAAGTCAACAATATAAGATAAAAATTTGAAAAAGATTTAAATTTTGAAAAGGTTTGATTTTTTTAAAATTTTAAATTTTAAATTTTAAATTTGGATTTTGAATTTTTGGAATTCAAATATTGAAATTTGAAATTTGATTTTTTGAAATAAGATAAGATAAGATTTTGAAAAAGAGCAATAACTTCTTAATTTACGAAAAAGCAAAAATAAAAACAAAAATAAAATCAAATAAACAAGCAAAAAGTAAATATTTACAATAACCAATAATAAGGCACACGTTTGCAATTCCCCGGCAACAGCGCCATTTTGAAGAGAGAACTTTTGCATGGTCTAGAATTCAAAATAAATTCCCGTTGCAAGTATAGTTTCTAAACCAACAAAAGTCCTTTCTCACAAACGTTTTGGTTGTCACAAGTAACAAACCCCTTAATAAATTGATAACCAAAGTATTTAAACCTCGGGTCGTCTTCTCAAGGAACTGCAGGGAGGTAGGTTCTTATTATTGGTTATGAGTTTTGTAAATTGGGGGTTTTGAGAGTAAGGAACGAGTAATTTAAATGACAAGTAAAATAAATAAATAACTCTAAAATAAACCCTTGGCAAGGTGTGAAAATTCGGAAGTCCTATCCTAGTTATTTTTATGAGAATGGAGGTTAATCCCGCTTAGTTAACCTTTACTAAAGCAAGGAAAGTCAAGTGAACTAATTTGTTAGATTCCCCAAGTCCTAGCCAACTCCTAAGGAAAGACTAGATTTAGTGGAATTCAAGTCAATTAGTAACCATAACCATCAATCACGATAAGTTCAATAACTCAAGAGTTTCTAGTTAATCAATTAAAGCCAAGGATATGAAAAGCTAAATAAGAATTATAAATCTGAATTACCTCAATTGCATTAATAAGAGAAAATCAATCTAAATATAAAGAGTTCATAAGCCAATTTGGCAACATAAGTAATTAAAGGAAAGCTTTAAAATATCTGAAAGCAAAAGAGAAATATAAAGTAAAAGGAATATTGAACCTAATAAAGAGTTGAAATACTAAATTGAAACGATAAGAAATCCTGATCCTAAAACCTAAGAGAGAGGAGAGAACCTCTCCCTCTAAAAACTACATCTAAATCATGAAAAGTGAATAATTGGAGACCTCCTCATGAATGGATGCATTCTCCCACTTTATAGCCTCTAATCTGTGTTTTCTGGGCCAAAAACTAGGTCAAAAACAGCCCAGAAATCGCCCCCAGCAATTTCTGTTATGTTCAGGTCGTGGCAAGGTGACGCAGAAGCGTCGTCCACGCGTTTGTGTGGATTGCATTTCTGCCAGGTCACGCGTCTGCGTGATCCACGCGTTCGCGTCACCTGGCTTTGGGAAAGCTATAGCAAATTTTATATCAAATCGAAGCCCCGGATGTTAGCTTTCCAACGCAACTGGAACTGCATCATTTGAACCTCTGTAGCTAAAGTTATGACCGTTTGAGTGTGTAGAGGTCAGGCTGGACAGTTTAGCAATTTCTTCAACTTCTTATATTCCTTCCACTTTTGCATGCTTCCTTTCCATCCTCTGAGCCATTCCTGCCCTGTAATATCTGAAACACTTAACACACATATCAAGCCATCTAATGGTAATAAGAGAGGATTAATAATAAGCAATTTAAAGGCCAAAGAAGCATGTTTTCAATCATAGCACAAAATCAGGAAGGAAAACGTAAAACATGCGAATAGTATGAATAAGTGGGTAAAGAGTTGATAAAAACCACTCTATTGAGCACAAGATAAACCATAAAATAGTGGTTTATCAGCAGCCAAACAGGGGTGTGTGCATACGCACAGGGTGTGCGTACGCATAGGTGACAAAATTTTTAAAATCTGTTCACTCGCACAACCTGTGCCAGCACCCCCAACAAACTGACCTTCCCGACGTGTGCGTCTGCACAGACCTGTGCGTCCGCACGTGTTGAAGTTTTTCCTTAGATATGTGCGCACACAAGCTGTGCTGGCACTGCGAATAGAACGCACTTCCCTGCCTGTGCGCGCGCACAGGTTTGTGCATCCGCCATGTCAAAATTCTCACAGGATGTGCGTCCGCACAAGGGTGTGCGCCCGCACATATCAGTAATCATGAAATTCTGCAACTTTGCAGAATTTCAGATTTTTAACACCAACTTTGAAGGATCATAACTTCCTCTACAAAATTCTAATTTTCACAAGTTTTATATCGATTTAAAAAGTTTTCAAAGATCTTTAATTCTAAATAAATTTCAATCAGTTTTTAAAAATGAGGCAGATGTTATGATCGTATAAAGTTCATCAAAAACCCAATTTTACCAAACTTCACAATTTCCAAAATTTATTACCATACCCATACCAAATCACATCAAGCCATTCAAAACATCACTTTTCATCAAAATGTACTAGTTATACCATAATACACCAACCTTACCACATTCTCCTTCTCATTTCATTACTCCTATTTCCAACATCAACTATATAACACTTATGATCAAAATCACCATCAAACCCACCATTTCATAAATCATAACACTACAATTATCATAAGGAACCAACTTCCAATCCATACAATCATTCAACATCATCATATCATTAAACTTCGTCATAATCAACCCAACATTCATCAATTCACCAACATTTAACACACCAACCATCATTTTAGTTCAACCTATCCTATTGGTCACTAGCCTATGTGTCCATGAATATTATATACTACATAGAGGAAACCGAAACCATACCTTGGCCGGTTTCCTTTATGCACCCAAATTCTAACTCAGCACAAAGAAGCTTCCAACCACAACCCAAGCTTTCAATTACACTCCAATAAGCACAATTAAGTTCCATGAGCTCCCAAAGCCACAATAATCAAACTACATACATATAAATCACCTCAAATCAACCTAGGGTTCCAATTAAACATAAATTCACAAGGATTTAGTGGCTCTTACCTTCTCCAACAGATTTACTAGCAAGAATCCAAGGCTAAGCAAGGATTAGAGCAAACCTAAACACCAAGAATCACAAAAACTCATTTAATAAAAAACCCTATAAACCCGAAATTTTGAGGAGAGAAACTGAGAGAGATTCGAGCTTTGCTTACCAGTTTCTTATATGGGCTTTGTACAGCTCTTCACAAGGAACGCGTAGTCGCTGACGGCACACAAATCGGCGCACCGTAGCTCGAGATATCGCGAAGAGAAGAGATGGGTGAATAGTGCTCTTGGGGTTTCTTTTCTTCTTCTTCTCTTCAGCAATGTGTTGGGTGTGTTTGAGTGTTATGAGTGATTGGGTTCACTAATGAACCCTTTTATATTTGGGCTTGGGCCCAACTTGGGCCCGGTCCAATCCATTAGCGTTTTTAGTCCGTTTGGCCCAACTTCGGGCCAAACCTTTAAAATTAACGCCCGGTTTTCCATTTCTAACATTTTTATAAGGTTTTAGCTGGTTTTCACTTTTTCTCATGCGGTACCAGGCAGACTTGAACCGGTTCAATCGGTTCAACTGCCATTTTATGGTTTTTCACGTTTTTCGCAGAAAGCACATTTTCTGACTCAGAAAGACCTACTTAGTCCGAAAATAACCATTAAATCCTCAAATTCTCACTCTAACTTTTCGAAGCCTAATTTAGGCAATATTAATTACTTAATTAACCGCTTGATTAGTTGTGGTTCTTACATCACACACTTCTTTTCTTCTCTTCTTTCCATTTTTTTCCTAGCTTCTTCCCTCTTCTCTTCTTTTTTTTCCACCCTTCAATCATCATCCAACATTACCATACACCATCAACCATTAGTTAGTTTAGTTAGTTTGTTAATTAGTTAGTTTCATTTTTGTTTATTTTTTCTATTTTTTATTATAAGTGTTGGATTATTAATATTGTTTACTGTTTATTGCTGCTAAGTACTAATAGGATGTTAGTTTAACATCATTTTTGTTTATACTCATTATTGGATTCTTTGTTGAGGTTATACCTTGTTGCTTGGTTTTGAACTTTTCATGCTTAATTTTGCGAACACCAAGAACATGTTACATTGCCTCCAAGCTTCACAAATCTTTTGAATTGCATGTTTTGGCCGCCATGCATTCATCATCCATTGTTAGGCAATTGTATATTATCAATGCATTTTTTTTAGGTGATGCTTGTTTATGATTGAAACCCCAATTGATTGAAAAAAAAAAGAGAAAAAAAATCTTAGAACTTGCTTGAATTGTACATTGTGGAACAGGATTTTTGATCTAAGAACACAAGCATGTGAGTTTTGAGCCTAATTGTGTGGTTACATCATACAACCAGTTATTTTCATTCTTGTGTGCATTATTCTCTTTCTATGATTGTAATCTTTGATTTGTTTGATTCTTTATGTCCATTATTTTGTGTATGAATGCACTTATATGATAGAGGCCATTGTTCATTGAGCTCACTTACCCAAATAGCCTACCTTTTATCTTCTATTTTTAGCCAATTTTGAGCCTATGCTTAACCCATTTGTTCTTAATTTTAGCATATTACAAGCCTAAGTGAAAAATAATAAATGTCCCTTGTTTGGATCTTTGATTAGTTTAGGCTAGTGAGAGTGTCTATCATTTGATTTTGGGAGAGTTGGGAACATTGGGTAGAGATAAAAGTGTATTTTGTGATTTTGTTGAAAATCATGGGAATTGGGTACATACTCATGTATCAATTATGTTTAAACCATATGCATTGATGTTTTTATATATATTTTAGTTTGAAAAAAAAATGAGAAAAACAATATATATATATATATATATATATATATATATATATATATATATAAAGAAAAAAATAGAAAAAGAAACAAAAGGAAAAGCAATAAAAAGGGGACAAAATGCCCCAAAGTAAAGTCAATAAAAATCAATGCATATGGAATGTAATTAAAAGAGAATGCATGAGTGTGTCAAAAAGTGAAGAATGGGTAGTTAGGTTAGCTTTGAAATTGTATAGGTTGTTATATAGGTTAGGTGGGAAGTTTAAGTTTATCAAATATTCAAATTTCAAGCTCACTTGACCATATGCATCCTAACTTGACCTAGCCCCATTACAACCTATGGGAAAGCCCTCATGATATTTGTATGCATGCATGAAATAATTTTTGATTGTTAGATGAAAAACAAATCTTAGAAAGCATGATTAAGAGAGAATTGAGTGAATCAACCCTATACACTTGAGTGACTAGCGCGGATACACATCCGGTGAGGGTTCGATCGCTCAATTACATGTTTCCACCCATGATCATCTTTTCTCGTAATTTTGTAAAAATCTTTCAATAACTCAATTCAATTGTGAGTTTGCTTTGATTGCTATTGCTTTAGCCCTTGTACTTATATATAATTTCTTGGGAATTAATTTATTTTGACTAAGTAGTTGCATTCAATTAGATAGATTGCATTTGGATAAGTTGCATTTAGAAAGGCTGCATTGAATAAATGTTGATACCCTTTGTTTCTTTCTTGAGTTTAGCATGAGGACATGCTTGGTTTAACTGTGGAGAGGTTTGATAAACCCCAATTTCGTGGTTTATCTTGTGCTTAATTTAGGGGATTTTATCACCTTTTTTCACATTTATTCAATGAAATAGCATGCTTTTGTAATTCTCCCTTAAATTGTGCTTAAGTGTAAAAACATACTTTTTAGGCCCTTAAATTGGTGATTTGAATTCACTTTAATTTCATTCGATGCCTTGATGTGTTTGTTGAGTGATTTCAGGTTCATAAGGCAAGTATTGGATGGAAGAAGTGAAGAGAAAAGCATGCAAAGTGGAGAATTCATGAAGAAATGAGCATTTGGAGAATTGAGGACCACGCACACGCGTCATCCACGCGTACGCGTGCGTTGGAGATTCGCAAGCCACGCGCACGCATCACCCACGCGTACGTGGTGCACGGAATTGTGATCACACTTTTCACAACTCCGCACAACTAACCAGCAAGTGCACTGGGTCGTCCAAGTAATACCTTACGTGAGTAAGGGACGATCCCACAGAGATTGTCGGCTTGAAGCAAGCTATGGTCATCCTGTAAATCTTAGTCAGGCGGATTCAAATGGTTATGAGGTTTTGATAATTAAAAGATAAATAAAACATAAAATAAAATAAAGATACTTATGTAATTCATTGGTGGAAATTTCAGATAAGGGTTTAGAGATGCTTTGTTGCTTCTGAACCTCTGCTTTTCTATTGTCTTCTTCCAATCATGCGTGCTCCCTTCCATGGCAAGCTGTATGATCCTCTCAGTGAAAATGGTCCAAGTACAGTTTCTGCACGGCTAATCAACTGTCGGATTTCTCATCTCGGATGAAAAATACCAGGTACAGCTACCGCACGGCTAATCATCTGTCGGTTCTCACTTGTGTCGGAATAAGATCTCTCTATCCTTTTGAACACTGTCACTGCGCCCAACATTCGCGAGTTTGAAGCTCGTCACAATCATGCCTTCCCAGATCCTACTCGGAATACCACAGACAAGGTTTAGACTTTTCGGATCTCAGGAATGCTGCCAATTGGTTCTAGCCTATACCACGAAGGTTCTAATCTCACGGACTCGGTCCGTGGATTAGAGACCCAAGAGAATATACTCCGGCTGTCGTCCAATGACTACGTTGAACATCATGTAGACCGCTTGTGGTTGTCAGGCACGCGGATCTTGGCTAAGCGAGTAACGAAGATAGTGGGTGATTGTCACGGGTCACCCCTTCATTCTGACTTAACTGAATTAAGTACGAGAGTATATCTTGGAGAAGAAGTAAGCGTGAATTGAAAGAGAAACAATAGTACTTGCATTAATTCATGAAGAACAGCAGAGCTCCGCACCTTAATCTATGAGGTATAGAAACTCCACCGTTAGAAAATACATAAGAGAAAAAGGTCTAGGCATGGCTGAATGGCCAGCCTCCCAAATGTGAATAATGGCATAAGCTCCCTAATACAATAGTAAAAATTGTAATTTATACTAAACTAGTTACTAGGATTACAGAAAATAAGTAACTAAGTGCAGATAGTGCAAAAATCCACTTCCGGGGCCCACTTGTTGTGAGCTTGGGCTGAGCATTGAGCTTTACACGTGCATAGGCCATTTCTAGAGTTAAATGCCAGCTTGGATGCAAGTTTGGGCCTTTAACTCCAGTTCTGGTGCCAGTTCTGGCGTTCTACACCAGAAAATGGTCTCTGGCTGGCATTTAGACGCCAATTTGGGCCATCAAATCTCGAGCAAAGTATGGACTATTAACATTGATGGAAAGCCCAAGATGTCTACTTTCCAACGCAATTAAGAACGCGCCAATTGGGCTTCTGTAGCTCCAGAAAATCCACTTCGCATGCAGGAGGGTCAGAATCCAACAGCATCTGCAGTCCTTTCTCAGCCTCTAAATCAAATTTTTGCTCAGGTCCATCAATTTCAGCGAGAAAATATCTGAAATTACAGAAAAACACACAAACTCATAGTAAATTCCAGAAATGTGATTTTTGCATAAAAACTAATAAAAATATAATAAAAAGTAACTAAAACATATTAAAAACTACCTAAAAACAATACCAAAAAGGGTATAAATTATCCGCTCATCAGTACGCGTGAGGAGGCGTTTTGGCCAGCAACGTGCACGCGTCACCCACGCGCACGCGTGACGCTCGGCACGTGACTCAGTTAAAGTGAAATCACTGGGGGCAATTTCTGAGCTGCCCAAGCCCAAATCTAACTCGTTTATGAGAGTATTTCATGCAGAATTCAAGCTTGGGCAAAAGGGGCTTAGTTATAGGATAGCATCATGTAGGTTAGTTTCTACAGAGAGAAGCTCAATCTTCTCTCTAGAATTAGGGTTCTTAGGCTTATTTCCATCTTAGATCTAGTTTCAATTTATTATTCTTATCTTGTTTTCTTTACATTTTCATGCTCTAGTAGTTTGATTCTCTTAGTGTTCATGATGATTTCTCCTTTATGCCTCTTTTATGTTAATGAACTCATGTTGGATTTGGATCTCTTTTAATGCAATTTGATGATTGATGTTCTTTCATTGTTGAATTAAGTTGTTGATCTTACTTTTCTTACATTGGGAAGTTGTAGAATTTATCTTTTCTTGCAATTTATTATGATTTCCTTTCATGCCTTCCAAGTGTTTGACAAAATGCTTGGTTGGATGTTAGTGTAGTTTTTTGAGCATTCTTGGTTTGGAAAGAGAAATTAGGTAATCTTGAGTCATGAATACCTAATTTAGATTGGTGATCTAGAGTTGTTAGCTAGTATTGTTTCCATTGACGCTAATCTCTTGCTAGTTCAATTAGTAAGTTGATTAGGACTTTTGGATTGATATTAGCTAGTCTTGTTTGACGTTCTCTCAACGTGAGGATAACATCATACATTCTTCCATTGCTAGAGATGATGAAATAAGATAAATTCTTGTTAATTATTGTCATTAATGACTAGGATGGAAAGCCTATATGCTCAATCCTTGCCCTGAATGTCTCTCTTTATCACTTGCTTTCCTTAATTGTTTTCTTTACTTTTCTTGCCATTTATTTTCTTGTCCCCTTATCAAATCAAACCCCCTTGCATTTTCATAGCCAATAATTGACCACTTCATTGCAATTCCTTGTGAGACGACCCGAGGTTTCAATACTTTGGTTAACTTTTCATTGGTGTTTGTACTTGTGACAACTAAATTTTTTATGTGAGAATTGTTTGTTGGTTTGGATCTATGCTTACAATGAAGTTCTTATTTCTATAAGAGAAATTCCAGACCAACACGACAAATTCTTCCACCATTGCCGGTTTGGACTAACAACGAAGTGATTCTTGTTTTGCTAAATTTTCAAACCGTCATAATTCTTTCATATCAGTCACCCCCTATTTGGGCCTCCAATTGCATTTAGCACTCCTTAGTTTATTTTATTTTCTTTTGTAATCTTAATTTATGAACAATATCTTTTTTTAGGACTAGCATTTTGATGAGCGGATAATTTATACGCTTTTTGGCATTGTTTTTACATAGTTTTCAGTGTGATTTAGTTAGTTTTAATATATTTTTATTAGTTTTTAATTAAAATTCACATTTCTAGACTTTACTATGAGTTTGTGTATTTTTCTGTGATTTCAGGTATTTTCTGGCTGAAATTGAGGGACTTGAGCAAAAATCAGATTCAGAGGTTGAAGAAGGACTGCAGATGCTGTTGGATTCTGCCCTCTCTGCACTCAAAGTAGATTTTCTGGAGCTACAAAACTCCAAATGGTGCGCTTTAAATTGCGTTGGAAAGTAGACATCCAGGGCTTTCCAGCAATATATAATAGTCCATACTTTGCCCGAGTTTAGACGACGCTGAACGCCAGTTTCATGTTGTAGTCTGGCGTTCAGCGCCAGAAACAAGTTGCAAAGTGGAGTTCAACGCCAGAAACACGTTACAAACTGGCGTTCAACTCCAAGAATGACCTCTCCACGTGAAAGCTTCATGCTCAGCCCAAGCACACACCAAGTGGGCCCCGAAAGTGGATTTTTACATCATTTACTTATTTCTGTAAACCCTAGTAACTAGTTTCGTATAAATAGGACTTTTTACTATTGTATTTACATCTTTAGATCACATTTGGGGGCTGGCCTCTCGGCCATGCCTGGACCTTCATCACTTATGTATTTTCAACGGTAGAGTTTCTACACACCATAGATTAAGGTGTGGAGCTCTGCTGTTCCTCAAGGATTAATGCAAAGTACTACTGTTTTTCTATTCAATTCAACTTATTCCACTTCTAAGATATTCATTCGCACTTCAATATGATGGATGTGATGATCGTGACAGTCATCATCATTCTCAACTTATGAACGCGTGCCTGACAACCACTTCCGTTCTACCTTAGATTGAATGGATATCTCTTGGATATATAATACAGTGGACCGAGTCCGAGTTATTAGCGTCTTCGTGGTATAAGTTAGAACCCATGGATGGCCATTCCTGAGATCCAGAAAGTCTAAACCTTGTCTGTGGTATTCCAAGTAGGATCTGGGAAGGGATGGCTGTGACGAGCTTCAAACTCGCGAGTGCTGGGCATAGTGACAGACTCAAAAGGATAGTAAATCCTATTCTAGAATGATCGAGAACCGACAGATGATTAGCCATGCAGTGACAGCGCATTGGACCATTTTTACCGGAGGATGGGATGTAGCCATTGACAACGGTGATGCCCTACATAAAGCTTGCCATGGAAAGGAGTAGGATTTATTGGATGAAGACAGCAGGAAAGCAGAGATCAGAGGAACGAAAGCATCTCTATATGCTTATCTGAAATTCTCACCAATGAATTACATAAGTACCACTATCCTATTTTATATTTTATTTAATTTTCATCCATTATAATTTCTTAATACAATTTAATCCGCCTGACTGAGATTTACAAGGTGACCATAGCTTGCTTCAAGTCCACAATCTCTGTAGGATCGACCTTTACTCACGTAAGGTTTATTACTTGGACAACCCAGTGCACTTGCTGGTTAGTTGTACGAAGTTGTGAAACAGATATAAGATCATGAACGTGCGTATTGAGTTTTTTGCGCCATTACCAAGGAATGGAATGATCATGATTTCGCACACCAAGTTTTTGGCGCCGTTGCCGGGGATTGTTTGAGTTTGGACAACTGACGGTTCATCTTGTTGCTCAGATTAGGTAACTTTATTTTAATTTTATATTTTTGTTTTTATTCTTTTAATTTTCGAAAAAAAAAATTTTTTTAAATTAATTTATGTTCTTCAGAATTTTTAAGATTGAATTCTAGAGTTTCATGAAGCATGTTGAAGCCTGGTTGGCTGCAAAGCCATGTCTAAATTCTTTTGGACTGAGGCTTCCAAACCATCAGCATAGGGGCAAGTTAATTTGATGACTTAGCTGTTGAATGTCTGATTTACATGCTGAAGCTTGGCTGGCCATTAGCCATGTCTAGTGTTTTGGACCGGAGCTTTCACTGAAAGCTTGGCTGGCCAGTGAGCCATGTCTAATTCTTGGACTGAAGCTTTAGACTAAGAGTGCAAGATTCCTGGAATTCATATTAAAAATTTTGGAATCCTTATTTTTCTTTTCCAATTAATTTTCGAAAAAAAATCCAAAAAAAATTTATAAAATCATAAAATCAAAAATATTTTTATGTTTCTTGTTTGAGTCTTGTGTCATGTTTTAAGTTTGGTGTCAATTGCATCTCTATTTGCACTTTTCGAAAAAATGCATTCATGCATTGCATTCATCATGATCTTCAAGTTGTTCTTGATAAACTTTCTTGTTTGATCTTCATATTATATTGTTTTGTGTTGTATGGTGTTTTTCATATGCATTCTTGCATTCATATTGTCTAAGCATTAAAAATTTCTAAGTTTGGTGTCTTGCATGTTTTCTTCTCTTGAAAATCTTTCAAAAATAAGTTCTTGGTGTTCATCTTGACATTCAAAATGTTCTTGGTGTTCATCTTGACATTCATAGTGTTCTTGCATGCATCACATGTTTTAATCCAAAATTTTCATGCATTGAGTCTTTTTGATGTTTTTCTCTTTCATAATTAAAAATTCAAAAATAAAAAAAAAATATCTTTTCCTTTTTCACTCATAAATTTTCGAAAATTTGAGTTGACTTTTTCAAAACTTTTTAAAATTTAGTTGTTTCTTATGAGTCAAATCAAATTTTCAATTTAAAAATCTTATATTTTCAAAATCTTTTTCAAAAATCAAATCTTTTTCATTTTTCTTACTTATTTTTGAAAATTTTAAAAATATTTTTCAAAAATCTTTTTCTTAATTTTATCTCATAATTTTCGAAACTATTATCAACAATAAATATTTTGATTCAAAAATTTCAAGTTTGTTACTTTCTTGTTAAGAAAGATTCAAACTTTAAGTTCTAGAATCATATCTTGTGATTACTTGTGAGTCAAGTCATTAATTTTGATTTTAAAATTCAAATCTTTTTCAAAACTAATTTTAATCGTATCTTTCTATCATATCTTTTTAAATCATATCTTTTTCAAAAATTTGATTTTAAAATATCTTTTCTAACTTCTTATCTTCTTATCTTTTCAAAATTGATTTTCGAATCTTTTTCAACTAACTAATTGACTTTTTATTTGTTTCTTATCTTTTTCAAAACCACCTAACTACTCTTCCCTCTCTAATTTTCGAAAATACCTCTCTCTTTTTCAAAATTTTTTTTAATTAATTAATTATTTTAAATTTTAATTTTAATTTTACTTCTCCTTTAATTTTCGAAAATCATCAACCCCTTTTCAAAAATTATTTTCGAAAACTCCTCCCTCTCATCTTCTTCTATTTATTTAGTTACTTACCAACACTTCTCCTCATCTCATATCTCTGCTCCTATCCTCACCCTTGTGTTTGGATTATCCATTCTTCTTCACTCTTATTCCCTTTCTTCTTCTACTAACAACAAGAGAACCTCTATACTGTGGTAAAAAGGATCCCTATTATTATTTTCTGTTCCCTTCTTTTTCATATGAGTAGGAGCAAGGACAAGAGCATTCTTGTTGAAGCAGACCCTGAACGTGAAAGGACTCTGAAGAGGAAACTGAGAGAAGCTAAAATACAACAATCCAGAGACAACCTTACAAAAATTTTCGAAAAGGAAGAGGAGATGGCAGCCGAAAATAATAATAATGCAAGGAGGATGCTTGGTGATTATACTACACCTACTTCCAAGTTTGATGGAAGAAGCATCTCAATCCCTACCATTGGAGCAAACAATTTTGAGCTGAAACCTCAATTAGTTGCTCTAATGCAACAGAACTGCAAATTCCATGGACTTCCCTCAGAAGATCCCTATCAGTTTTTAACTGAATTCCTGCAGTTCTGTGAGACTGTTAAGACTAATGGAGTAGATCCTGAAGTCTACAGGCTCATGCTTTTCCCTTTTGCTGTAAGAGACAGAGCTAGAACATGGTTGGACTCACAACCTAAAGATAGCCTGACTTCTTGGGATAAGCTGGTCACGGCCTTCTTGGCTAAGTTCTTTCCTCCTCAAAAGCTGAGCAAGCTTAGAGTAGATGTTCAGACCTTCAAGCAAAAAGATGGTGAATCCCTCTATGAAGCTTGGGAAAGATACAAGCAGATGACCAAAAGGTGTCCTCCTGACATGCTTTCAGAATGAACCATTCGGGATATATTCTATTATGGTCTGTCTGAGTTCTCCAAGATGTCAGTGGACCATTCTGCAGGTGGATCCATTCACCTAAAGAAAATACCTGCAGAAGCTCAAGAACTCATTGACATGGTTGCTAATAACCAGTTTATGTACACTTCTGAGAGGAATCCTGTAAGTAATGGGACGCCTCAGAAGAAGGGAGTTCTTGAAATTGATGCTCTGAATGCCATATTAGCTCAGAACAAACTATTGACTCAGCAAGTCAATATGATTTCTCGGAGTCTGAATGGAATGCAAGCTGCATCCAACAGTACTCAAGAGGCATCTTCTGAAGAAGAAGCTTATGGTCCTGAGAACCCTGCAATAGCAGAGGTAAATTATATAGGTGAACCTTATGGAAACACCTATAACCCTTTATGGAGAAATCACCCAAATTTCTCATGGAAGGATCAACAAAAGCCTCAACAAGGCTTTACTAATAGTGGAAGAAACAGGTTTAACAATAGTAAACCTTTTTCATCATCTTCTCAGCAACAGACAGAGAACTCTGAACAAAATACTTCTAATTTAGCAAACTTAGTCTCTGATCTGTCCAAGGCCACTGTAAGTTTCATGAGTGAAACAAAGTCCTCCATAAGAAATTTGGAGGCACAAGTGGGCCAGCTGAGTAAGAAAATCAATGAAACACCTCCTAGTACTCTCCCAAGCAATACAAAAGAGAATCCAAAGAGAGAGTGCAAGGCCATTGATATAACCAATATGGCTGAACCTACAAGGGAGGAAGAGGATGTGAATCCTAGTGAGGAAGACCTCTTGGGACGTCCAGTGATCAACAAGGAGTTTCTCTTTGAGGAACCAAAGGACTCTAAGGCTCGTCTAGAGACCATAGAGATTCCATTGAACCTCCTTATGCCCTTCATGAGCTCTGATGAGTATTCTTCTTCTGAAGAGAATGAGGATGTTACTGAGGAGCAAGTTGCCAAGTACCTTGGTGCAATCATAAAGCTGAATGCCAAATTATTTGGTAATGAGACTTGGGAAGATGAACCTCCCTTGCTCATCAATGAACTGAGTGATCTGGATCAACTGACATTGTCTCAGAAGAAACAGGATCCTGGAAAGTTCTTAATATCTTGTACCATAGGCACCATGACCTTTGAGAAGGCTCTGTGTGACCTTGGGTCAGGGATAAACCTCATGCCCCTCTCTATAATGGAGAAACTAGGAATCTTTGAGGTGCAAGCTGCCAGAATCTCATTAGAGATGGCAGACAACTCAATAAAACAGGCTTATGGACAAGTAGAGGACGTGCTAGTAAAGGTTGCAAGGAGACTTGATCCTAGAGACGAGAGAACCCTCCGAAGATTAAGAAGAGAAGCAACAGGAAAAGGGATAATTGGTGAGGAGGATTCAGAAGGAGAAGATCAGGTCATGGAGGACAACTCACATAACCCTGCTGAGGGAGCTGCCAACAATAACAACCCACCTCAAAGGAGAGTTCTAGCTTCTTACACTCTCCCAAATCCAAGACACTGTGGGAGCAGTATACTCGCTCCCAGTGTTCATGCAAATAACTTTGAATTGAAGCCTCAGCTCATCACTCTCGTGCAAAATAATTGTTCCTATGGAGGAGGCTCCCTTGAGGATCCAAATCAACGCCTATCTATCTTTCTAAGAATATGTGAAACTGTCAAGACAAATGGTGTGCATCCAGATGTTTACAAGCTGCTATTATTCCCATTTTCTTTGAGGGACAAGGCATTTCAATGGCTGGAGACATTTCCCAAAGAAAGTATCAACACTTGGGATGATCTGGTGAATAAATTCCTATCCAAGTTCTATCCGCCTCAGAGGATCATCAGGTTGAAAACGGAGGTGCAAACGTTCACTCAAATGGATGGGGAATCATTGTATGAGGCATGGGAAAGATACAAAGCTCTGATTAGGAAATGTCCACCTGAGATGTTCAGTGAATGGGATAAACTTCAAAATTTCTATGAAGGGTTGACTCAAAAATCTCAAGAGTCCTTGGATTACTCTGCAGGAGGCTCGCTACAATTGATGAATACAGCCGAAGAAGCTCAGAATCTCATAGACATGGTGACAAATGACCAATACTTCTTTGCTCATCAGAGGCAATGCCAACCTATTCAAAAGAAGGGTGTGTTGGAACTAGAAGGAGTGGACACAATCTTGGCACAGAACAAGTTGATGCACCAACAAATCCAGCAACAAATGGAAATGATGGCTAAGAGAATAGATGGCCTCCAACTAGCTTCAGTGAGCACAACAAATCAAGCTTCAATTGAATGGGGTCAAAATGAAGCAGGCAATGTTGAGCAGCAACAAAAACAAGTTCAATACATGCAAAATACCTCAAGTTCATTTCAAAATGACTTCCATGGTGACACATACAACTCATCCTGGAGGAACCACCCCAACCTGAGATGGGGTGATAATCAAAACCAGTGGCAGAAAAACAACAACTCCAACCATTCCCGCAACACACACAACCAAAATCATTCATCTAACAACACTAACCAATACAAGAAACCACAAAACATATATCAACCACCCCACAACAATTCACAAATTCACCAAAATAACTTCTCCACACCACCATTCAACTCACAAAATGCCCACCTCAATGCTCCAAACAACTTCCAGCCACAACAATCATACCCTACCATACCACCCATTGACCATCATGAAATCAGGATCTCAAGTCTTGAAGCAGCCTTGTAAGCCCTTACCTAAAACACACAGTCACTTGCCCAGACCACTCAAGGTTTAGCCAAGCGGCAAGAGATTTTTCTCAAAGGACAAGAGAGACATGAAGCCACCATGAAGGACCTTGAACGACA
Organism: Arachis ipaensis; assembly: GCF_059453495.1. Taxonomy (NCBI): domain Eukaryota; kingdom Viridiplantae; phylum Streptophyta; class Magnoliopsida; order Fabales; family Fabaceae; genus Arachis; species Arachis ipaensis. The sequence goes on along the minus strand of NC_142435.1, from coordinate 72,001,648 downwards.
ATTGGGACAATTGGCCAAACAAGTTGAACGGCCAACCAATGTTCTCCCAAGTGATACAATCTCCAATCCAAAGGACACAGGAAAAGCCATAAAATGGGAGGAGTGCAAAGCAATCACTCTGAGAAGTGGAAAGAAGGTGGAGACAGAAGCCATCACTAAAGAAGAGCACAACAAAGAAGGATTAAAAGAGGAGGTGATGGAACAAAAGCAGGAGCAAGAAACCTCTACACAAAGTGATAAATTAGCTAAGAAGGAGGCAGTGAAAGCATATCAACCAATGATTCCATACCCTCAAAGGTTCAAGGGAGAGAACAAAGAGAAGCAATACTCCAAATTCTTGGAGATATTCAAGACACTACACATCAACATCCCTTTCATTGAAGCACTTGAACAGATGCCCCTATATGCTAAGTTCATGAAGAAATTGTTGACAAAGAAAAGATCCTTGAAAGAGGGACAAACGGTTGTGATGACCAGGGAGTGTAGTGCCATCATCCAGAGAGGGTTGCCAAGAAAGAGGAAGGACTCAGGGAGCTTTCATATCCCCTGCACCACAGGCAACATGATGATTGAGAGAGCATTTTGTGACCTTGGTGCAAGCATAAATCTGATACCTCTATCTTTGATGAGGAAGCTTCAGATTCATGAATTGAAACCCACAAAAATAGCCCTTCAAATGGCGGACAAATCCATTCAGCAAGCACTTGGGGTTGTGGAGAATGTATTGGTGAAGGTGGACAAATTTTTCCTCCTAGCTGACTTCGTCATTCTAGACATAGAGGAAGATGACAACACTCCCATCATCCTAGAGAGACCCTTCTTAGCTACTGCCAGGGCATTGATAGATGTTGAAAAAGGAGAATTGATGCTAAGGGTACATGAAGAGCATATAGTATTTCATGTCTTCAAGAATTTGCAAGATTCCACCCAAGAGGAAGAGTGTATGAAGATTGATTCCATAGACCCAAACTTAAAAGAGGCATCTGATGAAACACTTCCAATGTACCTAAGCTCATGCTGGAAAAGAAAGGAAGAGGTAGAAGTGTTGCAACAAGCTCAAAGAATAGAGGAGAAGCTACAACCAAAGCGTGCATTTGAGATTCTCAGCAAGGACATTCTAAAAATTGAGGCTCCAAAACCTAAACTACATCCTGAAAAAGAAAAGAACCCTAAGAAGAAAGTGTCAAGAGGATGGAGAAACAAGAAAATCCCCACTGAAGGTTTCTCACCAGGGGATAAAGTGATGCTAACTTACCAACCAATGGAAACATCTCCACACTTTTCTGGATATTACACAGTGAATAAAATCCTCTCACTTGAACATGTGAAAATCATCAAGAAGGATACTGGAAGAAAGCTCACGGTGAGAGGGGAAGGATTAAGGCACTATGATCATCATCCTCCCTAAAGAGGGACAATTATCAAGCTAATGATGATAAAAGAGCGCTTGTTGGGAGGCAACCCAACCTTAGGTAACTACTTTTTTATACTCTTCTCAGAATAAATGGTTAGTTCAACTTCTATGTATTACAAGGAATTAAGTTTGGTGTTCCACACCAATGTGATTGTATCAACAAAGAAAAAATTAAGGGTGAATGCATGGTACTAAGTTTAGTGTTCCACCAACATTCATGAAAAACAAAGTAACCCTTGAGACAATTATGAATAATCACAAATCCCAAACAATCATAAAAATTGACTAAGCCTGCAATTTCAACTGTTTACCTTTTAGTCTTGTATTTTATTCACTCATAGACTTAAAGCACATGATGTAGTATGCATGCATGAAAGAAGCATTCTGTGTTGGCATATAGAAGTAGGCAAGGAACTAAGTTTGGTGTTCCCACACCAACTTAAGGTCAAGAACTCACAAGCATACCTGCATGCTAACCATCTCTCAAGTGCTTGGGGACAAGCAACTTTCAAAGTTTATTGTAGGCAGTCACTTCAATCTTGGGAAGGATTAAGCATCATCAACCAAAGAGACAAAGAGGGATGTAAAGACCAACAATGATGATGATAAGGAGTAAAGCAAGTAAACTCCAAAAGGTTGTATTGTTAAGTGATTGTCTTATATTCAAAATTGTTATGATTGAGAGCAATCTTGCACCCCTGCTTGTCTGCTTAGCATAATCTCCTTAAAAGTTCAATAACTAAGATGCTAAATACATCATAGCACCATACACTTGAGAATTTTCTTACACTCAAGATCTATAAATTGCAAACAGAGAACATTTCTTTGAAAAGAATGATTGAGGAGTCAAAAATTTGTTTTGAGGCAAGCAAAAGATTAAGAGAAGTGGTGGTTCTAGTTGTATGATTGTGTATTGAGGTTGCATGTTTGTGAAAACCTGCATGGGAGCTCATAGGCAGGAAAGAGAGTTCAAAGAAGTATTGTGGAGATTCTCAAATATCTTTTGATCTAAGAAGCAGCAAAAAAAAAAAAAAAAAAAGAACATGGCAAAAGGCTCTGAGCATCAATTACTAGGAAGAAAAAGAAAGAAATAAGAACTCAAAGAGTTATTATCCTAGTTAAATGCTTGTGGTAGAATTGTGTCAAAGAGAGAGGCTTGAGCAAGTAAATCCTAAATGGTGCTTCAACACCTAATACCTTAAAACCAACTGGTTTGGGAGTATTGATTGAAAGCTTATCTAAAGAGCCGCTTTGAGACATGACACTTAGAGTCAAGGCCAAGACACAAAAACTATAAGACTGCTTCAAGGTTATTACCAATAGAGAGATTTCCATGATATCATTTGAATGAAAGTCCTAAGATCTAAGACTTCCAAAATGTAGGGACTAATAAGTACTGGAATCCTTGCATGAGCATATAATTCAGAGTTCACCCCACTATCACTTAATCACTTCACTCACCAAGGCATTACAAGCTATCCCTCAACTTGTTCCAATTAAAAGAAACCTTTGTGCATAGTCCTTTTCTTGCTTGAGGACAAGCAAGCTTTAATTTTGGTGTTGTGATGCATTTGCATCTTTGCTATATTAGCCAGTTAGTTTAAGTAGTTTTAGCTTAATTTCATTCACTTTCATTGAAATAAACAAGCATTTGTGTGAGTTTTCTCTCCATGCATTCATGAACCAAGAACTAGGTGGAATTTGGCCATATTTGCGCAAAGAATTCAAGGAGTTGACAAATGAATTAGCATGAATGAATCTCTTGAAAATTGTTGCATAGAATGGCAAAACTTTGAAGCAAATTCTTTGGTTAAGGATAGGTAATGAAGCAAGAAGGTCAAGCCAGCAAGAATTGGAGCAAGAAAGATTGGGGACATAGCAAGCTTGGCAAGGAGGAAGAGACTTGGGAGTTGCCAACGTACATTATCACTTGAGTGTTTGGCAATAATGCCAAGTAGTCCTGGAAGGTGAATTTGAAGCCCCAATGAAGTTACCAACTTGAATTTACAATGGCGTGTTTGAGGGCAACTCCAACAATCCAAAGCAAGCCAAGAAGAGCGGGTTGGCACATTGCCAACTCCCCAAAATACTAGCGTGGTCCATAGCAACGCCAGGGAGCAAAACTTGGAAGGAAACAGCCTAGCACGTTGCCAACGCCACCAACAAGGGCGTGTTTGGTGACAACGCCAGCAGTAAGAAGGCATGGATAAGAAGGGTGTGAAGCACGTTGCCAAAGCCAAGTTCTGAAGGCATGTTCCTTGGCAACGCAACAAGCAACCTTGGAGGGAAACTTCTAGCCTCGAGCATGTTGTCCACCTGTAGTAACAAGGGCGTGTTTGAAGGCAACGCCAGCAACAATGCCAAGAGCAAGATTTTAGGCCAACCAAGAGCTCGAGCACGTTTTTGCCTTGGGTATGAACTAGAGTGTCCATCAACAATGCCCAACAATGCAAGGCAGCCCTGGAGAGTAAATTTGGGCGTTGCCAACTTGGAGAAAGGGGGCGTGTTCCTTGGCAACGCAGGCAAGCAAGGATGCTGGGCCAAGGAAGAGCTCAAGGGCATTGCCAACTTGGGAATGCATTGGCGTGCTCATCAACAACGCAGCAATGCTTGGAGCTAGGAAGCATAAGTTAACACGTTGGCAACTTGAAGGAACAAAGGAGTGTTTGCCAAAAATGCTAGAGAGTTGGACAGCCTGACGTTACCTCCTTCAATGGAGTATATCTTGAGCTACAAAACTCCAAATGAGGTTATTTCAATGGAATTTGAAAGTAGACATCCAGAGCTTTCCAACGATATATCATAGTATGGGTTTGATATTCGTTTGAAACTTCAAAAGCTGGCTTCATTTAGAACCTCAGAAACTAAACATGTTGGCAACTTGGAATCCAAGTTAGCAACGCCCTTGCTAAAATTTGGCTCCCTGGGAGGCATAACCCATGTTGCCAACTTAGGGGAGGTGAAGGCGTGTTTTCTAGAAACGCCTGTGAAGCTTAGCAGCCTTAGAAGTTAACCCACGTTGCCAACTTGAGAATGTGAAGGCGTGTTTGTCAAAAACGCCGGCAACCCTGGCAGCCTGACCTTGTCATCTTCAATGGAGCATAACTTGAGCTACAGAGATCCAATTGACATGCTTCTAGTTGTGTTGGAAAGCTGACATTCAGATCTTTCTAACTATATAATAGTCTATAGTGGAGCATAAAATGGAATCTCAAATCAGAGTCATCTTTAGACTTAAAAACAGGAACATGAAGTTGAAATTCAAGGAGGCATGAATGAGCCCAAAGAAGGTCGAGCACATTACCAGGGCAAGGAGGAGAAGGCGTGTTCATTAGAAACGCCAAGGGGCAGAGAATTTGGGCCAAGGAAGGGCACTAGCACGTTGCCAACTTGGAATGAACTGGCATGTTTGATAAAAATGCCACAACCAAGGCAACTTGACCTTGCCTTCTTCAATGGAGCATAACTTGAGTTAGGAAGATCCAATTGAGATAAGCCCAAGTGCATTAGAAAGAAGACATTCTGAGATTTCCAATGGTATATGATAGTCTATATTGAAGCAGAGGATTGAAGATCAAATTATAGGCAACATTAGGCATGAAAAGTGGAGCAAAGAAGAAGAAAAGCCAGGTTGTTAGCAACAACTTAGGCTAACAACGCCCAGCACCGAGCCACCAGCCCAGGATAATCACAAGAACGTTGTCAACATGCTACAACACTAGCGTGTTTGCCAGTAACGCCCCTCAATGGGCCAGAGTTGAGGAAAATGAGCTCTGCTCTCTCTGTTCTCTACTAAGGCCATCAAACGTTACTCTAATGAGTTGATAGCCAATTCAGCAAGGATGAAGCCCAAATTGCTAACCCAATTAAGGATCTCTCACAGAGCTTTAGGATTAGTATAAATAGAGAAGAGTCTTGTACAGAAAGGGGACTTTTTGACACTTAGACATTTTTCTATTATACTAGCATTTTTACTCTTTACTTTTTCTCACTGGTCTTCTATTTTGTTTTTCTTGCAACTTTGAATTTCAGTTTTAAGAACTTCTTCTTCTTCTTCTTCATTCTTTTCTACACTTAGTTTAATTTTCATCTTTGCAATTGTTGTTGAATTTAGAGCTATGATTCACTAAACCCCATTTTCATTAGGGGGAGGAGCTCTGTTTATTTGAATGGGTTGATAACTCTTCTTTTCCTTCTCAATTCAAGTGGTTCATCCAAGAAGAAACTCTTGTTCTTCAAAGATTTAATCACCATCGAGAGAGGGATTGAATATATATGAATTGTGTGGTGAACTTGAGAAAGGAGCCATATACTTCAATTTAGAGTTCATCATTTCATAATTTCCTTGATTAATACACTTTGGGTTGGTATGTGAGATGTAACCACCCTTGGTTGAGATTCTGGGAATTGTGTGGCTTGAAGGATTAGTTAATGAGCTTCATCTCTTCTCATGAACAATTAGATCACGAGAGTGGTAATTAGTTGTGTTGAGAGAAATTGAGTTACCAAGAGATTGGAACTCAATTACCTACGATCTGCAATGGATCTATACCCATGATTGAGAAGGAATTGATCAACATCAATTCATGAGAATTTGCATCTCTAATCCCTAATAATCTCTCCCATCATTAATTCTCATTTCTTTTGCTCTTTAGTTATTTTGAATACCCATTACCCAATCCCCTTTTACATTCAAGCAATTTAACTTTCCTGCTATTTAGCTTCAGTTTCAATTGTTTGCAATTTACTTCTCCGCTCTCTACAATTCAGCATTCTACTTTCTTGTAATTTACTTTTGATGTCATTTAAGTTTCTTGCAATCTAAGTTTCCATTATTTACTTTCGGTCATTTTAATTGCTTTCCTTACTTTAGTTCTTAAATTTTCTTGTCATTTAATTCTTTGCAATTTCTTTTAAGCATTCAAATCTCATGAAATCAAAACATTGTTCGCTTAACTAAAATACCATTTAACTAAAGTTGTTTAATCCACCAATCTCCGTGGGATCGACCTCACTTCGGTGAGTTTTACTACTTGATACGATCTGGTATACTTGCCAATTGCACGTTAATATTCTAATTTTCGCGTATACAGATTCAAGTGTTGAACATCTTTGGTTCAGGGAAGTTTGTGAGGGTTGTGAGTTTTCATGTTTTCTTGTCATCTCAAGTGCAGTTTCAGGTTCAAATACCTCCACCACCTCATTCTTCACTGAAAATTTGCTTGACACAGAGGCTTCCTCATCTTACCCTTTCCTCTTTCTTCTTTTCCATTCCAGAATCTCTATGCCTCCTCCTGATATTTTTCAAACATGGTCTCAAGCTTTGAGAGCCTTTGGTTCATGGAAGTTTATGTGGGTGGTAAGTTTTGAAAGGGCCTTTCTGTTGAAGCATGGTCAAGTGATGATATCTTTGGATGAATATCATATGGAGCATTAGAATTCCCTTCCTAGCCACCATTAGAATAATGACTTGCATCATTTTGTGGTGGAGAGAAATATCCCATATGATTCTCTTGCTCATTGATGAGCGAATAATTTATACGCTTTTTGGCATTGTTTTTAGTATGTTTTTAGCATGTTTTAGTTAGTTTTTATTATATTTTTATTAGTTTTTATTTAAAATTTACTTTTCTGGACTTTACTATGAGTTTGTGTATTTTTTCTGTGATTTCAGGTATTTTCTGGCTGAAATTGAGGGACCTGAGTAAAAATCTGATTCAGAGGCTGAAAAGGACTGCAGATGCTGTTGGATTCTAACCTCCCTGCACTCGAAGTGGATTTTCTGGAGCTACAGAAACCCAATTGGCGCGCTCTTAATTGCGTTGGAAAGTAGACATCCAGGACTTTCCAGCAAAATATAATAGTCTATACTTTGCCCAAGATTTGATGGCCCAAACCGGTGTTCAAAGTCAGCATCAGAATTCCCAGCGTTAAACGCCGGAACTGGCACCAAAGTGGGAGTTAAACGCCCAAACTGGCACAAAAGCTGGCGTTTAACTCCAAGAGAAGTCTCTACACGAAAATGCTTCAATGCTCAGTTCAAGCACACACCAAGTGGGCCCGAAAGTGGATATTTACGTCATTTACTCATTTTTTGTAAATCTTAAGCTACTAGTTCTCTATAAATAGGACCTTTTGCTATTGTATTTGAAAGGAGAGTCTAATCTTGGAGTAGTTCTATGCTACCTTAGATCATGTTTTGGGGCTGGCTTCATGGCCATGCCTAGACCATGTTCTTATGTATTTTCAATGGTGGAGTTTCTACACACCATAGATTAAGGTGTGGAGCTCTACTGTACCTCGAGTATCAATGCAATTACTATTGTTCTTCTATTCAATTCAGCTTGTTCTTGTTCTAAGATATCACTTGTTCTTCAACTTGATGAATGTGATGATCCGTGACACTCATCATCATTCTCACCTATGAAAGTGTGCCTGACAACCACCTCCGTTCTACCTTCGATTGAGTGTTTATCTCTTGGATTCCTTAATCAGAATCTTCGTGGTATAAGCTAGAATTGATGGCGGCATTCTTGAGAATCCGGAAGGTCTAAACCTTGTCTATGGTATTCTGAGTAGGATTCAAGGATTGAATAACTGTAACGAGTTTCAAACTCGTGATTGTGGGGCATTAGTGACAGACGCAAAAGAATCACTGGATTCTATTCCGACATGATCGAGAACCGACAGATGAATAGCCGTGCTGTGACAGAGTGCGTTGAACATTTTCACTGAGAGGACGGGATTGTAGCCACTGACAACGGTGATGCCCAACATACAGCTTGCCATGGAAAGGTGTAAGAAGGATTGGATGAAGACAGTAGGAAAGCAGAGAGACGGAAGGGACAAAGCATCTTCATACGCTTATCTGAAATTCTCACCAATGAATTACATAAGTATCTCTATCTTTATTTTATGTTTTATTTATCTTTTAATCATTCATCATCCATAACCATTTGAATCCGCCTGACTGAGATTTACAAGATGACCGTAGCTTGCTTCATACCAACAATCTCCGTGGGATCGACCCTTACTCACGTAAGGTTTATTACCTGGACGACCCAGTGCACTTGCTGGTTAGTTGTGCGAAGTTGTGATAAAGAGTTGAGATTACAATTGTGCGTACTATGTTGATGGCGCCATTGATGATCACAATTTCGTGCACCAAGTTTTTGGCGCCGTTGCTGGGGATTGTTTGAGTTTGGACAACTGACGGTTCATCTTGTTGCTTAGATTAGGTACTTTTCCTTTTTATTTTTCAAAAAAAAGATTTTTCAAAAATACAAAAAGATTTTCTATTTTGCTCTTCAGAGTTTTTAAGAATGAATTCTAGAGTTTCATGATGATTTGTTGAAGTCTGGCTGGCTGAGAAGCCATGTCTAATCTTTTGGACCAAGGTTTCAACTTATCATCACAAGAGCTTGTTGATTTCTATCAATTTTGCTGTTGAAAGCAATGATCTGCTAAAGCTTGGCTGGCCATTGGCCATGTCTAGTGTTTTGGACCGGAGCTATCATTGAAAGCTTGGCTGGCTAGTAAGCCATGTCTAATTCCTGGACTGGAGTCTTAGACTAGCATTGCAATGATTCCTGGAATTCTTATTAAAAGTTTTTATTCTCTTTATTTTCTTCTCTATATAATTCTCAAAAATCACAAAAAAAATTTTAAAACCATAAAAACCAAAAATATTTTATGTTTCTTGTTTGAGTCTAGTATTAATTTTTAAGTTTGGTGTCAATTGCATGTTTCTATTTTTCTTGCATTTTTCGAAAATTACATGCATGTGTCTTCATTTATCTTCAAGTTGTTCTTGATGATTTCCTTGCTCTGATCTTCAAATTCTCTTGTTTAGTGTGTTTTGTTGTTTCTCATATGCATTCTCAATTTGTTAGTGTCTCCTATATGAAAATTTTTAAGTTTCGTGTCCTGCATGCATTGTTTATTTCATCAAAAAATTCAAAAATATTTTTCAAAACTATGTCCTTTCAAGTCAATAATACAGAGAATTGAAGATTCAGAACATTCAGCAGAGGAATCAAACAGAAAAAGCTGGGCGTTCAAAACGCCCAGTGAAGAAGGAAAACTGGCGTTTATAGGGTACCTGGCTGGGCGTTTAATGCCCAAAAAGGTAGAGAATTGGGTGTTAAACGCCAGAATGGGCACCATTCTGGGCGTTTAACGCCAGGATGACACTAGAGGGAAGATTTTGTTTTTAATGCACATTTTTTTAAGTTTTCATAATTTTTCAAAATCAAATCTTTTTCAAATCATATCTTTTCAATCATATCTCTTTCAAAATCAATTTCTTTCCATTTTATATTTATTTTTACCATTTTCAAAAATCCTTGCTTCAATTCAAGATTTACTCCAAAAAATTTTCAAGTTGTTACTTGCCTATTAAGAAAGGATCAAATTTTAAATTTTAGAATCATATCTTTTAATTTCTTGATAGTCAAGTAATCAATTTTAATTTTAAAAATCTTCTTTTTTTTAAATTGTTTTTCAATCATATCTTTTCAATCATATCTTTTTAAAACCACACCTTTTCAATCATATCTTCTTAATCACATATTTTTCAAAATATTTTTCAATCATATCTTTTTGATTTCTAATTTCAAAAATCTTTTTTTCAAAAATCACTTTATTTCTTTCCCAACTTCAAATTTCAAAAATCATTCATCAAGTTTTCAAAATTTTCTTTTAATTATTTCAAAATATTTTTAATTTATTTTCGAAAATTCTCCCCCTCTTCTCACATCCTTCTATTTAAGGACTAACACTCCTCCACTATCAATAATTCGAACTCTATCCCTCTTGATAAGTTCGAACTCTTCTCCTTCTACCTCCTCCTTCTATTCTTCTTTTCCTCTGACACCTCAAGGAATCTCTATACTGTGACATAGAGGATTCCATACTTTCTTGTTCTATTCTCTTTCATATGAGCAGGAGCAAAGACAAAGGCATTCTTGTTGAGGCTGACCCTGAACCTGAAAGGACCTTGAAGCGAAAGCTAAGAGAAGCTAAGGCACAACTCTCTGAAGAGGACCTAACAGAAATCTTCAAACTAGAAGAAGATATGGCAGCCGAAAACAACAACAATACCAACAATGCAAGGAAGGTGCTTAGTGACTTTACTGCACCTACTCCCGACTTCCATGGGAGAAGCATCTCAATCCCTGCCATTGGATCAAACAACATTGAGTTGAAGCCTCAATTAGTTTCTCTAATGCAACAGAACTGCAAGTTTCATGGACTTTCATTGGAAGATCCTCATCAGTTTTTAGCTGAATTCTTGCAAATCTGTGACACTGTCAAGACCAATGGGGTTGACCCTGAGGTCTACAGACTTATGCTATTCCCTTTTGCTGTAAGAGACAGAGCTAGGATATGGTTGGACTCACAACCTAAAGAAAGCCTGAACTTTTGGAAAAAGCTAGTCAATGCCTTCTTGGCAAAGTTCTTTCCACCTCAAAAATTGAGTAAGCTTAGAGTGGAAGTCCAAACCTTCAGACAGAAGGAAGGTGAATTCCTCTATGAAGCTTGGGAAAGATACAAACAATTGATCAGAAAGTGTCCTTCTGACATGCTTTCTGAATGGAGCATCATAGGTATCTTCTATGATGGTCTGTCTGAACTGTCCAAGATGTCATTGGACAGCTCTGCTGGAGGATCTCTTCATCTGAAGAAGACACCTGCAAAAGCTCAGGAACTCATTGAAATGGTTGCAAATAACCAATTCATGTACACTTCTGAGAGGAATCCTATGAATAATGGGACAAGTCAGAAGAAAGGAATTCTTGAGATTGATACTCTGAATGCCATATTGGCTCAGAACAAAATATTGACTCAGCAAGTCAATATGATTTCTCAAAGTCTGTTTGGAATGCAAGCTGCACCAGGCAGTACTAAGGACGCTTCATCTAAAGAAGAAGCCTATGATCCTGAGAACCCATCAATGGAAGAGGTAAATTACATGGGTGAACCCTATGGAAACACCTATAATCTTTCATGGAGAAACCATCCAAATCTCTCATGGAAGGACCAACAGAGGCCTCAACAAGGCTTCAACAACAACAATGGTGGAAGAAACAGGTTTAGTAATGGCAAGCCTTTTCCATCATCTTCTCAGCAGCAGACAGAGAACTCTAAGCAGAACCACTCTAACTTAACAACCATGGTCTCTGATCTAATTAAAACCACTTAGAGTTTCATGACTGAAACAAGGTCCTCCATTAGAAATTTGGAGGCACAAGTGGGTCAGCTGAGCAAGAAAGTTACTGAACTCCCTCCTAGTACTCTTCCAAGCAATACAGAAGAGAACCCAAAAGGAGAGTGCAAGGCCATAAACACAATCAACATGGCCAAATTTGGAGAGGAGGAAGAGGCAGTGATCGCTACTGAGGAAGACCTCAATGGACGTCCACTGGCCTCCAATGAGTTCCCTAATGAGGAGCCATGGGAATCTGAGTCTCACACTGAGACCATAGAGATTCCATTGGATTTGCTTCTGCCATTCATGAGCTCTGATGAGTATTCCTCCTCTGAAGAGAATGAAGATGTCACTGAAGATCAAGTTGCTAAGTACCTTGGAGCAATCATGAAGCTAAATGACAAGTTATTTGGTAATGACACTTGGGAGGATGAACCCCCTTTGCTCACCAAAGAACTGGATGACCTGACTAGGCAGAGATTACCTCAAAAGAGATAGAATCCGGGGAAGTTCTCAATACCTTGTACCATAGACACCATGACCTTTGAGAAGGCTCTGTGTGACCTAGGGTCAAGTGTAAACCTCATGCCTCTCTCTGTAATGGAGAAGCTAGGGATCCTTGAGGTACAAGCTGCAAGAATCTCACTAGAGATGGCAGACAATTCAAGAAAACAAGCTTATGGACTTGTAGAGGATGTCTTGGTAAAGGTTGATGACCACTACATCCCTGCTGATTTCATAGTCCTAGAGACTGGGAAGTGCATGGATGAATCCATCATCCTTGGCAGACCCTTCCTAGCCACAGCAAAGGCTATGATTGATGTTGACAGAGGAGAATTGATCATTCAAGTGAATGAAGACTCCCTTGTGTTTAAGGCTCAAGGATATCCCTCTGTAACCATGGAGAGGAAGCATGAAGAGCTTCTCTCAAAACAGAGTCAAACAGAGCCCCCCACAGTGAAACTCTAAGTTTGGTGTTGAACCCCCACATTCAAACTCTAAGTTTGGTGTTGGGAGGTTCCAACATTGCTCTGAACATCTGTGAGGCTCCATGAGAGCCCATTGTCAAGCTACTGACATTAAAGAAGCGCTTGTTGGGAGGCAACCCAATTCTATTATATCTATTTATTTTCTATTGCTATTTTATGTTTTCTGTAGGTTGATGATCATGTGAAGTCACAAAAACAATTGAAAAAGCAAAAACAGCACACCCTGGAGGAAAAGCTTGCTGGCGTTTAAGCGCCAGTAAGGGCAGCAAATGGGCGTTTAACGCCCAGTCTGGCACCATTCTGGGCATTTAACACCAGAAAAGGGTACCAGACTGGCGTTTAACGCCAGGAATGGGTAAGGAGCTGGCGTTAAACGCCAGAAAAGGGCAGCAGCCCGGCGTTTAATGCCAGAATTGGCAGAAAGGGCGTTTTTGCACGCCACTCGGTGCAGGGATGAGCTATCCTTGACACCTCAGGATCTGTGGACCCCACAAGATCCCCACCACTCTCTCTCTTCTTCACCCATTCACCAATCACCTCAATACCTCTTCCCAAAAAAAAAACCCCTCTCAACTCCTATATAAACCCATCTTCACTCCTTCATTTTCACACAACCTCAACACCACTTCTCCCCCTTGGCCGATCCACAAAGCCTCCTCCATCTCCTCCATTTTTCTTCTTCTTCTACTCTTCTTTTTCTTCTTTTGATCGAGGACGAGCAAACCTTCTAAGTTTGGTGTGGTAAAAGTGTTGCTTTTTGTTTTTCCATAACCATTTATGGCACCTAAGGCCGGTGAAACCTCTAGAAAGAGGAAAAGGAAGGCAAAAGCTTCCACCTCCGAGTCATGGGAGATGGAGAGATTCATCTCAAGGGTGCATCAAGACCACTTCTATGAAGTTGTGGCCATGAAGAAGGTGATCCCCGAGGTCCCTTTTAAACTCAAAAAGAGTGAATATCCAGAAATTTGACATGAGATCCGAAGAAGAGGTTGGGAAGTTCTTACTAACCCCATTCAACAAGTCGGGATCTTAATGGTTCAAGAGTTCTATGCCAATGCATGGATCACCAAGAACCATGACCAAAGTGTGAACCCGGACCCAAAGAATTGGCTTACAATGGTTCGGGGGAAATGCTTAAACTTTAGTCTGGAAAATGTAAGGTTGGCATTCAACTTGCCTATGATGTAAGGAGATGAACACCCCTACACTAGAAGGGTCAACTTTGATCAAAGGTTGGACCAAGTTCTCATAGACATTTGTGAAGAGGGCGCTCAATGGAAGAGAGATTCAAGAGGAAAGCCGGTTCATTTAAAAAGGCATGACCTCAAGCCCGTGGCTAGGGGATGGTTGGAGTTTATCCAACGTTCAATCATTCCCACTAGCAACCGGTCCAAAGCTACTATAGACCGGGCCATCATGATTCATAGCATCATGATTGGAGAGGAAGTAGAAGTTCATGAGGTTATACCCCAAGAACTCTATAAGGTGGCGGACAAGTCCTCTAACTCGGCAAGGTTAGCCTTCCCTCATCTCATTTGTCACCTCTGTAATTCAGTTGGAATTAACATAGAGGGAGACATCCTCATTGATGAGGACAAGCCCATCACTAAGAAAAGGATGGAGCAAACAAGAGATCCCACTTATGGACATGAGCATGAGGAAATTCCTTATCATGAAATCCCTGAGATGCCTCAAGGGATGCACTTTCCCCCACAAAACTATTGGGAGCAAATCAACACCTCCTTAGGAGAATTGAGTTCCAACATGGGACAACTAAGGGTGGAGCACCAAGAACATTCCATCCTCCTCCATGAAATTAGAGAAGATCAAAGAATCATGAGAGAGGAGCAACAAAGGCAAGGAAGAGACATTGAGGAGCTCAAGAACTCCATAAGATCTTCAAGAGGAAGAACAAGCCGCCATCACTAAGGTGGACCCGTTCTTTAATCTCCTTATTCTTTACTTTCCTGTTTTTCGAATTTTTTATGCTTATGTTTATCTATGTTTGTGTCTTATGATCATTAATGTCTTAGTGTCTATGCCTTAAAGCTATGAGTGTCCTATGAATCCATCACCTTTCTTAAATGAAAAATGTTTTTAATTGAAAAAGAAAAAGAAGTGCATGAATTTCAAATTTTAAAACAGTTTAATTATCTTGATGTGGTGGCAATGCTATTGTTTTTCTGAATGAATGCTTGAACAGTGCATATTTTTGAATTTGATTGTTTATGAATGTTAAAATTGTTGGCTCTTGAAAGAATGAAAGGAAAAAGGAGAAATGTTATCTGATGATCTGAAAAATCATAAAATTGATTCTTGAAGCAAGAAAAAGCAGTAAAAAGCTTGCAAAAAAAAAAAGATATATTCAAAAAAAAAAAAGAAAAAATAAGCAGAAAAAGCCAATACCCCTTTAAACCAAAAGGCAAGGGTGATAAAAAGGATCCAAGGCTTTGAGCATCAGTGGATAGGAGGGCCCACAGGAATAAAATCCTGGCCTAAGCGGCTAAAACAAGCTGTCCCTAACCATGTGCTTGTGGCGTGAAGGTGTCAAGTGAAAACTTGAGACTGAGCGGTTAAAGTCGAGGTCCAAAGCAAGAAGAAGAGTGTGATTAAGAACCCTGGACACCTCTAATTGGGGACTCTAGCAAAGCTGAGTCATAATCTAAAAAGGTTCACCCAGTTATGTGTCTGTGGCCTTTATGTATCCGGTGGTAATACTGGAAAACAAAGTGCTTAGAGCCACGGCCAAGACTCATAAAGTAGCTGTGTTCAAGAATCAACATACTTAACTAGGAGAGTCAGTAACACTATCTGGATTCTGAGTGCCTATAGATGCCAATCATTCTGAACTTCAAAGGATAAAGTGAGATGCCAAAACTGTTCAGAAGCAAAAAGCTAAAAGCCCAGCTCATCTAATTAATACTGATCTTCATAGATGTTTTTGGAATTCTTTGTATACTCTCTTCTTTTTATCCTATTTTATTTTCAGTTGCTTGGGGACAAGCAACAATTTAAGTTTGGTGTTGTGATGAGCGGATAATTTATACGCTTTTTGGCATTGTTTTTAGTATGTTTTTAGCATGTTTTAGTTAGTTTTTATTATATTTTTATTAGTTTTTATTTAAAATTTACTTTTTTAGACTTTACTATGAGTTTGTGTTTTTTTTGTGATTTCAGGTATTTTCTGGCTGAAATTGAGGGACCTGAGCAAAAATCTGATTCAGAGACTGAAAAGGATTGCAGATGCTGTTGGATTCTGACCTCCATGCACTCGAAGTGAATTTTCTGGAGCTAGAGAAGCCCAATTGGTGCGCTCTCAATTGCGTTGGAAAGTGGACATCCAGGGCTTTCCAGAAATATATAATAGTCCATACTTTGCCCAAGATTTGAAGGCCGAAACCGGCGTTCAAAGTCAGCATCAGAATTCCCAGCGTTAAACGCCGGAACTGGCACCAAAGTGGGAGTTAAACGCCCAAACTGGCACAAAAGCTGGCTTTTAGCTCCAAGAAAAGTCTCTACAAGAAAATGCTTTAATGCTCAGCCCAAGCACACACCAAGTGGGCCCGGAAGTGGATATTTACGTTATTTACTCATTTTTTGTAAATCTTAAGCTACTAGTTCTCTATAAATAGGACATTTTGCTATTGTATTTGAAAGGGGAGTCTAATCTTGGAGTAGTTCTATGCTACCTTAGATCACGTTTTGGGGCTGGCCTCATGGCCATGCCTAGACCATGTTCTTATGTATTTTCAACGGTGGAGTTTCTATACACCATAGATTAAGGTGTGGAGCTCTACTGTACCTCGAGTATCAATGCAATTACTATTGTTCTTCTATTCAATTCAGCTTGTTCTTGTTTTAAGATATCACTTGTTCTTCAACTTGATGAATGTGATGATCTGTGACACTCATCATCATTCTCACCTATGAACGTGTGCTTGACAACCACCTCCGTTCTACCTTCGATTGAGTGTTTATCTCTTGGATTCCTTAATCAGGATCTTCGTGGTATAAGCTAGAATTGATGGTGGCATTCTTAAGAATTCGGAAGATCTAAACCTTGTCTGTGGTATTCTGAGTAGGATTCAAGGATTGAATGACTGTGACGAGCTTTAAACTCATGATTGTGGGGCGTTAGTGACAGACGCAAAAGAATCACTAGATTCTATTCCAACATGATCGAGAACCGACAGATGAATAGCCGTGCTGTGACAGAGTGCGTTGAACATTTTCACTGAGAGGACGGGATTGTAGCCACTGACAACGATGATGCCCAACATACATCTTGCCATGGAAAGGAGTAAGAAGGATTGGATGAAGACAGTAGGAAAGCAGAGAGACGGAAAGGACAAAACATCTTCATACGCTTATCTAAAATTCTCACCAAAGAATTACATAAGTATCTCTGTCTTTATTTTATGTTTTATTTATCTTTTAATCATTCATCATCCATAACCATTTGAATCCGCCTGACTGAGATTTACAAGATGACCATAGCTTGCTTCATACCAACAATCTCCGTGGGATCGACCTTTACTCACGTAAGGTTTATTACTTGGACGACCCAGTGCACTTGCTGGTTAGTTGTGCGAAGTTGTGATAAAGAGTTGAGATTACAATTGTGCGTACCATGTTGATGGAGCCATTGATGATCACAATTTCGTGCACCACTCATCTTGTGTCTCTAAAGCAAATCTCCATGAATTGGAGTGCTCAGAATTTGTATTTTCTTGGTGATATTCCCAGCCACCATTAGAGATTGGTGATGGTGGGTAATATCCCATAAAATTTGTTTGATCATAACATGAGTTGAACTCCATTTGAATTTTGTAAAACACAACACCAATGAAATTTGAAATTCATCTCACAGAGAAGAATTTCTTAGTGAGGCAATAACTCAAATACCTTGCTATCAACTTAAATCAGAGAACAAAAACAAAGAAAATGCTTGATCTAGACTTCTCACCCACTTAATCATTGTTGATCTAAATCAATCCCCGGCAACAGCGCCAAAAACTTGATGGGTTGAAATCAGAATTCCAACACCTAAACTCACCGGCAAGTGTACCGGGTCGCATCAAGTAGTAATAACTCACTTAGAGTGAGGTCGATCCCACAGGGATTGATGGATCAAGCAACTTTAGTGGGTGATTAGTTTAGTCAAGCTAACATTGGTGAATTGAGTGAAATGTAGCCAATAGAAGGTAAATGACAGTGAATTTAAATTTGCAGAAAGTAAATGAGCAGAATCTTAAAGAGCAAGAAATATAAATTGACAGAATCTTAAATGACAAAAAGTATAAATTGCATCAAATGTAAAGGGAATTGGGTGTAGGGAATTTAAAGGAAGTAGCAAGCAAAACTTAGAACAATTGTAGAAGAATTAAATTGCATGAAAAGTAAAAGGAATTGGGTGCTGGGAATTAAAATTCAAAAAGAAAATATAAAGTGCAATCAATCAGAGAAGTAGAGATGAAGTGAAGTTGCAGAAGATCTAAATAGAAATGAAAAATTACTTGAAGAAATAAACAAAAAGAAAACTTAGCTCAATTATGAAATCTAAAAGAAAAATGAAGATCTAAGAGGAGCAATGAGATTAGAACACAGATCTAGATCTCAATTACACCCTTGATCAAACAGAAGAGAAATTGCAGTAGAAATGTAAATAAAAACAGCAAATGAAATTAGATCCAATTTCTTAATTCTCAGAATTATGCAGAAGGATAACAAGGATGAATTTCATATCAAGAATTGAAACGAAATTTCTTCAATCTCAATCCAAAATTCAAAACAGAAAGTAGAAGTTGCTTAAAGCAAGAAAATGAAAACAGAAAACTAAACTCAAATCCAATTCTTAGAACAATTGAGAAGAGAGGTAAAAGATGATTCTCAAACTTAGAATCAATGAAGCTCTTCAATCTCAATTCAAATTCCAAGAACAAGTTGCAGCAGAAAATAAAATGAAAACTAGAGAGCAAGACTCAGATCCAATCTCAATTCTCAAATTCAAACAGAAAAATAAAAAGAGAGCTCTCTACTCTACCCCTAGTGCTCTCTAGTAGAGTTAGCCCCCCTAATAAAATGAAATTGATGCTTTTATATATGCTTTACAAAAATAAAAATGAAATTGAAATTAAAAATAAATTACAATTAAATGAAATTTCTAATCTAATTATCTCTTATGCCTTTCAGTGATGATAATGGGCTTTGCTTGCTTTGGATTTGAAGAAGAGTGGATTAATTTGGATTTGGTCTTTTCAAATTGGTGAAGAATTGGATCCAAATTGACTTTTGATTAAAAATGTGAACCAAGGCCACCTCCAGTGGAGCGCTCGGTTAAGCGAGCAAACGTAGCGCTCACTGGCTTTGTCCCAGGCTTCGTACCAGGGTAATTTCATTTTGGCCAAGTTTCCTTGCCCAAGTAGCGCTCAGTTAGGTATCCTCATATAGCGCCCTTTGCTTTGAGTGAGGCTCCCTCTTCAAGCTTTGGTGAGGCCATTTTGGATGCTTCCTTGCTTGGTGTAGCGCATAGCACTCCCTTGTGTGCTTGGTTCGAATACTGGCTGCCCCATTCCTTGATGGCACGCCTTGTTTTTGTTTTGCTGAGGCCCACGAAAAAGGCAACTAAGTTAATGTAGTGCCTTGCTTCCTTGGATTCCTTGTATGAGCGCTCCGTTACATCTTCGAAAGTAGCTCTCCCTTGCATGAACGCTACTCCTTACTTGAGCTCTCATTCTATCCATTAAATAATGCCAATGCATGATAGTATTAATTAATTGAATGCATGCATGCTTTATTTTCACGCCTTGGCATTGATTTAATAATGCTTCATGCATGCATGCTTCCATGACTTTAAGTAATGATGCTTAATGCATTTAATGTTAAAGCATTTATTTGCCAATTGCATTTTCATAACTTAATGCATGCATGCATACGGCATTGATGCATGTGTCAAGGCTTCATGGTCATGGGCCACACTTTTAAAAGCATGGCGTAAGGTTCCAAAGCGTGCTCCAAAATTCCTCTTTTCTTCCTTTTAGCTTATTTTGTGCTATTTTGCTTCTTTTTCCACTTATTTCCTACAAAATTTATAAAATCAAAAGATCAAGGAAATATACCATTAAAGCACAAAAGCTTTCAATATCTAAGCACAAATCATCAATTTCTTGTATGAAAAAGCATAGAAAAACATGACATGATGACATGTCATCAGTAAGACGTTTTAATCCGGAAATATAAACATCTCCGAAGCCTTGGCTGTTTTCTCATGTTGTTTTCACACCAAATTGTTTATCGCTTTATTTATTTCTCTTGCTTATTGTTTATGCGTTTTCAACAACCAAAACCCCTTTTTTCTCTGATTCGCTTGACTAATTTCAACAAGATAACTATTGCTTGCTCAGCCCGACAATCCTCGTGGGATTGATCCTCACTCACCTGAGGTACTACTTGGATGACCCGGTGCACTTGCCGGTTAAGGTGTGTGATTCACAATTTGCGCATCACTCATCACTCGCTCCATTGGTAGTATTTGTGGATTTAGTGCTGGCATTGCTACACATAAGTAACTGAGCTGGGCTTGAGTATTGACATCATATTCAACTCTACTTCTACGCCAAGCCTCCTTAAATGTCTTGTACTCCAAGAAGTCTCTTTGTTGTCGTGCTTGTTGCTCTGAAATTTTGTTGAGAGCCTCTTAGAGTTGTGCTTGTTGCTCCCTTTGTTGATCCACTATCATCTGTTGAAATTCCCTTTGCTGTTGAGCATGTTGTTCTTGGAATTGCATGCATTGTCAAAAAATGCCTTCCAAAGCACCTTGAAATTGGCTCATGTCAAAAGGATGAGTTGTTGCTTGCTCTGCTTCTTTTCTCCTTGGTGGCCTTCTTTGTCCCAAATTGGACACAATTCTTTCCATTTTTCTTTTAGTTATGGATTTGGCTACTGACACCCAAGTTGTGTCTTCGTCTTCAAATAGCACTCCAACTTTTTAACATAGGCGGTAGATAGTGCTTGGATAGCCTAGCAAAGAGTTGGGGGAGTTGTTTTCTGCCTTTTAAATATTGTCTGCAATGATTTCTGCCACCTTCACCTCTCCTTCTTTCATTATACAATATACCATAATTGCTCTTTTTGTTGTGACTTCAGAGTTATTGGATATAGAGAGGATTGACCTCCTTAAAATCTTAAACCACCCTCTTGCTTCCGGTATGAAGTCAGTTCTTTTTAATTGATTTGGGTCTCTATTTGAGTCCTTCATCCATTCAGTAAAACACAAATGCCATTAACCACTTAATTATACCTTAGGTCTCCATTTGTTCTTTCTTTATAGCTAGGCTCGGAGAAAGATCATGGCCTTATTTTAAGCACCCTTTTGATAGCATTTGGGCTAAAATCCACTTCCATTCCTCTTATATAGCTTTTGTAAGGAGGGTCCTCTTTATTCTCTCTCATAGCATTAGCATAAAACTCTTGTACAAGTGTGAAGCTTACAAAAAGGAGGTTGATCACATAAGAACTCCTATCTTCTTCT
The DNA here is from genome assembly GCF_059453495.1 of Arachis ipaensis. Taxonomy (NCBI): domain Eukaryota; kingdom Viridiplantae; phylum Streptophyta; class Magnoliopsida; order Fabales; family Fabaceae; genus Arachis; species Arachis ipaensis. The sequence goes on along the minus strand of NC_142435.1, from coordinate 71,980,505 downwards.
TTGAATCTTCTTTCTTATGGAAGGGTATGTATTTTCCTCAAGTTTAAAACCAATTTTAGGGATTTCATCTTTGTGGACCATCCAGCCATTAAATTGAAGCTCATGAAAATGGGATTTGAATTTCTTGCTATCGAACTGAGGTTGTTCCATTGGCTGTTTTTCTTTTCCTTGAAGAGGATTCTGAAGCCATTTGAGTGTGAAGGAAGAATGGCTAACAATGCCAAACTTAGACAGTTCTTGTCATCAAGCACTAAAGGTTGATGAAAAGAGTTGAGCAACCAAGATATATGATGAGGGAAATTATAATTTAAGGTAATGAAAGCTCAAGGTGATGAAGAATGTTGAATGCGGAATGGTATTGAAAGAAAGAGAGGACCTTATTTAATGATGAGAAATGGCACGATTGCTTTGGTTGGGAAAGCATGGTAGATGGTTTGTGGATTTATAGGTGAAGAGATGGTATGCATGAAGGGTGGTGATGGAGTATTGTGAATCCAATGGTGTGTATGTAATGTGATGTTAAAACAAGAATTGGGAAAGAGTGTAATTGGTAGAAGGGAATGGTTATGTATCAGTTAAAAAGGTGAAAGAAATGGTCAAAATGTAGCCAAAAAGTCAAAGCCAATGCATGTTGAGGTGCACTTCCCAAACCAATGAGAATAAAAGATGCACATGTGACTAGTGTTCTTGAGAAGTGACCGAACACTAGTTTGCTTTAGGTGACCGAATTCACCATTAATGCTCCTTGGAATCTTGTTTTCGTTTTTGTTTTCTAGCTACAAGAGTAAAAACATCAATTGGTTACAAGCGGGAAAATATTTTGCCAAAATCAAAGAAGCTAGATGAAAACAAATCCAAATGTTAAAACAAAATTCTAAACTACTTAATCAAATTCTATACTCATGCAATTTTAATAACAAAAGATGACTTTTCTTTTCTTTTCTGCATGTGTTCTATGTGTAACACCAAACTTAATCTCTAAGCCTGGGCTCAAGAATGAAAAGAATTGAATGTTTTCAGCCCAAAGCTTATCAATTTTCATGAAGTAGTCATAAAGTTCAGTAACAAATAACTATGCTTACACTAAACTCGGTGTCCAACATATGATACATGCATGATGTGAATGCTCTGTGACACTTACTTTTGTTCTTACATCAAGGTTGAAAAATGAAAATACAAGGGATTAATCAACTACTAACTAACTTAATCATGAAAAAGGATATTGATTTTGGGTTGCCTCCCAACAATAATTCTTTTATTGTCACTAGCTTGACGTTGCGATTGTTCTTAATTCAGATTATGAGTGTTTTGGTTCTTGTTTCAGTCTCCTCCCAAGTAATGCTTGAGTCTATGCCCATTCACTGTTAACGTCCTCTTTGAATCTTCTTCCATCACCTCTACATGTCCATAAGGTGAAACTTTGGTCACTAAGAATGGGCCAAACCATCTGGATTTTAACTTTCTAGGAAAGAGTCTTAGTCTATAATTGAACAATAGAACCTTCTGACTAGGCTCAAAGACTTTCTTGACTATTCTCTTGTCATGCCACCTCTTCATCCTTTCCGTGTATGCCTTAGCACTCTCATAAGCTTTTAGTCTGAATTCCTCCAATTTATTAAGTTGTAGCAACCTCTTCTCCCCAGCTGCTTGAGCATCAAAATTTAGAAACTTAGTGACCCAAAAGGCTTTGTGCTCTAGCTCCACTGGGAGATGACATGCCTTATCATACACCAATTGATAGGGAGATCTTTCGATGGGTGTCTTGAATGCCGTTCTATAGGCCCATAGTGCATCATCCAACTTCCTCGCCCAGTCTTTTATGGTGGCTCCTACAATCTTCTCAAGCATCCTCTTAAGCTTCCTGTTTGATATCTTAATCTGACCACTTGTTTGAGGGTGGTATGATGTTGCAATCTTGTGAGTTACTCCATATCTTTGAAGGAGGAAATTCAAATACTTGTTACAAAAATGGCTACCTCCATCACTTATCAAACTTTTTGGCACTCCTAACCTACTGAAAATATTTCCATTTAGGAATTGAAGGACGATATTTGCATTATTGATTGAAGTTGCAATGGCTTTCACCCATTTTGATACATAGTCCACTGCTACCAGGATGAAATTATTTAAATATGACAGGAAAAATGGACCCATGAAATCAATTCCCATACATCAAATAATTTCACCTCCAGAATGTAGTTGTGGGGGATTTCCTTCTTTCTTGACATATTTCCAACCCTCTGGCATTCATTGCATCTCTCCACAAATTTTCTAGCATTCTTGAAGATTGTTGACCAATAGAATCTACTTTGAAGTATCTTTGCAGTTGTCCTTTCTCCTCTAAAATGTCCAGCATAGCTCGACCTATGACAATGCCATAATATGTCCTTGATTTCCTCCTCAACTACAGACCTTCTTATCATTCCATCAGAACATCTTTTAAATAAAAATGGTTCATCCTACAAGAATTGTTTAACATCCCTTAAGAGCTTTTTGATTTGTTGCTTATTGAATGATTAAGGGATTGCTCTAGTAGCCTTGAAATTGGCTATGTCAGCAAACCAAGGAGCTCCTTTTATCATCAATAATTGCTCATCAAGAAATTGCTCATTCATACAAGGGTCAAATTCTTGATGATCTTCACAAGGGATTCTAGAGAGGTAGTTAGCAACTTGATTTTCTACCACTTTTCTGTCCCTTATCTCTATGTCAAATTCCTAGAGTAAGAGAACCCACCTAGTCAATCTTGGCTTTGAATCCTGTTTGGTTAGCAAATATTTCAAGGCAGCATGATCAGTAAATATAATCCAGAATAGTTTCTTGACGCCTCTACAGAACTAAGGTAAGATGATGTAGGCAATTAGTAAATGAATTTTCAAAAACTGAGAAGTCGTCCATGAAGACCTCTATGAATTTTTCAATTATGTTAGAAAAAATGGACAACATATACCTTCAGAATGTAGTAGGTGCATTGCACAATCCAAAGAGCATGACCATAAAATGACACTTTCCCAGTTCAAAACTAGATTAGTTTCTTGGCACCTCTTTAGAACTAAGGTAAAATGATGTAGGCAATTAGAAAATGAATTTTCAAAAGCTGAGAAGTCATCCATGAAGACCTCTATGAATTTTTCAATTATGTCAAAAAAAATGGACAACATACACTTTCAGAATGTAGTAGGTGCATTGCACAATTCAAAGGGCATGCTGATGGGTGGAAAAATGCCGGTTAAGATTTTCTAATAAAAACAACGTTGCAAGTACAACTCCTAACCGACGAAGTTCCCACTATCAATTCAAAAGATGTCACAATTAAGAATAATAACTGGGAGTAGAATTCCCAGGTCTTTTCCCAAAGAGTTGACACAGCGGTGTAAATTTTTTATTAGAAATTTTCTGAGAAACTTTTGAAGTTTGAGAACGGAAAAATAAATAACTAAAAATAAAAGGCCTTGGCTAAGAGAAGATTAATTGGAGTTTCTATCCTTGTTGACTTTCCCAAGTATAATAGTAAAAAGTTGTTGCTTCCACTCAGTTATCCTCTTTCAGTTGCGAAGGAAGGTCAAGTGGGTAACACTAACTCTAATTCACAAGTCCTAATTCCTTCCAAGGGAAGGACTAGAGTTAGTAAAAAGTGAGTTAGCCAGCAATCCCAAATTACAAATTCATACTTGAGTATTCCAACTCAAGGGGTTCTAATTAATCAACTCCCAAGCCAAGTTGAGAGCTTTAAATCATAACATGAATGCCATTTTCCCACAGCATGGAATAAGAATAAATACGAGACATGGTAATTAAAATTAAATTAATAAAAGCAAATTTGGAGTTGATAATTGATTGAAAGAAATCAAACAAGTAATTGAATTAAATATAAAAATAGTTCATTGCATTAATAAATTTAAAATTAACAATATCCAAATATGACCATGAGCAATTAACTGGAAAACAAAAGAGTATAGTAATAGAAAGGCAAACTATAATGATGAAGACTTCAATCGAAGGTAGTAGCAGCTCTCTCAATATCCAATCCAAAAGCTTAAAACTAAGAATACTAAGAACCCTAGGAAAAGTAGTGTTTTCTCTCTAAAATTCAAAACTAAAACTAAAACTAAGTGAAAGTGAATGTGTGTTGAGTCTCTGCTACACCATTGCCTTTAGTCTGTGTTTTTGGGCTTGGAACTGGGTCCAAAATTAGCCCAAAATCGTCCCCTACGAGTTCTGATTAATGCAGCACGTCGCTCTGTCACGCATACGCGTCGCTAGTCTTCTGCGCTTGTCATGCGTACGCGTCAGTCACGCGTATGCGTCGCTGTGAAATCCTACAAATCACGCGCACGCGTAAGCCATGCGTGCGCGTCAATTCTCGCTGGTCAGCTCTTTAGTTTCTTGTGTTCCTTCCACTTTGACATGCCTCCTCTTCACCTTTTGAGCCATCCATGCCCTATAAACCTGAAAATAATTCACAAACACATCACGACATCGAATGGTAATAAAGGACAATTAAAAATTGACAATTTAAAAGCTTAAGAAGCAAGTTTTCAATCATGGAATAAAAATAGGAAGTATTTGTAAAACCATGCAGTTTGTATGAATAAGTGTGAAAATAATTAATAAAATCCACTCAATTTTTCATAAGATAAACCATATAATAGTGGTTTATCAATCTCTCCACACTTAAACATTAGCATGTCTTCATACTACACTCAAGGAGACCAAAGGGATGAAGGGGAGAATGAGACTTATGCAATGTAACCTATCTATGTAAATGCAACTATATGCTACATATTTCTGCCTACTTAGTTAAAAGTGAACAAATACTTCAAGACAAACATAAACTGAATCTCACTAATTCAAATCACACAATAAGGTACAAGTAAACTTTTAGGAAGAAAGCTCATGAAAGTCGGGAACATAGAAAAGAGCACCGAACCCTTACTAGAAATGTATATGCACTCTAATCGCTCAAGTGTTTGGGGTTAGTCCACTCGAATCTCCTCTAGTCATGCTTTCTAAAATTTTTTTCTTCATCTAACCAATCAACAAATATTTAGTGTACAAATGCAAACATCATGAGGGTTTTCCAAGCTATAATGGGGCTAAGATAAGCGTGAGGATATATGTATGGCCAAGTGAGCTATCATTTGAATCTTTGACTAACTTGAATTCTCACCTAACACATGCATTCTCTCTATATAATTCTAAAACCAAGCTTAGCTACCCAGAATCTCACTTTTGGATATTTTTCACACACTCATGTATCAATTCTAATTCCACCACACATGCATTTATCTTTTTATTGAACTTAACATTGGGGTAATTTTGTCCCCTATTCATTTATTTCTTCTCTTTTTTTTTATTTTTTCTATATATATGAAAGCATAATATATCAATGCATATGGTTTTTCTAATTTCATACGAGTAAGCACCCAAATTTCCAATACTTGTCAATAAAAACATAATACATTATCATCAACCAAAGTTCCCACATTTCCCCACACTTAGTTGACACATACTATCTTAAGCTAACCAAAGATTGAAATAGGGAAATTAATTATTTTTCCGCTTAAGGCTAGTGATGTGGTAATATAAGGAACAAAAGGGGTTAAAAAGGCTCAAAGTGGCAAACAAAGGCAATTGAAATGGTAAACTATTTGGGATAAGTGAGCTATAATCAAATGATGGCCTCAATCACATAAATGCATGAATACACACTAAATAATGGACATATAGAATGGAACTAACCAAAGATTGCAATCCACATAAGAATAAAGATCATGGTTAAATAATGTAACCATATAATTAGGCTCAAAATCTCACAGGTTGTGTGTTCTTAGCTCAAAAGCCATGTTCCAAATTAAAATCTTCAAACAAGTTTAACAAAACTTTTTTTATTTAAATTAGTGAAATGCTATGAAATAGTGTCTTGAAAAAGGAGTTATTACTTCAATCAAGTGGTACATACATGCAAACAACTACTACCATGTAATCTATCATATCTAACAAAAGATAAATAAAATATTGGTGTTGAGAGAAATGTTACCTTTGGAAGTCAGGTGCTGACCTCCCCACACTTAAGGCTTGGCACGGTCCTCTGTTCCATCAGTAATGAACAGAGTGGTGTTAGGAGAATCACTTCCACTGTCCGGCTCGTCATGGCTCTCCATGCAGGCATGTGAAGTGGAGTCTGGGGTATCTTTCTCTTCTAGAGGTGGGTGAGTACTAACAATGAGCTCCTTCAGGTAAGTGTATCGGCGCTTGTTGCGGCACTCTATTTGCTCTATCCACTGGGCTTGCCGGTCCAACCTCTCAAGGATCTGAAGTAGTAACAGATTATTGGATGGTAGTAGTGCCTGTGGTGTGGACGATGGTGGAGCGAAAGATGAAGAGGTGTCTAAGGACGGGCCTGCATACCGGCTCGCAGAAGGTGCTGGAGGTCTGATATACTTCCCATTCGGGATAAACTGATCATCCCTAGGAATCATGACCTTCATATCCCCAACCCGATAGGAGACTCCTGCTGTAGATACCAAATCTGTAACCAACACGGGAAAAGGTAGGTTGCCCGCGATCTGCACGTGCCCCATAGCCTGCCAGATGAGTCTTAGCAAGTTGAGAGGTTGCTTTGTAAGAATGCACCAGATGAGAACGGCCATGTCAGCAGTGAATGTGGACTCATGAGTGCTCGGAAAGATGTAGTGGGACATAATCTGTGCCCACACACGAGCCTCCAATGTAAGTGCTTGAGCGGAGATGCTCTTGGGTTGAGCCCGGTGTTGTCCATAGATCCAACGGCTGTTAGGTTGTGCTATGACTCCATGGACGCTGTCCCAGTCAAACTGATATGTCTGGCAATTAAGCTGGGCCTCTTGATAGGCATCCAACCCCTTTGGACTAGGTGGAACATCTAGTACACTCTGAATGGCACCTTCGGAGATAGGGATTTTCTATTGACGAACATAGACAGACTGCAGGGTAGGCGAGTGGAAGTTGGAGTAGAATTCAACTACCCAAGATAGATTGGCCTCCTGTGGCTGTCTCCTTAAGAATCCCCAAAGTCTCCTTTCAATGCGAGGCTCCACAAAGTCAACGAAATGTGTAGGAAGGATGAGTAGGTGCTCATTATTGTAGTTCCTCTCTGCTAGGACGGGGAACATCTGCTCATAGTAACGATTAGTGAACTGTGTGGAATCCGTGCGGGAAATGCTTTCTCCACTTTACCAACTTTGATGGTCCTCTTCACTCGCTTGGTAGGTAGCTTGACGCTTGTAGATGGTTGTGCCTTAGCCGGTGCCCTTTTAGTTCCTCTCTTTACTGGTGTCTTATTAGAAGCTTTCTCTTTTCCTCTCTTGGTGGCCATCCTAAAGAAGGAAGAAAGAGAAATAATGTCAAGAATAGATAGCTAAAAACCAGAAGAAAGAAAGTCCAAGTAATACTGAATGCCAAAAGAAAAGAGAATGTCTTGAATATATGGTAGCTATAACATGCATGGAAGACATCAATTGAAAATATGAAGGCATATCATAACAACTAGATGCAAGAGGGTTAAAAGCATGCAAGTAACAAGCATGAGAGGCATGGCTCAAGCATCAATTGTTGACAATAATTAGCACATGTAATAAAATAATGAGCACTTGTATGTTGACAATTAATGACTAATATGCTCAATACACATGGATTGCAAGGGTTGTGAAAAAAAGGCATTAAAGTGTAAGAATAAAATAGAAAAGAAATCAAAATGCCATGAGAGCTTTTTTAGAAACACTTGGTGTGCAATTTAAAATTAGGAATTGAGGTAATCAATCCAAGTGTATATGAGACCCAAAATAAAATGTCAATTGTCAAAGTATTCCTCCTAATATCCACAAGCTAAAATATAGGAAAATAATCACCAAAATAAAGCTCCAATACCAACATAAGAATGCAAAATAAAAGAATAAAAAAGGAATTATAATTAACAAAAATAATTAAATACAATAAATAACTGAAATTATTAAATTAATTAAGTGCAATAAATAAAAGAAAAAGGAAAAAGTAGAAGAGAGGGAGAAAAGAAACCTTAAGAAGAAGATGAAAATAGGGAGATGAATAGGGGTAAGAATGAGAGAAGAGTAAAAAAGGGAAGAAGAAAAGGAAAGGAAATTGTTGCTGCCAGAGTTGGGGGTCTCCAGTGGTGGTGAGAGAAGGGAGGATGAAAGAAGGAAGAAGTAGAAAGAATGAAGAAGAAAGAAGAAGAATTAGGACTAGAGAGGGAATATAATTGAAACAGGTGGCGCGCTGAGTTAAGTGACGCAGTGCTATCGACGCGTGCGCGTTGCCAACGCATACGCGTCGGTGGACAAAAGTTTAGGGGACGCGTAAGCGTCCGTCATGCGTACGCATGACCACTGGCCATGCTAGGCGCACGGTTCCAGCCCATCGGTGCACAACTCTCTGTTCAATTAGTACTGGGGCAGCAATTACATACGACGCGTGCGCGTCTGTCACGCCGATGCGTCGATAGCCATGAAATGAAAATGACGCGTACGCGTCAGGGTTGAATTGTGCCTCTAGCACACTAGCCGAACGATTCCATCACAACTCTTTGCTCAAAACACTATTTTACGCCGATTTTCATGCCATGCGTACGCGTCATGCCATGAGTACCCCTTAACCGTTTCTTGTTATTCCTTCTAAGACTAGTTGCTTTTTATGACTCATTTTCTTTTTAGTTCATTCAAGGTTCTACACTTAGTTCCTTGTTTCTTAGTTTGTTGAATGAACTCTCTTGGCCTTGGTTTCTCTTACTCTTGTTTTTGCATTGGTTTCAGCAATTCTTATGGAGACAAGCTCTACTTTATTCATGTTGAAAAGGAAGACTTGAAATACATTGCATTTTCTTTCTTGTAGTTTAAAGGACTCATAAAGGACTCCAAACATGAAATAAAACTAAGCATAAAACATAAACTACCCTAGCATGACTTATTTATTTTTGACAGAAAGTAAATCAAACAAAAGCTTAAGCATGATTCAGAAATTAGAGGGTGTCAACCATGGGACTAAACAACCTTGAGCAGCTTAGATCTTCAGTTCATTGGCCCCTTTCCTTTGTCCTTCTTCTTGGAAGGGGATGGTTCATCTTCTTCCTTCTTGGAGGATCCTTCTTGCGCTTGAGTGTCCTTAGGCTTCCGAAATCCTAGCCTTCTCATGTAATTTCTTTCATCCTCCTTATGTTTGGCTAGAATCTCTTCTTGTCTAGCGCTTAATTCCTCCATCCCTTGCATGAATGTGGGGTATCCGGGGTTAATAGCAGCCACAGCATTGCACAAGTGATTCAGTTTCGCTTGTGTGTTGATATCATACTGCCTCCTCAAAATGGTTCTGGCATCATAGAGATTTCTGAACTCAGGGAGGTTCTTTTGTTGCCATTTGTTTTGCTCCACTATTTTGTTAAGTGAACTTCTCATTTCTCCCCAGTCGAACTGTTCCTGCTGCTCGCTCCTCATTTGCTCCCAACTCCCTTGGAGTTGTTGGATGTTCTGGTTGACTTAGTTCCATTGTTGTTGCTGAGTCTCCTTGAATTGGTTAACATCCTCCCTCAAGTGGTGTAGGTCTCCCTTCATTTGGTGTACATCTCCTTGCAGTTGTTCCCAGTTGAATCCTTCAGGAAATTATTGGTATTGGTAGTGTGGCGGTGGTTGAAGTGCTAGAAAGTGTGGTTGCTCTTCTGCCTCTTCTTCTTCTTGTTGTTGTTGGACATGTGGCTCATGAGCATGAGCTCTTTGTTCTCTAGCCCTCTGAAGTGGGTTAACAGCCACCACCTTGGACATTTTCTTGGCAGTTATGAATTTGTCTTGCTTTACTAGCACCTCATCAATAATCTTTTCAACTCTAGCTTCATCACATAACTCTGTATGAAACTGGGGAATGCCAATCTTGTGTTGCACTAGTTCTTTTCAGCACTTTGTTAATGTTGTTGGCAATTATTTCCCCCACAATGACATTCTCACCTTTCATGATGCTGTATATAAGCACAGCTCTCTCCTTGGTCACCTCTGAAGTGTTGGATGTGGGAATTAGGGACCTCCTCACAAATTCCAGCCACCCTCTAGCTTGGGGACTCAGATCCCTTCTTCTCAATTGGTTGGGTATCCTATCCTTGTTCTTGATCCATTGCACATTCAGCACGCAAATCTCGTTCAGGATTTCATCAAACCCAGGGTCTTGCTACTTCATTCTTTCTTCATAGCTCCGGGTGGAGCTTGTCCTATTCACTATTAGCATCCTTGATGACAAGTCATCCTAGCCTATTTTAGCTAGTCTTTTTCTTTTGTTTTCATTAGAATTATGCACTTTCTTGAGCTACAAGCAAGCTAATTGAGTAGATTTTCATGTTTCCCTTGATTGAACCAACCATATATGAATTCATGCCATTTCATGAGGTTTTATGCTATATTTGTTGCATATTGTGAAAGAATGAATATCTCATGATTTTGAGCATAGCTTTGATGTGTTTGGTTGATTAATTATAGGTGAAGAAAGCTTGGAGAAGAGTTGAAGCAAGAAGGAATGGCTAGGAGTAAAGAGAAGACAATGGAATAAGTGAAATTGAACCAGGAAGCAAGAAGCTGGACCTAAAGTTAGCATCAAACTTTTGCACAAACTTTTGGTTGAGAAGTTAGCCCCAACGTTAGCCCCCTAACTTGGAGGCTAACGTTGGAACTTGAAAATTCTCCCCTGGGCTCCAAAAGTTTGCGCCAACGTTAGCCCCCTAACTTTGAGGCTAACGTTGGCACATGAATTTCTCCCCTGGGCACCAAAAGTTTGCGCCAACGTTAGCCCCCTAACTTTGAGGCTAACGTTGGCACATGAATTCCTCCCTGGCCATCCAACATTTGCGCCAATGTTAGCCCCCTAACTTGGAGGCTAACGTTGGCACATGAAAATTCAATGGGGAAGGAGCAAAAGTTTGCGCCAACGTTAGCCCCCTAACTTGGTGGCTAACGTTGGCGCCACTAGCACACTAAGCAAGGCCAACGTTAGGGTCAAAGTTAGACCCCTAACGTTGGCACCAACGTTGATATCAGCAAAATGTGCTAGCTGATATGAAAAGTTGGAGCCAAAGTTAGACCCCTAACTTTGGCTCAAACTTTTGGTCCAACTTTTGCTAACCTCAAAACCGGTTCAATCGGTTCACTTTGGTTCTTCTCCAAACTTCAAGAGCAATCAACCAAGGCCTCTTTCAACCCAATTCCACCAAGAGCAAAGGCCCAACTCAAGGCTTGAAGATCATTTGAAGAAAGTGTATAAATAGGATAGAATTCAAGTTCTTCGGGGAGCTTTCCTTTTGGAATTTTCATAATAGTTTTCGGAGAGCTTTTGATATTGAGTGAACTTTAATTTCTTTGTCTTGGGGAAGGAGAATTCACTTCTCTTCCTCTCAGTTTTATTGCTTTCAATTTCAATTACACTTGTCTTGGATCTTGGATTGGAGAATTGAAGAAATTCTGTTTCAATCTCAATCTTGGATCTCTGTTTCTTTACTGCTAATTGAATTTCATTTCCGGTTAATTGCTCTTCATCTATTTTCCTTGCAATTTACAATTTCCTTGCAATTGTTCTTGTTGGATCTAGGAAGGCATTGAGATCTAGGCTTGGTTTTCTAGTCTCTGGGCCCTGAGATCTGATTTCCCATTTCAATTCTCTGTTTCTTGCTTTCCATGTTCATTTACTTTTCTGCTTCATATCCGATTCAATCCCAATTCTCTTTTACTCTTTTGTTTGATGCTATTTACTTTCCTTTGTTTAAATTCTGTAAATCCAATCCCCACTCCCCTTTACATTTCCAGCCATTTACATTTCTTGCACTTTAAGATTCCGCAATTTACATTTCTTGCACTCTAAGTTTCTGCCATTTAATTTCTTGTCCTTTACGTTTCAGCAATTTATTTCTTGTTCTCTTTACTTCAATGCAATTTAATTTCTGCAAATCACAAATCACCCAACCAACACTCGATTCGCTTGACTAAATCAACCACTAAACTAAAATTATTCAATCCTTCAATCCCTGTGGGATCGACCTCACTCCCGTGAGTTTTTATTACTTGATGCGACTCGGTACACTTGCCGGTTAGATTTGTGTGTTTTGAGGAGAAATTTATTTTTCCTCCAAAATACTCATCAAGTTTTTGGCGCCGTTGCCGGGGATTGATTAGATTGACAATGATTAAGTGAGGTGGTGATCTAGATCAAGCGCTTTTTCTTTAATTTTTGACTAACCCACTAACTGTTTGAAGTTTTGTCTCAACCGGCTACACTTAATTTTCAATAGAATCACTGTGTTTCCTATTGATTGATTCATATGTCACAGGAAAGAAGAGCAGCCAGAGGGAAGAATATCATTGAGGATGGAGTTTCTGAGAAAGAAGAACATCCCAACATGAAGCCGCAACTCATTACACTAATAGAGAACAATTGTTCTTATGGTGGAAATCCATTGGAAGATCCTGAACAACATCTATCTATTTTTCTGAGGATCTGTGATGTTGTCAATCATGATGTCTATAAGCTCTTGCTATTCCCTTTCTCACCAAAGGATGAGGCAGCACAATGGCTTGAAATTCTTCCCCAAGGAAGTATCACTAGCTGGGATGGTCTGGTTGCCAAATTTCTAGCCAAATTCTCTACATCCCGACAAAACATCAAGATGAAAGAAGGATTAACCCCAGAAATGAGAAGAGCAGTAGATCACTCCTCAAATAATTTACTCAAAGCAACAGCAACTAGTCAAGGAACTGCAAGGTTCAACGACAAGAGAACCAACAACCAACACTCATTTGAGACACCACAGAATGCAACTTTGGAGGAAGATACAATAAATTTTGAAGGAGTGAAGGCAGTCATGAATCAAAGCAAACAGCTACATCAGCAAACTCAACAACAATTGGAGTCAATGGCCAGACAAATTGATTTTCTCCACTCCACCACAGTGAATGAACAATTTCCACCATGGAAGCCACACTTTTATTTCAGAATGAGAGAACCTCAACATCAGGAACCAAGGAACTTCAACTCCAACAACCAACTCACTAACCAAAATGCCTACCACCCACCACCAACATCTCACAACCCACCACAAGCACCACCTGAACCTCAAAGACTCACCAACTTGGAGGCCATGATAGACAAAATGTTGAAACACCAAGAAATGGTAACCAAGAATCAAGAAGCCTCCCTGAAGAGCCTAGAGAGGCAGATTGGGCAGCTCTCCAAGCAAATTTCTATTGAGAGACCTTCAAGCTCACTGCCCAGTGACACAATCCCAAATTTGCAACAACATCACCACACAATCTCACAGAATTCTCAAAGGATCTCCAATCTAGAAAGTGGAGTAGAGAGAATGATGACACATCTAAAGAGGATGAACAAACACTATGAGGACCTACTCGGGGGAATTGGGAAGCAAATAGAACAATTAGCCAAAAACCTCACAGAAACAAGTAAGAAGGAAGCAAAGCCTTACTTAGATGGACAATGGGACAAGGAGAAGAAAGCTCAGAATCTGAAATAAGCAAGCACAGAGGATGTCAAGCTAGTGACAATAAAAGAGCGCTTGTTGGGAGGCAACCCAACCTGAGGTAGTTTTTCTTTCATAACTATTTTAATAAAAAGGTTAATTAGTTTATCTACATTGCAAGAAGCTAAGTTTGGTGTTGCACACTAAAACAATATAAGGGAGAGTGAAGGATTCTAAGTTTGGTGTTTCACCAAAATCCCATCATAAAACACATTCTCATTTTCTGCATAATGCTGGCTTCAAGCATGATGGATAAACTAGTTAACTATTCTGTTGTTTCCTAGTTTTCAGTTTTGTCATTTTTGAAAAAGAAAAAGAGTTTTACACATGGTTAATCTGATGCACAAGAACCATTGGCAAGGTACTAAGTTTGGTGTTCTCACACCAAAGTAAGTACAAAGGCCCACAAATAAATCCTGCATGCTAACCATTGTTTCTAAGTGCTTGGGGAACAAGCAACTTCCAATATCATTGCAGAGCATCATACAAGCCTTTGGAGGGATTAAGAATCATCAACCAAAGAAACAAAAGATGAACATAAAGGTTAGCAATGATGATGATGAGAAGAAGGAAAGCAAGTGAACTCCAACAGGTTGTATTGTTAAGTGATTGTTTTACATCAAATATTGCTGTGATTGAAAGTTGGATTGTATCCTGATCTACCCTACCTGTCTGCATAGCATAGTTTTTTTTATTACCCCTGCCTGCCTGCATAGCATAGTCTTTCTTTATAATTCAATAAGCAAGGTGTCTGATCATTCACAACATTCTTATCTTCAAAACTTGTTTGCACTCAATTTTCAATAAATGCATCACATGAAAGTTCTTTGAAAAGAAGGATTGAGGAATTAAACAATTTTGAGGCAAGCAAAAGATTAGGAAAAGTGGTGGTTCTGGTTATATGATTTTGTATTGAGGTTGCATGCTTGTGAAAACTTGCATGGGAGCTCATAGGCAGGACATGAAGTTCAAAGAAGTATTGTGGAGATTCTCAAAAATTTATTGATCCAAGAAGCAGCAAACAAAACAAAAGAAAGAAAAGAAAATACAAAAACAAAAAGAACATGGCCCAAGGCTCTAAGCATCAATTACTAGGCAGAAAAAGAAAGAAAGAAACAAAAACTCAAAGAGTTGTTATCCTAGTAAATGCTTGTGGTTGAAGTGTGTCAAGGAAAGAGGCTTGAGCAAGTAAATCCTTAGGGGTGCTTTAACACCTAATACCTTAAAACCAACTGGTTTAGGAGTATTGATTGAAAGCTTATCTAAAGAGCCGCCTTGAGACATGATACTTAGAGTCGAGGCCAGAGCACAGAAACTATAAGCTGCTTCAAGGTGATTACATATAAAGAGATCTCCATGATACCATTTGGATGAAAATCCTAAGACCTACGACTCCCAATATGTAAGGACTAGTGAGCACTGAAGCCCTTGCATGAGCATATAATTTAGAGTTCACCCCACTGTTACTTGATCACTTCACTCACTGTACTTTACAAGTGTTCCTCAATCCATCTTAATTGGAAGAATCTCTGAGCATAATTCATTTCTTGCTTGAGGACAAGCAAGCTTTAAGTTTGGTGTTGTGATGACAAGTCATCCTAGCCTATTTTAGCTAGTCTTTTTCTTTTGTTTTCATTAGAATTATGCACTTTCTTGAGCTACAAGCAAGCTAATTGAGTAGATTTTCATGTTTCCCTTGATTGAACCAACCATATATGAATTCATGCCATTTCATGAGGTTTTATGCTATATTTGTTGCATATTGTGAAAGAATGAATATCTCATGATTTTGAGCATAGCTTTGATGTGTTTGGTTGATTAATTATAGGTGAAGAAAGCTTGGAGAAGAGTTGAAGCAAGAAGGAATGGCTAGGAGTAAAGAGAAGACAATGGAATAAGTGAAATTGAACCAGGAAGCAAGAAGCTGGACCTAAAGTTAGCATCAAACTTTTGCACAAACTTTTGGTTGAAAAGTTAGCCCCAACGTTAGCCCCCTAACTTGGAGGCTAACGTTGGAACTTGAAAATTCTCCCCTGTGCTCCAAAAGTTTGCGCCAACGTTAGCCCCCTAACTTTGAGGCTAACGTTGGCACATGAATTTCTCCCCTGGGCACCAAAAGTTTGCGCCAACGTTAGCCCCCTAACTTTGAGGCTAACGTTGGCACATGAATTCCTCCCTGGCCATCCAACGTTTGCGCCAATGTTAGCCCCCTAACTTGGAGGCTAACGTTGGCACATGAAAATTCAATGGGGAAGGAGCAAAAGTTTGTGCCAACGTTAGCCCCCTAACTTGGTGGCTAACGTTGGCGCCACTAGCACACTAAGCAAGGCCAATGTTAGGGTCAAAGTTAGACCCCTAACGTTGGCACCAACGTTGATATCAGCAAAATGTGCTAGCTGATATGAAAAGTTGGAGCCAAAGTTAGACCCCTAACTTTGGCTCAAACTTTTGGTCCAACTTTTGCTAACCTCAAAACCGGTTCAATCGGTTCACTTTGGTTCTTCTCCAAACTTCAAGAGCAATCAACCAAGGTCTCTTTCAACCCAATTCCACCAAGAGCAAAGGCCCAACTCAAGGCTTGAAGATCATTTGAAGAAAGTGTATAAATAGGATAGAATTCAAGTTCTTCGGGGAGCTTTCCTTTTGGAATTTTCATAATAGTTTTCGGAGAGCTTTTGATATTGAGTGAACTTTAATTTCTTTGTCTTGGGGAAGGAGAATTCACTTCTCTTCCTCTCAGTTTTATTGCTTTCAATTTCAATTACACTTGTCTTGGATCTTGGATTGGAGAATTGAAGAAATTCTGTTTCAATCTCAATCTTGGATCTCTGTTTCTTTACTGCTAATTGAATTTCATTTCCGGTTAATTGCTCTTCATCTATTTTCCTTGCAATTTACAATTTCCTTGCAATTGTTCTTGTTGGATCTAGGAAGGCATTGAGATCTAGGCTTGGTTTTCTAGTCTCTGGGCCCTGAGATCTGATTTCCCATTTCAATTCTCTGTTTCTTGCTTTCCATGTTCATTTACTTTTCTGCTTCATATCCGATTCAATCCCAATTCTCTTTTACTCTTTTGTTTGATGCTATTTACTTTCCTTTGGTTGAATTCTGCAAATCCAATCCCCACTCCCCTTTACATTTCGAACCATTTACATTTCTTGCACTTTAAGATTTCGCAATTTACATTTCTTGCACTCTAAGTTTCTGCCATTTAATTTCTTGTCCTTTACGTTTCAGCAATTTATTTCTTGTTCTCTTTACTTCAATGCAATTTAATTTCTGCAAATCACAAATCACCCAACCAACACTCGATTCGCTTGACTAAATCAACCACTAAACTAAAATTGTTCAATCCTTCAATCCCTGTGGGATCGACCTCACTCCCGTGAGTTTTTATTACTTGATGCGACTCGGTACACTTGCCGGTTAGATTTGTGTGTTTTGAGGAGAAATTTATTTTTCCTCCAAAATACTCATCAATCCTCTCTATGCTGGAGGGACTATAGTCAATGGACTTCCCCCTCACATAGCTAATGTAGCCATAGTGTTGTCCTGGTTGAAGTACAGCATTAGCATAAAACTCCCTCACCAAGCTCTCTACTACTTTCCTTGGTGGGTTGCATAGGAGTGACCAGCCCCTACTGTTGATCTCAATGTTGATCTCAAGATGCTCACTCCTCTCTAATTGGAACCCAACTTCTAGAATGATCTCCCTCTCACTCACCCAACCATAGAATTGATTTTGGTTGAATGCGGAGAGAAACTTGTATTCATTGAAAGATGAGCTTGAGGATCCAGAAGTTGGTTCCTTGGTTTTTCTTTTCTTTGAGGATGAGCTTTTTGGTGGTGCCATTTGGTTGAGAGAGTGTGTTTGAGGTTGTAAAGAAAATTGGGGAATGTTGCAAGAGAGGCAAGCAAAACAAGGTTTTGCTCCACACCAAACTTAGGAGTTGATTGTCCCAATCAAGAGAAAGGAAAGATGTAGGAGGAGAGAGGTAGTGGAAGGAAAAAAAGAAAAGAAGAAGAAAGGTGTATGGATTCTTTTTTATGTGTCATCAGGGGTTTGAAGTGGGAGAAGAGTTTGGGAAGGTGAGGCTTTCATAAGGGGTGAAGGGTGTGATTTGAATGGTGGGAAATAAAAAGGATTCAATGTTTTCCCACTTGGGGAATGGCGCCTAACGTGGGAAGAGGCGCCAACCCTTTTCTCACTGTGCCTTCTGCATGTGTTGAGTTCCAAAGTGTAAGTACACTTTGACTCCCTTGCTTTAAAAGTGATTCTCCATGTGGGTCCCATCTTTTCTCCTGAAAATAAAACTGAAACCTGTTAATAATGACAAAAGAATCCTTCACATTCCTTCTTATTACGGGTAATTAGGATTGCAACTGATGGGTGTCCCTTGGGACACCAAACTTAATCCTCTTGCATCTTAATAAATTGGTTTTATCATTGTGTATTTAATGTGTTCATAAGGATGAAATACTCCAATCTTTTCATTTTCTTTTGTTTCTAACCTCTTTTGAACTCATTAAACCACGTTTATGCTTTCACCAAAATATTAAGTGCTTTTAGATTGAGTAGAATTAGGCTTGCTAGGTGATCCTTGTATGGTGGTGGCCACACCAAACTTAATCTCTGGGCTTACTCTTAAAAATCAAGTTATCTAAATGATTGTAAGCCTAGATTAAGTGGGTGATTGGCCACACCAAACTTAGCCTGTTAGCTACTTCTCAGCCCATTTACTCTTCATTAGTAATCATTCATCAAGTTGCAATTCCGGAATAAAAGAGACAAAAGAATGTAAAGGTGTTCTAACTATCAAAGCTGATATTTAAACTTCCTATCCTACCACTTGCAATCTAATTATAAATGGTAATGCAACACAAGTGTGAAACTGAAACATAAACTATCTAAGCCAATGAAATTTAAACTACTTCTAAGAAAAACAATAAATCAAAAGGATAAAGTGTTGGGGTGCCTCCCAACTAGCGCTTCTTTATTGTCACTAGCTTGACACTCCTCTATCTTTAGTTGAGTTTGTAGCTCACTCTCTACTCCTCTAAAGAGCCTCCCAAGTAGTGTTTTGAGTCTATGGCCATTGACAGTGAAAGTTCTCTGAGTCTTGTCCTCCATGATCTCTACATGACCATAGGGAAACACCTTGAGTATTGATGAGCGGATAATTTATACCCTTTTTGGCATTGTTTTTAGGGAGTTTTTAGTATATTTTAGATACTTTTTGTTATATTATTATTAGTTTTTATTCAAAAATCACATTTCTGGGCTTTACTATGAGTTTGTGTGTTTTTCTGTAATTTTAGGTCATTTCTGCCTGAAATTTAGGGACCTGAGCAAAAATCTGATTCAAAGGTTGAAAAAGGACTGCAGATGTTGTTGGATTCTGACCCTCCTGCACTCGAAATAGATTTTCTCGAGCTACAAAAGTCCAATTGGCGTGCTCTCAATTGCGTTGGAAATTAGACATCCTAGGCTTTCCAGCAATATATAA
Organism: Arachis ipaensis; assembly: GCF_059453495.1. Lineage (NCBI taxonomy): Eukaryota > Viridiplantae > Streptophyta > Magnoliopsida > Fabales > Fabaceae > Arachis > Arachis ipaensis. Next base: position 71,961,446 of record NC_142435.1, on the reverse strand, counting down.
TAGTTTATATTTTTCCCTAGATTTGATGGCCTAAACTGGCGTCCAAAGTTAGCCTAAAACTTTCTGGCGTAAAACGCCAGAACTGGCACCTTTTTCGGCGTTAAACGCCCATTCTGGCACCCAGGGTGGCGTTTAACGCCAACTTTGTGCATATGAACATGAAAACTTGAAAGGTCAACCCAGGCACACACCAAGTGGGTCCCAGAAGTGGAATTCTACACTATCTGCACTTAGTTACTCATTTTCTGTAAACCTAAGTTACTAGTTTAGTATAAAAACTACTTTTAGAGATTCAGTTGGGGATTGATGAGTATTTTGGTGAAAAATAAATTTCTCCCAAAACACACAAATCTAACCGGCAAGTGTACCGGGTCGTATCAAGTAATAAAAACTCACGGGAGTGAGGTCGATCCCACAGGGATTGAAGGATTGAGCAATTTTAGCTTAGTGGTTAATTTAGTCAAGCGAATCAAGATTTGGTTGAGTGTTTTGTGATTTGCAGAAATTAAATTGCATGGAAGTAAAGAGAACAGGGAATTAAAATGCTGAATTGTAAAGAACAAGAAATTAAATAGCAGAAACTTAGAATGTAAGAAATGTAAAGTGCGGAATCTTAAAGTGCAAGAAACGTAAACGGCTGGAATTTTAAAGGGAATTGGGGATTGGATTTGCAGAATTTAAACAATGAAAAGTAAATTGCATCAAGCAGAGAAGTAGAAGAAGGTTTGGGTTAGATTGGATCTTGAAGCAGAAAAGTAAATGAACATGAAAACAGTAAACAGAAAATGTAAAATTGGGAAATTAGATCTCAGGACCCAGAGACTAGAAAACCAAGTCTAGATCTCAATGCCTTCCTAGATCCAACAAGAACAATTGCAAGGGAATTGTAAATTGCAAGGAAAATAGATGAAGAGCAATTAACAGAAATTGAAATCCAATCAAGCAGTAAATAAAGTAGTGAGATCCAAGGTTGAGATTGAAACAGAATTTCTTCAATTCTCCAACCCCAAAATCCAAGACAATAGTAATTGAAATTGAAAGCAATAAAATTGAGAGGAAGAGAAGTGTATTCTCCTTCCCCCAAGACAAAGAAATTAAAGATCACTCAATATCAAAAGCTCTCCGAAAACTATTATGAAAATTCCAAAAGAAAGCTCTCCGAAGAACTTGAATTCTATCCTATTTATACACTTTCTTCAAATGATCTTCAAGCTTTGAGTTGGGCCTTTGCTCTTGGTGGAATTGGGTTGAAAGAGGCCTTGGTTTATTGCTCTTGAAGTTTGGAGAAGAACCAAAGTGAACCAATTGAACCGGGTTTGAGTTTTGCAAAAGTTGGACCAAAAGTTTGAGCAAAAGTTAGGGGTCTAACTTTTGCTCCAACTTTTCATAGCAGCCCACAAAATTTGCTGATATGAACGTTGGTGCCAACGTTAGGGGTCTAACTTTGACCCTAACGTTGGCCTTGCCTTGTGTGCTTGTGGCGCCAACGTTAGCCACCAAGTTAGGGGGCTAACGTTGGCGCAAACTTTTGCTCCTCCTTGTGATTTTCATGTGCCAACGTTAGCCACCAAGTTAGGGGGCTAACGTTGGCGCAAACTTTTGGTGCCCAGGGAGGTTTTCTTCATGCCAACGTTAGCCTTAAAGTTAGGGGGCTAACGTTGGCGCAAACTTTTGGTGCCCAGGGGTGAATTTCATGTGCCAACGTTAGCCTCAAAGTTAGGGGGCTAACGTTGGCGCAAACTTTTGGTACCCAGGGAGTGATTTTTAAGTTCCAACGTTAGCCTCCAAGTTAGGGGGCTAACGTTGGGGCTAACTTTTCAACCAAAAGTTTGTGCAAAAGTTTGTTGCTAACTTTAGGTCCAGCTTTTTGCTTCCTGGTTCAATTTCACTTATTCCATTGTCCTCTCTTCACTCCTAGCCATTCCTTCTTGCTTCAACCTTTCTCCAAGCTTTCTTCACCTATCATTAATCAACCAAATACATCAAAGCTATGCTCATAATCATGAGATATTCATTCTATCATAATATGCAACAATTATAGCATAAAACCTCATGAAATGGCATGAATTCATACATGGTTGATTCAATCAAGGGAAACATAAAAATCTACTCAATTAGCTTGCTTATGGTTCAAGAAAGTGCATAATTCTAATGAAAACAAAAGAAAAAGACTAGTTAAAATAGGCTAGGATGACTTGTCATCACAACACCAAACTTAAAGCTTGCTTGTCCCCAAGCAAGAAATGAATTATGCTCAGAGATTCTTTTAATTAAGATGGATTGAGGAGCACTTGTAAAATACAGTGAGTGAAGTGATCAAGTAACAGTGGGGTGAATTCTAAATCATATGCTTATGCAAGGGCTTCAGTGCTCACTAGTCCTTACATATTGGGAGTCGTAGGTCTTAGGATTTTCATCCAAATGGTATCATGGAGATCTCTTTATATGTAATCACCTTGAAGCAGCTTATAATTTCTGTGCTTTGGCCTCGACTCTAAGTATCATGTCTCAAAGCGGCTCTTTAGATAAGCTTTCAATCAATAGTCCTAAACCAGTTGGTTTTAAGGTATTAGGTGTTAAATCACCCCTAAGGATTTACTCGCTCAAGCCTCTTTCCTTGACACACTTCAACCACAAGCATTTACTAGGATAACAACACTTTGAGTTTTTGTTTCTTTCTTTCTTTTTTTCTGCCTAGTAATTGATGCTCAGAGCCTTGGGCCATGTTCTTTTTTTGCTTTTGTATTTTCTTTATTTCCTTTTGTTTTGTTTGCTGCTTCTTGGATCAATAAGTTTTTGAGAATCTCCACAATACTTCTTTGAACTTCATGTCCCGCCTATGAGCTCCCATGCAAGTTTTCACAAGCATGCAACCTCAATACAAAATCATACAACTAGAACCACCACTTTTCCTAATCTCTTGCTTGCCTCAAATTTGATTTATTCCTCAATCCTTCTTCTCAAAGAACTTTCATGTGATGCGTTTCTTGAAAATTGAGTGCAAACAAGTTTTGAAGATAAGAATGTTGTGATTGATCAAACATCTTGCTTATTGAATTATAAAGAAAAACTATGCTATGCATGCAGGCAGGGGTATATAAAAAAACTATACTATGCAGACAGGCAGGGTAAATAAGGATACAATCCAACTTGCAATAGCAGCAATATTTGATGTAAACAATCACTTATCAATACAACCTGTTGGAGTTCACTTGCTTTCCTTCTCATCACCATTGCTGGCCTTTATGTTCATCTTTTGTTTCTTTGGTTGATGATTTTTAATCCCTCCAAAGGCTTGTATGATGCTCTGCAATGATATTGGAAGTTGCTTGTTCCCCAAGCACTTAGAAACAATGGTTAGCATGCAGGATTTATTTGTGGGCCTTTGTACTTACTTTGGTGTGAGAACACCAAACTTAGTACCTTGCCAATGGTTCTTGTGCATCAGATTAACCATGTGTAAAACTCTTTTTCTTTTTCAAAAATGACAAAACTGAAAACTAGGAAACAGCAGAATAGTTAACTAGTTCATCAAACATGCTTGAAGCCAGCATTATGCAGAAAATGAGAATGTGTTTTATGATGGGATTTTGGTGAAACACCAAACTTAGAATCCTTCATTCTCCCTTATATTGTTTTGGTGTGCAACACCAAACTTAGCTTCTTGCAATGTAGAAAAACTAATTAACCTTTTTATTGAAATAGCTATGAAAGGAAAACTACCTCAGGTTGGGTTGCCTCCCAACAAGCGCTCTTTTATTGTCACTAGCTTGACATCTTGCTCTTTGATTATGGAGGCTGGAAATCATAATGCCTCAGTTTTTCTCCTCTTGCTGTAGGATTCCTTTCCTCCATGACCTGCACAATCACAAACAATCCAAATGAAAATTGGATATTCTCATGCCAGAATGTAGTCAGAGGATTAGTTGACACCATGTGTCAAACAGTTGGTAAACTTGAGAGATTAATGAACGAAAATCACTTCTCTTGTTTATTTATCAAGCTATGAGAATCATATTCAGCAAGATAAACCAAGAAAACTTCACTCTATTGCTAAAGTGAGGTTTCAATTAGCTCAGGCAAAAATTCAAACAGTTAGTGTGTCAGTCAGAAATTACAGAAAAAGTGCTTGATCTAAACTGCCACTTCACTTAATCATTGTCAATCTAATCAATCCCCGGCAACGGCGCCAAAAACTTGATGAGTATTTTGGTGAAAAATAAATTTCTCCCAAAACACACAAATCTAACCGGCAAGTGTACCGGGTCGTATCAAGTAATAAAAACTCACGGGAGTGAGGTCGATCCCACAGGGATTGAAGGATTGAGCAATTTTAGCTTAGTGGTTAATTTAGTCAAGCGAATCAAGATTTGGTTGAGTGTTTTGTGATTTGCAGAAATTAAATTGCATGGAAGTAAAGAGAACAGGGAATTAAAATGCTGAATTGTAAAGAACAAGAAATTAAATAGCAGAAACTTAGAATGTAAGAAATGTAAAGTGCGGAATCTTAAAGTACAAGAAACGTAAACGGCTGGAATTTTAAAGGGAATTGGGGATTGGATTTGCAGAATTTAAACAATGAAAAGTAAATTGCATCAAGCAGAGAAGTAGAAGAAGGTTTGGGTTAGATTGGATCTTGAAGCAGAAAAGTAAATGAACATGAAAACAGTAAACAGAAAATGTAAAATTGGGAAATTAGATCTCAGGACCCAGAGACTAGAAAACCAAGTCTAGATCTCAATGCCTTCCTAGATCCAACAAGAACAATTGCAAGGGAATTGTAAATTGCAAGGAAAATAGATGAAGAGCAATTAACAGAAATTGAAATCCAATCAAGCAGTAAATAAAGTAGTGAGATCCAAGGTTGAGATTGAAACAGAATTTCTTCAATTCTCCAACCCCAAAATCCAAGACAATAGTAATTGAAATTGAAAGCAATAAAATTGAGAGGAAGAGAAGTGTATTCTCCTTCCCCCAAGACAAAGAAATTAAAGATCACTCAATATCAAAAGCTCTCCGAAAACTATTATGAAAATTCCAAAAGAAAGCTCTCCGAAGAACTTGAATTCTATCCTATTTATACACTTTCTTCAAATGATCTTCAAGCTTTGAGTTGGGCCTTTGCTCTTGGTGGAATTGGGTTGAAAGAGGCCTTGGTTTATTGCTCTTGAAGTTTGGAGAAGAACCAAAGTGAACCAATTGAACCGGGTTTGAGTTTTGCAAAAGTTGGACCAAAAGTTTGAGCAAAAGTTAGGGGTCTAACTTTTGCTCCAACTTTTCATAGCAGCCCACAAAATTTGCTGATATGAACGTTGGTGCCAACGTTAGGGGTCTAACTTTGACCCTAACGTTGGCCTTGCCTTGTGTGCTTGTGGCGCCAACGTTATCCACCAAGTTAGGGTGCTAACGTTGGCGCAAACTTTTGCTCCTCCTTGTGATTTTCATGTGCCAACGTTAGCCACCAAGTTAGGGGGCTAACGTTGGCGCAAACTTTTGGTGCCCAGGGAGGTTTTCTTCATGCCAACGTTAGCCTTAAAGTTAGGGGGCTAACGTTGGCGCAAACTTTTGGTGCCCAGGGGTGAATTTCATGTGCCAACGTTAGCCTCAAAGTTAGGGGGCTAACGTTGGCGCAAACTTTTGGTACCCAGGGAGTGATTTTCAAGTTCCAACGTTAGCCTCCAAGTTAGGGGGCTAACGTTGGGGCTAACTTTTCAACCAAAAGTTTGTGCAAAAGTTTGATGCTAACTTTAGGTCCAGCTTTTTACTTCCTGGTTCAATTTCACTTATTCCATTGTCCTCTCTTCACTCCTAGCCATTCCTTCTTGCTTCAACCTTTCTCCAAGCTTTCTTCACCTATCATTAATCAACCAAATACATCAAAGCTATGCTCATAATCATGAGATATTCATTCTATCATAATATGCAACAATTATAGCATAAAACCTCATGAAATGGCATGAATTCATACATGGTTGATTCAATCAAGGGAAACATGAAAATCTACTCAATTAGCTTGCTTATGGTTCAAGAAAGTGCATAATTCTAATGAAAACAAAAGAAAAAGACTAGTTAAAATAGGCTAGGATGACTTGTCATCACAACACCAAACTTAAAGCTTGCTTGTCCCCAAGCAAGAAATGAATTATGCTCAGAGATTCTTTTAATTAAGATGGATTGAGGAGCACTTGTAAAATACAGTGAGTGAAGTGATCAAGTAACAGTGGGGTGAATTCTAAATCATATGCTTATGCAAGGGCTTCAGTGCTCACTAGTCCTTACATATTGGGAGTCGTAGGTCTTAGGATTTTCATCCAAATGGTATCATGGAGATCTCTTTATATGTAATAACCTTGAAGCAGCTTATAATTTCTGTGCTTTGGCCTCGACTCTAAGTATCATGTCTCAAAGCGGCTCTTTAGATAAGCTTTCAATCAATAGTCCTAAACCAGTTGGTTTTAAGGTATTAGGTGTTAAAGCACCCCTAAGGATTTACTCGCTCAAGCCTCTTTCCTTGACACACTTCAACCACAAGCATTTACTAGGATAACAACACTTTGAGTTTTTGTTTCTTTCTTTCTTTTTTTCTGCCTAGTAATTGATACTCAGAGCCTTGGGCCATGTTCTTTTTTTGCTTTTGTATTTTCTTTATTTCCTTTTGTTTTGTTTGCTGCTTCTTGGATCAATAAGTTTTTGAGAATCTCCACAATACTTCTTTGAACTTCATGTCCCGCCTATGAGCTCCCATGCAAGTTTTCACAAGCATGCAACCTCAATACAAAATCATACAACTAGAACCACCACTTTTCCTAATCTCTTGCTTGCCTCAAATTTGATTTATTCCTCAATCCTTCTTCTCAAAGAACTTTCATGTGATGCGTTTCTTGAAAATTGAGTGCAAACAAGTTTTGAAGATAAGAATGTTGTGATTGATCAAACATCTTGCTTATTGAATTATAAAGAAAAACTATGCTATGCATGCAGGCAGGGGTATATAAAAAAACTATACTATGCAGACAGGCAGGGTAAATAAGGATACAATCCAACTTGCAATAGCAGCAATATTTGATGTAAACAATCACTTATCAATACAACCTGTTGGAGTTCACTTGCTTTCCTTCTCATCACCATTGCTGGCCTTTATGTTCATCTTTTGTTTCTTTGGTTGATGATTCTTAATCCCTCCAAAGGCTTGTATGATGCTCTGCAATGATATTGGAAGTTGCTTGTTCCCCAAGCACTTAGAAACAATGGTTAGCATGCAGGATTTATTTGTGGGCCTTTGTACTTACTTTGGTGTGAGAACACCAAACTTAGTACCTTGCCAATGGTTCTTGTGCATCAGATTAACCATGTGTAAAACTCTTTTTCTTTTTCAAAAATGACAAAACTGAAAACTAGGAAACAGCAGAATAGTTAACTAGTTCATCCAACATGCTTGAAGCCAGCATTATGCAGAAAATGAGAATGTGTTTTATGATGGGATTTTGGTGAAACACCAAACTTAGAATCCTTCATTCTCCCTTATATTGTTTTGGTGTGCAACACCAAACTTAGCTTCTTGCAATGTAGAAAAACTAATTAACCTTTTTATTGAAATAGCTATGAAAGGAAAACTACCTCAGGTTGGGTTGCCTCCCAACAAGCGCTCTTTTATTGTCACTAGCTTGACATCTTGCTCTTTGATTATGGAGGCTGGAAATCATAATGCCTCAGTTTTTCTCCTCTTGCTGTAGGATTCCTTTCCTCCATGACCTGCACAATCACAAACAATCCAAATGAAAATTGGATATTCTCATGCCAGAATGTAGTAAGAGGATTAGTTGACACCATGTGTCAAACAGTTGGTAAACTTGAGAGATTAATGAACGAAAATCACTTCTCTTGTTTATTTATCAAGCTATGAGAATCATATTCAGCAAGATAAACCAAGAAAACTTCACTCTATTGCTAAAGTGAGGTTTCAATTAGCTCAGGCAAAACTTCAAACAGTTAGTGTGTCAGTCAGAAATTACAGAAAAAGTGCTTGATCTAAACTGCCACTTCACTTAATCATTGTCAATCTAATCAATCCCCGGCAACGGCGCCAAAAACTTGATGAGTATTTTGGTGAAAAATAAATTTCTCCCAAAACACACAAATCTAACCGGCAAGTGTACCGGGTCGTATCAAGTAATAAAAACTCACGGGAGTGAGGTCGATCCCACAGGGATTGAAGGATTGAGCAATTTTAGCTTAGTGGTTAATTTAGTCAAGCGAATCAAGATTTGGTTGAGTATTTTGTGATTTGCAGAAATTAAATTGCATGGAAGTAAAGAGAACAGGGAATTAAAATGCTGAATTGTAAAGAACAAGAAATTAAATAGCAGAAACTTAGAATGTAAGAAATGTAAAGTGCGGAATCTTAAAGTGCAAGAAATGTCAACGGCTGGAATTGTAAAGGGAATTGGGGATTGGATTTGCAGAATTTAAACAATGAAAAGTAAATTGCATCAAGCAGAGAAGTAGAAGAAGGTTTGGGTTAGATTGGATCTTGAAGCAGAAAAGTAAATGAACATGAAAACAGTAAACAGAAAATGTAAAATTGGGAAATTAGATCTCAGGACCCAGAGACTAGAAAACTAAGTCTAGATCTCAATGCCTTCCTAGATCCAACAAGAACAATTGCAAGGGAATTGTAAATTGCAAGGAAAATAGATGAAGAGCAATTAACAGAAATTGAAATCCAATCAAGCAGTAAATAAAGTAGTGAGATCCAAGGTTGAGATTGAAACAGAATTTCTTCAATTCTCCAACCCCAAAATCCAAGACAATAGTAATTGAAATTGAAAGCAATAAAATTGAGAGGAAGAGAAGTGTATTCTCCTTCCCCCAAGACAAAGAAATTAAAGATCACTCAATATCAAAAGCTCTCCGAAAACTATTATGAAAATTCGAAAAGAAAGCTCTCCGAAGAACTTGAATTCTATCCTATTTATACACTTTCTTCAAATGATCTTCAAACTTTGAGTTGGGCCTTTGCTCTTGGTGGAATTGGGTTGAAAGAGGCCTTGGTTTATTGCTCTTGAAGTTTGGAGAAGAACCAAAGTGAACCAATTGAACCGGGTTTGAGTTTTGCAAAAGTTGGACCAAAAGTTTGAGCAAAAGTTAGGGGTCTAACTTTTGCTCCAACTTTTCATAGCAGCCCACAAAATTTGCTGATATGAACGTTGGTGCCAACATTAGGGGTCTAACTTTGACCCTAACGTTGGCCTTGCCTTGTGTGCTTGTGGCGCCAACGTTTGCCACCAAGTTAGGGGGCTAACGTTGGCGCAAACTTTTGCTCCTCCTTGTGATTAGCCAACGTTAGCCACCAAGTTAGGGGGCTAACGTTGGCGCAAACTTTTGGTGCCCAGGGAGGTTTTCTTCATGCCAACGTTAGCCTCAAAGTTAGGGGGCTAACGTTGGCGCAAACTTTTGGTGCCCAGGGGTGAATTTCATGTGCCAACGTTAGCCTCAAAGTTAGGGGGCTAACGTTGGCGCAAACTTTTGGTACCCAGGGAGTGATTTTCAAGTTCCAACGTTAGCCTCCAAGTTAGGGGGCTAACGTTGGGGCTAACTTTTCAACCAAAAGTTTGTGCAAAAGTTTGATGCTAACTTTAGGTCCAGCTTTTTGCTTCCTGGTTCAATTTCACTTATTCCATTGTCCTCTCTTCACTCCTAGCCATTCCTTCTTGCTTCAACCTTTCTCCAAGCTTTCTTCACCTATCATTAATCAACCAAACACATCAAAGGTATGCTCATAATCATGAGATATTCATTCTATCATAATATGCAACAATTATAGCATAAAACCTCATGAAAGGCATGAATTCATACATGGTTGATTCAATCAAGGGAAACATGAAAATCTACTCAATTAGCTTGCTTATGGTTCAAGAAAGTGCATAATTCTAATGAAAACAAAAGAAAAAGACTAGTTAAAATAGGCTAGGATGACTTGTCATCACAACACCAAACTTAAAGCTTGCTTGTCCCCAAGCAAGAAATGAATTATGCTCAGAGATTCTTTTAATTAAGATGGATTGAGGAGCACTTGTAAAATACAGTGAGTGAAGTGATCAAGTAACAGTGGGGTGAATTCTAAATCATATGCTTATGCAAGGGCTTCAGTGCTCATTAGTCCTTACATATTGGGAGTCGTATGTCTTAGGATTTTCATCCAAATGGTATCATGGAGATCTCTTTATATGTAATCACCTTGAAGCAGCTTATAATTTCTGTGCTTTGGCCTCGACTCTAAGTATCATGTCTCAAAGCGGCTCTTTAGATAAGCTTTCAATCAATAGTCCTAAACCAGTTGGTTTTAAGGTATTAGGTGTTAAAGCACCCCTAAGGATTTACTCGCTCAAGCCTCTTTCCTTGACACACTTCAACCATAAGCATTTACTAGGATAACAACACTTTGAGTTTTTGTTTCTTTCTTTCTTTTTTTCTGCCTAGTAATTGATGCTCAGAGCCTTGGGCCAAGTTCTTTTTTTGCTTTTGTATTTTCTTTATTTCCTTTTGTTTTGTTTGCTGCTTCTTGGATCAATAAGTTTTTGAGAATCTCCACAATACTTCTTTGAACTTCATGTCCCGCCTATGAGCTCCCATGCAAGTTTTCACAAGCATGCAACCTCAATACAAAATCATACAACTAGAACCACCACTTTTCCTAATCTCTTGCTTGCCTCAAATTTGATTTATTCCTCAATCCTTCTTCTCAAAAAACTTTCATGTGATGCGTTTCTTGAAAATTGAGTGCAAACAAGTTTTGAAGATAAGAATGTTGTGATTGATCAAACATCTTGCTTATTGAATTATAAAGAAAAACTATGCTATGCATGCAGGCAGGGGTATATAAAAAAACTATACTATGCAGACAGGCAGGGTAAATAAGGATACAATCCAACTTGCAATAGCAGCAATATTTGATGTAAACAATCACTTATCAATACAACCTGTTGGAGTTCACTTGCTTTCCTTCTCATCACCATTGCTGGCCTTTATGTTCATCTTTTGTTTCTTTGGTTGATGATTCTTAATCCCTCCAAAGGCTTGTATGATGCTCTGCAATGATATTGGAAGTTGCTTGTTTCCCAAGCACTTAGAAACAATGGTTAGCATGCAAGATTTATTTGTGGGCCTTTGTACTTACTTTGGTGTGAGAACACCAAACTTAGTACCTTGCCAATGGTTCTTGTGCATCAGATTAACCATGTGTAAAACTCTTTTTCTTTTTCAAAAATGACAAAACTGAAAACTAGGAAACAGCAGAATAGTTAACTAGTTCATCCAACATGCTTGAAGCCAGCATTATGCAGAAAATGAGAATGTGTTTTATGATGGGATTTTGGTGAAACACCAAACTTAGAATCCTTCATTCTCCCTTATATTGTTTTGGTGTGCAACACCAAACTTAGCTTCTTGCAATGTAGAAAAACTAATTAACCTTTTTATTGAAATAGCTATGAAAGGAAAACTACCTCAGGTTGGGTTGCCTCTCAACAAGCGCTCTTTTATTGTCACTAGCTTGACATCTTGCTCTTTGATTATGGAGGCTGGAAATCATAATGCCTCAGTTTTTCTCCTCTTGCTGTAGGATTCCTTTCCTCCATGACCTGCACAATCACAAACAATCCAAATGAAAATTGGATATTCTCATGCCAGAATGTAGTCAGAGGATTAGTTGACACCATGTGTCAAACAGTTGGTAAACTTGAGAGATTAATAAACGAAAATCACTTCTCTTGTTTATTTATCAAGCTATGAGAATCATATTCAGCAAGATAAACCAAGAAAACTTCACTCTATTGCTAAAGTGAGGTTTCAATTAGCTCAGGCAAAAATTCAAACAGTTAGTGTGTCAGTCAGAAATTACAGAAAAAGTGCTTGATCTAAACTGCCACTTCACTTAATCATTGTCAATCTAATCAATCCCCGACAACGGCGGCAAAAACTTGATGAGTATTTTGGTGAAAAATAAATTTCTCCCAAAACACACAAATCTAACCGGCAAGTGTACCGGGTCGTATCAAGTAATAAAAACTCACGGGAGTGAGGTCGATTCCACAGGGATTGAAGGATTGAGCAATTTTAGCTTAGTGGTTAATTTAGTCAAGCGAATCAAGATTTGGTTGAGTGTTTTGTGATTTGCAGAAATTAAATTGCATGGAAGTAAAGAGAACAGGGAATTAAAATGCTGAATTGTAAAGAACAAGAAATTAAATAGCAGAAACTTAGAATGTAAGAAATGTAAAGTGCGGAATCTTAAAGTGCAAGAAATGTAAACTGCTGGAATTGTAAAGGGAATTGGGGATTGGATTTGCAAAATTTAAACAATGAAAAGTAAATTGCATCAAGCAGAGAAGTAGAAGAAGGTTTGGGTTAGATTGGATCTTGAAGCAGAAAAGTAAATGAACATGAAAATAGTAAACAGAAAATGTAAAATTGGGAAATTAGATCTCAGGACCCAGAGACTAGAAAACCAAGTCTAGATCTCAATGCCTTCCTAGATCCAACAAGAACAATTGCAAGGGAATTGTAAATTGCAAGGAAAATAGATGAAGAGCAATTAACAGAAATTGAAATCCAATCAAGCAGTAAATAAAGTAGTGAGATCCAAGGTTGAGATTGAAACAGAATTTCTTCAATTCTCCAACCCCAAAATCCAAGACAATAGTAATTGAAATTGAAAGCAATAAAATTGAGAGGAAGAGAAGTGTATTCTCCTTCCCCCAAGACAAAGAAATTAAAGATCACTCAATATCAAAAGCTCTCCGAAAACTATTATGAAAATTCCAAAAGAAAGCTCTCCGAAGAACTTGAATTCTATCCTATTTATACACTTTCTTCAAATGATCTTCAAGCTTTGAGTTGGGCCTTTGCTCTTGGTGGAATTGGGTTGAAAGAGGCCTTGGTTTATTGCTCTTGAAGTTTGGAGAAGAACCAAAGTGAACCAATTGAACCGGGTTTGAGTTTTACAAAAGTTGGACCAAAAGTTTGAGCAAGCAGCCCACAAAATTTGCTGATATGAACGTTGGTGCCAACGTTAGGGGTCTAACTTTGACCCTAACGTTGGCCTTGCCTTGTGTGCTTGTGGCGCCAACGTTAGCCACCAAGTTAGGGGGCTAACGTTGGAGCAAACTTTTGCTCCTCCTTGTGATTTTCATGTGCCAACGTTAGCCACCAAGTTAGCGGGCTAACGTTGGCGCAAACTTTTGGTGCCCAGGGAGGTTTTCTTCATGCCAACGTTAGCCTCAAAGTTAGGGGGCTAACGTTGGCGCAAACTTTTGGTGCCCAGGGGTGAATTTCATGTGCCAAGGTTAGCCTCAAAGTTAGGGGGCTAACGTTGGCACAAACTTTTGGTACCCAGGGAGTGATTTTCAAGTTCCAACGTTAGCCTCCAAGTTAAGGGGCTAATGTTGGGGCTAACTTTTCAACCAAAAGTTTGTGCAAAAGTTTGATGCTAACTGTAGGTCCAGCTTTTTGCTTCCTGGTTCAATTTCACTTATTCCATTGTCCTCTCTTCACTCCTAGCCATTCCTTCTTGCTTCAACCTTTCTCCAAGCTTTCTTCACCTATCATTAATCAACCAAACACATCAAAGCTATGCTCATAATCATGAGATATTCATTCTATCATAATATGCAACAATTATAGCATAAAACCTCATAAAATGGCATGAATTCATACATGGTTGATTCAATCAAGGGAAACATGAAAATCTACTCAATTAGCTTGCTTATGGTTCAAGAAAGTGCATAATTCTAATGAAAACAAAAGAAAAAGACTAGTTAAAATAGGCTAGGATGACTTGTCATCAGGGACCTATGACATTTTTTACATTTCATATTGTACCTTTGATGGCATGAGTCTCTAAATCCCATGGTTGGGGGGTGAGGAGCTCTGCTGTGTTTCAATGAATTAATGCAATTACTACTGTTTTCCATTCAATCACGCTTGATTCTATTCTAAGATACTCATTTGTACTTCAATCCGGAGAAGATGATGATCCGTGACACTCATCATTATTCTCAAATCTATGAATGCGTGCCTGACAACCACTTCCGTTCTATCTAAGCTCAACGTAGTCATTGGGCGACAGCTTGAATGCGTATCTCTTGGGACTCTGGTCCACGGACCGAATCCGTGACATCAGAACCTTCGTGGTGAGGCTAGAACCAATTGGCAGCATTCTTGAGATCCAAAAAGTCTAAACCTTGTCTGTGGTATTCCAAATAGGATCTGGAAGGGGATGATTGTGACAGGCTTCAAACTTGTGAATGTTGGGCGCAGTGACAGTGTGCAAAAGGACGATGGTCCTATTCTGACGCTAGTGAGAACCGACAGATGATTAGCCGTGCGGTGACAGCGCATATGGATTTGTTTTCATCCGAGAGGACCATACAACCTGCCATAGAGGGAAGCCATGCGTGTTTAGAGAAGAAGACAGAAGGAAAGCAGAGATTCAGATGACAGAACATCTCCGGAACCTCAGCCTGTTTCTCATTACTGAATCACAATTACTGTTTATTTCATGTTATTTATTTTCATAAATATAACCACTATTATCATTAATCTCCTGAATAAGATTTACAAAATAACCATAGCTTCCTTCAACCTGTCAATCTTCGTGGGATCGACCCTTACTCATGTAAGGTATTACTTGGACGACCCAATGCACTTGCTGGTTAGTTGTGCGGAGTTGTGAAAAGTGTAATCACAATTTCCCACACCAAGTATGTGTGATGCCAGTGACTATGCCATTGGTGTAGTATTGGGAAAAAGGCATAACAAGCTTCTGCACGTCATTTATTATGCTAGCCATGTTCTGAATGATGCACAGAAGAATTACACAACCACAGAAAAAGAGTTGCTTGCAGTGGTTTATGCCATTGACAAGTTCAGATCTTATTTAGTAGGACCAAAAATGATTGTGTACACTGACCATGCTGCTCTAAAATATCTCCTCACAAAGCAAGATTCAAAACTCAGACTCATAAGATGGGTGCTGCTTCTGCAAGAGTTTGATATAGAAATAAGAGACAGAAAGGGAATAGAGAACCAAGTAGCTGATCACTTGTCCCGGATAGAACCAGTGGCAGGAGCGTCCCTCCCTCCTACTAAGATCTCTGAAACCTTTTCGGATGAGCAACTCTTTGCCATTTAGGAAGTACCATGGTTTGCAGATATTGCAAACTATAAAGCTGTGGGATTCATACCCAAAGAGTACAGTAAGCAATAAACGAAAAAATTGATTATTGATGCAAAGTACTACTTGTGGGATGAACCATATCTCTTTAAGAGGTGTGCAGACGGAATGATTCATAGATGTGTGCCTAGAGAAGAGGCACAGAAGATCCTATGGCATTGCCATGGATCACAGTATGGAGGACATTTCGGAGGTGAACGAATAGCCACCAAGGTTCTCCAATGTGGCTTCTACTGGCCTACTATCTATAGAGACTCCCGAGAGTTTGTACGTAACTATGACAGTTGCCAGAGAGCTAGTAATCTGCCTCATGGTTATGCCATGCCTCAACAAGGGATCTTAGAGATTGAATTGTTTGATGTATGGGGTATTTACTTCATGGGGCCTTTCCCACCATTATACTCAAACACTTATATTTTGGTGGCAGTAGACTATGTATCTAAATGGGTGGAGACAATTGCAACAACCACTAATGATACTAAGACAGTGATGAAGTTCCTCCAGAAGCATATCTTCAGCAGGTTCGGTGTCCCTAGGATACTGATCAGTGATGGAGGCAGTCATTTCTGCAATAAATAGCTTGACTCTGCTCTGGTCTGATATGGAATTAACCACAAAGTAGCGACTCAATATCATCCACAGATAAATGGGCAAGCTGAAGTCTCAAATAGAGAATTAAAACGAATCCTGGAACGTACTATAAGTACCCGTGGAAAGGATTGGGCAAGAAGTCTAGATGATGCTCTGTGGGCATACAGAACAGCATTCAAGACCCCTATAGGGACCTCTCCATACCAACTTGTGTATGGAAAAGCTTTTCATCTGCCAGTGGAACTGGAACACAAAGCCTATTGGGCAACCAGATTCCTCAACCTTGATGCTAAGGTAGCTGGAGAGAAAAGATTACTCCAGTTGAATGAGCTGGAGGAATTCAGACTCAATGCTTTCGAAAATGCTAAAATTTATAAAGAGAAGGCAAAAAAGTGGCATGACAAGAAGTTGTCATCTAGAGTCTTTGAGACAGGACAGAAAGTCCTGCTGTTTAACTCTAGGCTCAGATTGTTCCCCGAGAAATTGAAATCCCAGTAGAGGGGACCATATGTGATTACAAGTGTGTCACCATATGGTTATGTAGAGCTTCAAGATATTGATTCTAAAAAAAAGTTCATTGTTAATGGACAAAGAGTCAAACATTATCTTCAAGGCAATGTTGAGCAAGAGTGCTCAAAACTGAGACTAAATTAATAGCTCAGTAAAAGTCTAGCTAAAGACAGTAAAGAAGCACTTATTAGGAGGCAACCTAATGTTCTTTAATTATATATAATTATTTTCCATTGTTATTGTATGTTTTCTTTAGGTTAATGATCATGTGAAGTCATATAAATAGCTACAAAATTAAAGCAAAATGAAAAATAGCACACCTTGGAGGACAGGCTTACTGGCGTTTAAACACCAGTAAGGATAGCAGAATGGGCATTTAACACACAGCCTGGCAGTATTCTGGGCGTTAAACGCCAGAATGGGCAGTATTCTAGGCGTTTAATGCCAGAATGGGGTGTCTGGCGTCTGGCTAGCGTTAAACGCCAGAAAGGGGCAGCAGACTGGCGTTAAACGCCAAGAAAGGTAGCAGAGTGGGCGTTAAACGCCAGAATGGATAGCATTCTGGGTGTTTAACGCCAGGATGACACAAGGGAGGTAATTTTGTTTCCAATTCGATTTTTTTTTTCAATTTTTCATGTTTTAATTGATAATTTTTTGCATCAAACATATTTTAAACGTTCATATTTCAATTTCTATTTTCAAAAATTAATAATATTTCCAATTCCTTTTAATTCTTTTTCAATTCTTTTCAATTCCTTCCAAAACATTTTCAAAACTTACATATCTTTTCAAACCCTTTTCAACTCTTTTTAATTTCTCCTGCATACAACAATAAGTTTTCAAAATTAATTGCATCATTCTTCTTCTACTCCCTTCTATCTTATTTTGCTCGAGGACGAGCAAACCTTTTAAGTTTGGTGTGGAAAAAACTCTTCTTTCTATTTTTTCATAACCATTAATGGCACCTAAGGCCGAAGAAACCTCTGGGAAGAGGAAAGGGAAGGAAGTTGCTTCTAACTCCGAGTCATGGGAGATGGAGAGATTCATCTCAAAAGCCTATCACTAGAAAAAGGATGGAGAAAATAAGAGAGCCCACTCATAGACCTCAACAAGAGCACTCCATTATCCTCAATAAAATCAGAGAGGACTGACGATTGGATTTTTCGACGGTTTAGAATTCCACAAATGAAATCTCGTTGCAAGTATAGTTTCTAAACCAATCACTAATCCTTTCATACAAAAAGTTGTTTGTCACTAAAACAAACCCCTAAAATTTATAAACCGAAGTATTCAAACCTCGGGTCGTTCTCCCTAGGAATTACAATAAAGTGTCTTGCTATTGGTTATGAGTTATTTTTGGGGTTTTGATATGAAGCATGAAAGATAAATGGTAAGAAAGTAAACTAATGGCTAAAAAGGTCTTGGCAAGGGTTGGTGGTCAAGGATCTCTATCCTAATCACTAACCACAATATGAGAATTGGCAAGGATTAATCTCATTAAATCATCCTCTAACTAGTAGTAAAGGAAAGTCAAATGAGCTATATCAATCCTAGTCCATAAGTCCTAACGCTCCACTAATTCAATTAGTGAGAACTAGAGTCAATGGATCCCAATCATCAATTACTTGGACATTAGTAACTCAAGAGTTCCTAAGTTACCTTTCCAAGCCAAGAACATAAAACTCTACTCTAAAATCCAACCAAGCATTTCATCAAACACTTGGAAGGCACAAAAGAAAAACATAGTAAATCAACAACAAGAATTAATTCTAACTACAATCAAATGTAAAGAATTAACAACAACAATTAAAGGAAACAAGATCTACATGAATTACCTCTTATTGAATTGAAAGAAAATGGAATGAACAATAGTAGATCTACAACAAAACATAAGAACAACATAAAGGAAATTACAACAAAAGAATGGAAGAAGAATGAATGTAACAACAAAGAATTGAGAGGTAGAAGGAGATGAAAGCATGAATTAAAATCTAGATCTAAGATTATTGAACTAAACCTAATCCTAATTCTAGAGAGAAGTGAGAGCTTCTCTCTCTAGAAACTAACTCTCACTACTAAACTAAGCTAAAACTAAACTAATGGTAACTAACTTCTAAAGTATGAAAAGTATGTTGATTCCCCTTCAATCCTTGGCTTAAATAGCATTAGAAATGAGTTGGATTGGGCCCACAAGGCTTCTAAAATCGCTGGCCACGTTTGCATTAAGTGGGTCATGTGCCACCATCGGCGCGTCCGCGTACCGTGCGCGTGCGCGCCCCTATGCGCAATGCAACTATGGAAAATCTTATATCGTTTCGAAGCCCCGGATGTTAGCTTTCCAACCCAACTGGAACCGCATCAATTGGACCTCTGTAGCTCAAGTTATGGTCGTTTAAGTGCAAAGAGGTCGGCTTGACAGCTTTCCGGTTCTTTCATTTCTTCATGAGTTCTCCAACTTTTCATGCTTTCTTTCTTCATTCCCTTGATCCAATCTTTGCCTCCTAAACCTTAAATCACTTAACAAACATATCAAGGCATCTAATAGAATCAAGGTGAATTAAATTTAGCTATTTTGAGTCCTAAAAAGCATGTTTTCACATTCAAGCACAATTAAAGGAGAATATACAAAACCATGCTATTTCTTGAATAAATATGGGTAAAAGGTGATAAAATCCCCAAAAATCAATACAAGATAAACCCTACAAATGGGGTTTGTCAAGGACCAAAGAACCATGAGGGAGGAGCAACAAAGGCAAGGAAGAGACATAGAGGAGCTCAAGCACTCCATAAGATCTTCAAGAGGAAGAACTAGCCGCCATCACTAAGGTGGACCCGTTTTTTAATTTCCTTGTTCTTATTTTTCTCTTTTTCGAATTATATGCTTTATGTTTTGTCTATGTTTGTGTCTTTATTACATGATCATTAGTATCTAGTGTCTATGTCTTAAAGCTATGAATGTCCTATGAATCCTTCACCTTTCTTAAATAAAAAATGTTTTTATTTGCAAAAGAACAAGAAGTACATGAATTTTGAATTCTATCTTGAAAATAATCTAATTATTTTGATGTGGTGGCAATACTTTTTGTTTTCTGAATGAATGCTTGAACAGTGCATATTTTTGATATTGTTGTTTATGAATGTTAAAATTGTTCGCTCTTGAAAGAATAATGAAAAAGGAGAAATGTTATTGATAATCTAAAAAATCATAAAAATGATTCTTGAAGCAAGAAAAAGCAGTGAAAAGCAAGGCGTGAAAAAAAAATGAAAAAAAATATGGCAAAAAAAAAAAAGAAAGAGAAAGAAAAAGAAAAAGCAAGCAGAAAAAGCCAATAGCCCTTTAAATCAAAAGGCAAGGGTAAAAAGGATCCAAGGCTTTGAGCATTAATGGATAGGAGGGCCCACAGGAATAAAATCCTGGCCTAAGTGGCTAAACCGAGCTGTCCTTAACCATGTGCTTGTAGCGTGAAGGTGTCATGTGAAAAGTTTGAGACTGAGCGATTAAATTCATGGTCCAAAGCAAAAAAGAGTGTGCTTAAGAGCTCTGGACACCTCTAACTAGGGACTCTAGCAAAGCTGAGTCACAATCTGAAAAGGTTCACCCAGTTATGTGTCTGTGGCATTTATGTATCCGGTGGTAATACTGGAAAATAAAATGCTTAGGGTCACGGCCAAGACTCATAAAGTAGCTGTGTTCAAGAATCAACATACTGAACTAGGAGAATCAATAACACTATCTGAATTTTGAGTTCCTATAGATGCCAATTATTCTGAACTTCAAATGATAAAGTGAGATGCCAAAACTGTTCAGAGGCAAAAAGGCTACAAGCCCTGCTCATCTAATTGGAACTAAGTTCATTGATAATTTTGGAATTCATTGTATATTCTCTTCTTTTATCCTATTTTGTTTTTAGTTGCTTGGGGACAAGTAACAATTTAAGTTTGGTGTTGTGATGAGCGGATAATTTATATCCTTTTTGGCATTATTTTTAGGGAGTTTTTAGTATATTTTAGATACTTTTTGTTATATTTTTCTTAGTTTTTATTCAAAAATCACATTTTTGGGCTTTACTATGAGTTTGTGTATTTTTCTATAACTTCAAGGAATTTCTAGCTGAAATTGAGGGACCTGAGCAAAAATCTAATTCAGAGGCTCAAAAAGGACTGTAGATGCTGTTGGATTCTGACCCTCCTACACTCAAAATGTATTTTCTCGAGCTACAGAAGTTCAATTGGCGCGCTCTCAATTGTGTTGGAAAGTAAAAATCCTGGGCTTTCCAGAAATATAAAATACTCCATATTTTGCCCGAGATTTGATGGCCCAAACTGGCATCCAAAGTCAGCCTAAAACTTTCTGCCGTAAAACGCCAGAACTGACACCTTTTTCGGCGTTAAACACCCATTCTGGCACCCAGGGTGGCGTTTAATGCCAACTTTGGGCATATGAACGTGAAAACTTGAAAGCTCAGCCCAGGCACACACCAAGTGGCTCCCAGAAGTGGAATTCTGCACTATCTGCACTTAGTTACTGATTTTCTGTAAGCCTAAGTTACTAGTTTAGTATAAAAACTACTTTTAGAGATTCAGTTAGGGACTTATGACATTTTTTACATTTCTTATTGTACCTTTGAAGGCATGAGTCTCTAAACCCCATGGTTCGGGGTGAGGAGCTCTGCGGTGTTTCGATGAATTAATGCAATTACTACTGTTTTCCATTCAATCACGCTTGATTCTATTCTAAGATACTCATTCGTACTTCAATCTGGAGAAGATGATAATCCGTGACACTCATCATTATTCTCAAATCTATGAACGCGTGCCTGAAAACCACTCCCATTCTATCTGAGCTCAACGTAGTCATTGGGCGACAGCTTGAATGCATATCTCTTGGGATACTGATCCACGGACCGAATCCGTTAGATCAGAACCTTCGTGGTAGAGGCTAGAACCAATTGGCAGTATTTCTGAGATCCGGAAAGTCTAAACCTTGTCTGTGGTATTCCAAGTAAGATCTGGAAGGGGACGACTGTGATGGGCTTCAAACTTACGAATGTTGGGCGCAGTGACAGTGTGCAAAAGGACGATGGTCCTATTCCGACGCTAGTGAGAACCGACAGATGATTAGCCGTCCGGTGAAAGCGCATATGGATTTGTTTTCATCCGAGAGGACCATACAGCCTGCCATAGAGGGAAGCCATGCGTGTTTGGAGAAGAAGACAGAAGGAATGCAGAGATTTAGATGACAGAGCATCTCCGGAACCTCAGTCTGATTCTCATTACTGAATCACAAGTACTGTTTATTTCATGTTATTTATTTTCATAAATGTAACCACTATTATCATTAATCTCCTGACTAAGATTTACAAAATAACCATAGCTTGCTTCAAGCCGACAATCTCCATGGGATCGACCCTTACTCACGTAAGGTATTACTTGGACGACCCAGTGCACTTGCTGGTTAGTTGTGCGGAGTTGTGAAAAGTGTAATCACAATTTCCCACACCAAGTATGGTGAAGGGTCCTGACCATCGAGACTTAAGTTTCCCAGGGAAGAATTTGAGTCTTGAGTTGTACAGCAGCACTTTTTGTCCTTCAGTGAACTCCCTTCTTGCTATCTTTTGATCATGTCACCTTTTTGTGTTTTCTTTGTAGATTTTTGCATTCTCATATGCTTGATTTATAAATTCCTTCAGCTCATTGAGTTGCATTAATCTTCTTTCTCCAGCAGCTTGCTCATTATAATTTAGCATTTTTAGAGCCCAAAAAGCTCTATACTCAAGTTCAACTAGTAAGTGACAAGCCTTGTCATATACCAGTTGGTATGGGGACATCCCAATAGGTGTCTTGTGGGCTGTCCTGTAGGCCTTCAATGCATCATCCAGCTTCTTAGACCAATCCTTTCTTGAGCTTCCAACAGTTTTTTCAATAATTTTCTTTAGTTCTCTATTTAAGATTTCAGCTTGCCCGTTGGTCTGTGGATGGTATGGAGTTGCCACCTTGTGCTTGACTCCATACCTGAGAAGGAGTATTTCAAGTTGTTTGTTGCAGAAGTGTGTCCCTCCATCACTGATGAGAGCTCTAGGAACTCCAAATCTGCTGAAAATGTTCCTTCTCAAGAAGCTTATCACAACTTTGTTGTCATTTGTTGCAATGGCTATGGCTTCTACCCATCTTGAGACATAATCAACAGCCACCAATATGTAACTATTTGAGTAGGAGGTTGGGAAGGGTCCCATAAAATCAATCCCCCATACATCAAATAGTTCTAGCTCTAGTATGAATTGCTGTGGCATCTCATTTCTCTTGGTTAGATTACCGGCTCTCTGGCACTCATCACATCTTGACACCAATTCCTTGGCATCCTTGAACATTGTTGACCAGTAAAATTCGGATTGAAGCACTTTTGCTGCTGTTCTTTCTCCGCTGAAGTGGCCTCCATATGCGGATCCATGGCACTGCCACAGCACTTCTTGCCCTTCTTCAGGGGAGATACACCTTCTCAAGATTCCATCAGCACACTTTTTGAACAAATAGGGGTCATCCCAGATGTTGCGTTTGGCATCCTTGATTAGCTTTCTCCTCATGTGTTTGTTGATGTTGGTTCGTAGTTCCCTAATAGCTTTGAAGATAGCTATGTCTGCAAACCAAAGAGCTACTCGGATCATCATCAACTGCTCATCAGGGAAGCTTTCATTTAGTGCAACTTGGTGTGTCTCTTCTTCTTCATATGGAATCCTTGAGAGATGGTCAGCTACTTTGTTCTCTGCTCCGCTCCTATCCTTAATTTCAATGTCAAATTCTTGGAGCAGCAGAATCCACCTTATTAATCTGGTCTTAGATTCTTGTTTGGTAAGCAAGTATTTGAGTGCTGCATGATCAGTGAATACAATTACTTTAGAGCCAATAAGATATGATCTAAACTTATCAAAAGCAAAGACTATGGCTAAAAGTTCATTCTCCGTGGTGGTGTAGTTCCTTTGATTCTCATTAAGGACTTTGCTAGCATAGTAAATAACATGTACTAGCATGTCTTTCCTCTGTCTTAGAACAGCACCAACAGCAAAATCAGATGCATCACACATTAATTCAAAGGGAAGATCCCAGCTTGGTGGTGCTATAATAGGTGCAGAGGAGAGTCTCTTCTTAAGCTCATCAAAGGCTACCATGCACTCTCTATCAAAAACCAAGGGAGTATTTGAGACAAGTAGGTTGCTAAGGGGTTTTGCAATCTTTGAAAAGTCTTTGATAAGCCTCCTATAGAACCCAGTGTGTCCCAAAAAACTTCTGATTGCCTTGACATTACATGGTGGAGGAAATTTCTCAATTACTTCCACCTTTTCCTTGTCTACTTCTATACCATTTTTTGAAATCTTGTGACCAAGAACCACCCCCTCAGTTACCATAAAATGGCACTTCTCCCAGTTCAAGACCAGGTTGGTTTCTTGGCACCTTTTTAGAACAAGAGCAAGATGGCATAGGAAATCAAAATATGAGTTTCCAAACACAGAAAAGACGTCCATGAATACTTCTATGAACTTCTCAACCTTGTCCGAAAAGATGGAGAGCATGCACCTTTGGAATGTTGCAAGTGCATTGCACAATCTAAAGGGCATTCTCCTGTAAGCAAAAACACCATATGGACAAGTAAATGAAGTTTTTTCCTGATCCTTGGGGTCTACAACAATTTGATTGTAGCCCGAATACCCATCTAGGAAGTAATAATATTCATGTCCTGCCAATTTTTCAAGCATCTGGTCCATGAAGGGTAGGGAAAAGTGGTCTTTCCGGGTGGCTTCATTAAGTTTCCGGTAATCAATGCACATACGCCATCCGGTCACTGTCCTTGTGGGTATTAATTCATTCTTCTCATTTGACACAATAGTGATCCCTCCCTTCTTTGGGACTACTTGCACCGGGCTTACCCAAGGGCTATCTGAGATGGGGTAGATCACCCCTGCCTGCCACAATTTCAACACTCCTTTTTGAACCACTTCATTCATGGTTGGGTTCAGCCTCCTTTGTTGTTGCCTTGAAGGTTTGGCATCTTCTTCAAGTAGGATTTTATGCATGCACATTGAAGGACTAATCCCTTTTAAATCTGCAAGTGTCCAGCCTATGGCATCCTTATGTTGTCTCAGCACTTGGATAAGCTCCTCTTCTTACTCCTCACTCAGACTTGAATTTATGATTACTGGGTGAGTGTTGTTGGCACCCAAATATGCATATTTTAAGCTGGGTGGTAAGGTTTTAAATTCCAGTTTTGGGGCCTCTATTTCTTTGTTATCTATGGTGGTTAGTATGATTAGAGTCTTCATGGTTCCTTGTGGTAGTTTTCCGTTTGATGCTGGTTCTAACTCAATAGTTCCTTCACATTGTTCTTCTTCCAAGACCCCTTGAACTATCTGTTCCATGGTGTCCACCATCATGCATTCTCCTATGGATTCTTTGGGGTAACTCATTGTTTAAAGACGTTGAAGACCATCTTTTCTTCATGCAATCTCAAGACTAGTTCCCCTTTCTGCACATCAATGATGGCTCCAGCAGTAGCTAGGAATGGCCTTCCTAGGATGATTGATGTGTTAGCCTCTTCTTCCATGTCCAGCACTACAAAATCAGCTGGAAAAATGAATTTCCCCACTTTTACTAACAAGTCTTCCACCACCCCATGTGGAAACTTAAATGTTCTATCAGCCAATTGGAGTGCCATTCTTGTTGGCTTGGCTTCCTCAATCTTCATCCTTCTCATCATGGTTAAGGACATGAGATTTATGCTAGCTCCCAAGTCACACAAGGCTTTCTCAATAGTGATATCCCCTATGATGCAGGGGATTTGAAAACTCCCTGGGTCCTTCATCTTCTGAGGTAGCTTCTTTTGTATGATGGCACTACATTCCTCAGTTAATACTATGATCTCCTTTACCTCTCAGTTCCTTTTTCTTGTTATAAGCTCTTTTAAGAATTTGGCATAGAGTGGCATTTGCTCCAATGCCTCAGCAAATGTTGTGTTGATTTAGAGCTTCTTGAAGATCTCTAGGAACTTAGAGAATTGGCCATCCTTCCTATCTTTTCCCAGCCTTTGTGGGTATGGTGCCTTTGGCACATAGGGCTTCAGGACTGGTTTTGGTGAAGATAGAGCAGGGGTCTCTTCTTCATTCTTATTCCCATACTTGTCTGCAACTTCTTCTTCATGGTTGTCTTTGCTTGCGGTTCCTTCCTCCACAACTTTTCCACTTCTATGTGTAATGGCCTTGCATTCCCCTCTTGTATTGGCCATGGTATCACTAGGAAATGTATGTATGGGTAGTGGGATTTGCTTGGATAAGATCCCCACTTGTGCTTCCAACTTTGAGATTGCTGCACCTTGATTTTTCAGATTTGACCTGTATTCTTCTTGATTGGCGTCTATCCTTCTATCAGTCTGCGCTTGTCTCTCCAAAAGGATGGAGACTGCTCCTGTAAGCTGTGACGACAGTTATGCTATTGCAGCCTTCATTCTCTCAAAG
This sequence comes from Arachis ipaensis, assembly GCF_059453495.1. Classification (NCBI taxonomy): domain Eukaryota; kingdom Viridiplantae; phylum Streptophyta; class Magnoliopsida; order Fabales; family Fabaceae; genus Arachis; species Arachis ipaensis. Next base: position 71,935,613 of record NC_142435.1, on the reverse strand, counting down.
TTGCTCTTGATTTCACATGGTTGAATAGTTGAGGGTGGTGTGTCTTGATGGAGGTTGTTGTGTGTTGGTTGGTTGCCATGGTATGATGTGTTTTGTGAGTTATGGTAAGGTCTATGGTTGCCTGTTTGATGGTTGGGGTTGTGAGTGTTGTGTTGATTTGAGGGGTAAGGTTTGTTGTGGTCCTGATTATGGCTTTGTTGGTTTCCCCACCCGAAATTTGGGTGGTTCTTCCAACCTGGGTTGTATGTCTTAGAGTTTGGATCATATGGTAGTCTGGATGAATTGTTCACATAATTAACTTGTTCCCAGTCACCTTCAGGTTCTGATGCGTTTCCTTCTTATTGAGGGGTTTGATCTTGTATGGCTGAGACTTGATTAGCCTCCATTTTCTTGGTTAAGGCTGCTATTTGTGCTGCAATTGCCTTGTTTTGAGCTAAGAAAGCATCTACCGAGTTGAGTTCTAGCACTGCTTTCTTCTGAGTTCTTTCCGAAGCATAGAAATACTCATTTTCAGCTACAGTCTCGATGACATCTATGGATTCTTCAATGGTTTTCTTCTTGTTGAGTGAGCCTCTTGAAGAATGATCCACGACCTTCTTTGATTCATAGGATAGCCTGGTATGCAAAATTGTTACTCAGGTTGTGAATTATTGTTCGAAATTGATTCCCTGGCGATGGCACCAAAAACGAATGCACAGAACCATGGTCTAAACATATCTTCACAACTTCGCATAACTAACCAGCAAGTGCACTGGGTCGTCCAAGTAATAAACCTTACGTGAGTAAGGGTCGATCCCACGGAGATTGTTGGTATGAAGCAAGCTATGGTCACCTTGTAAATCTCAGTCAGGCGGATATAAAATAGTTATGGAGTTTTCGAAATTAATACTAAAATAAGGATAGAAATACTTATGTAAATCATTGGTGAGAATTTCAGATAAGCGTATGGAGATGCATTCATTCCTCTGAACCTCTGCTTTCCTGCTGTCTTCATCCAATCCGTCTTACTCCTTTCTATGGCTGGCTTTATGTAAGGATGTCACTAGTGCCAATGGCTACTTTCAATCCTCTCGGGAAAATGGTCCAAATGCTCTGTCACAGCACGGCTAATCGTCTGGAGGCATCACCCTTGTCGTTGGTTGCATCCTATTCCTCTCTGTGAAAATGGTCCGATGCGCTGTCCAGCTGCTCCCTGCAAATGACTCAATAAAATTTGCAAACCGATACTGTGAGCTGAAGTATCCGGCATTTGCAAACTCCAGGAATCTATACCTGGAGAGAACTCTGAGGATTCCAGAAGCACTCTGGCAGTACACCACTGAGCAAATCAAGCAAAGAGGCTGGTTCTTTCTGGAGAGAGCACTAACAGAGGTCAATGCATCTTGGGTCAGGGAATTCTACTGCAACTACTACATCACCACCCTCGATGCAGTGAACCTGAGAGGAAAGCAGATTCTGGTCACTGAAGAGGCCATAGAAGACATTCTCTGGCTCCCAGTCAAGTCCGATCAGCCTGATGGTTATACAATGGCTGAGGAGGACATGCGCCTGATGCAGTTTGATTGGGATGCTGTGAAGGCACGGATAGCTCTCGACCCGACGGTTCCTTGGGAGATGGGTCAGGACACTACCATGCCTAGAGGGATCAAGAGGGCATACTTAAATGATGAGGCTCGGTTATGGCACCAGATCTTAAGCAACTATGTGATGCGGAGTACTCATGAGACGGATATCCCGGCTGCTATGATCACCCTCCTATGGTGTGTGATGGAGGGTAAGGACCTTTATCTGCCACGCTATATCCGGCATTATATGGCCAGGGTCTACGTCCGAGGCACCCTCCCTTTTCCGTATCTGGTTACACAGCTAGGCTGTCGAGCTGATGTGCCATGGGAGGATGCCGATGAGAGACCACCAGCGACGGACTGCAGGAAGATCATTCCTCACAGCAGGAACTTCCTAGCTTTGGGCTCCAGACCACCACCCTTCCCTGCTACTGATGAGATTACCCCACCGTCTGCTGGACCCTCTTAATCCACGGCTGCCCCTGCTGCCCCTGCTGCCACCACTGCACCTCCACCTGCCTCGGAGCCCGTATATCGCCTCGTGCACCACCTATTCCGACAGCTTGATCAGATGGAGCGTCGCAGCCAGCGACGCTATTCACATCTGAGGCTGATGATCCGACAGGGTGGTGACATCCCTTCCGAGCCCGACACACCATCAGAGCCATCAGAGGAGGAGGAGGATGAGCCCCAGGAGGAGACCCATCCGCATGCAGGCACAGAGCAGGCTGCACCACATCAGGAGGTTACGCATCAGATCGAGCCTGCAGATCCGGAGATCCTGATCCAGTCAGCACCGCCTCTACAGCAGCCAGACCCTCAGCCTACCACCACCACAGAGCCTCCAGCTACCATCCCTACCAGTGATGACACCCCTTCACACCCGGTTTGACTGAGCATCAGGGACGATGCTTCATTTTAAGTGTGGGGAGATCACCATCTCTGGCATTTTATTTTGGTGAACCGCTACATCTCTTTTTTTTCTCTTATTTTGATATTTTTCTGTATTTTTCTTTTTACTCTTATTTGCTGAGTACTTATACATTGCTACTTTTATGTATTTTTACTCTATTTCCGCATTTTGCATTTTTAGTTCATATTTTTAGTTATTTAGTTTAGTTTGCAATTCTGACTTATTAGTGGATTAATTAGTATAGTTTACCCTTTTTAGCACAAGATAGCATAGTTTAAATTGAAAAATAAAAAGGAAGTAAGCTAGGAAATTGAACATAACAGATTTAAATCCATAAACCTTGTATATATAGCATTACATCATATAGTTAAGTTGACAACATTTCATCAAGGAGGAACATTAAAACTTTAAAGGCTACCCTAAATAATTTTTTTTTGGAGAATAATGGGAATTTTTAACTAAACCTGCATAACATATATGAATGATATATGATGCTTGAGTTAGAGAACACACAGCCTGTGAGTCTTGAGCTTAATTGTATGGTTGCATTCAAACCATAATTTCATTCCTGTGTGTTTTGCTTCTTTTTATTCTGATGTTCTTTACTTTGCTTTAATCTATATGTCCAATTATAGAATATAGAATATAGGATATAGATACATACCAAAAGAATGATTGAGGCCATCATTTGATTTTAGCTCACTTATCCTAAATTAACATACCTTTCACATCACCCTTGTTAGCCCCCTTGAGCCTTTAAAATCCCTTTTATTCTATTTAGCCACACTACTAGCCTTAAGCAGAAAAACAAAATAAAATCCCAAGTTGAATCCTTGGTTAGCTTAAGATAGAAAATTATGAATAGATTAAAATATGGGAAACCTACTGGGAACATGGATGATAAAAAAAAAAGGTAGAAAAGTTAAAAGAAATAAAATAAAATTTGGAAAGCATGCTCATGGGAAATCAAAGTGATTCAATTACCATGTGCATTAAAAAAAAATAAATATATATATTTTTTTCAGCATTTAATAAAAGTGGATACAAAAAATTCCCCAATGCAAAATAAAAGCAATGCACATGGGATAAAAATAAAACATGAGCATGTAACAACAAGTGGGATAATATGGAAAAATTGGTAAAGAAGCTTGTTCTACTAAATATGTATGTTAGGTGAGATCTTAGTCTAATTAAGGATTCACTTATTAGCTCACTTAGCCTTATACATATATCCTTACCTTTACCTTGGCCCCATTACAACCTTAATTAAAGACCTCATGATTTTCGGTATGACTGTACTCTATAATTGTTGATTGGTTAGATGAAGAACAAAGTTATAGAAAGTAGGAATAAAAAGAAAAGTAGAGTGAATAAACCCAACAAATACTGAGTGATTAGAGGGTAAACACAAAATCCAGTGAGGGTTCAATAACTCATCAACATATATCTGTGCTTAATTTACTAATTGTTTTGCAAGTTTGTACAATATTTTTATTTTCCATCTCATTTGCAAAAATGCTTTATCATTTAAGGGTTGGCTATATATATATATATGACTCCTTGAGAATGTGAATTAAATTGACTATGTGTAAGCTTTATATATAAGTGGATAAATTGGAATTGCATGACTCATTTAGGTAGATGCATTTAGAATAGGTTGCATTGCATAACATTCCACCACTTTAACCTTACCTTATTCTTTACCTTGGATATAGCATGAGGACATGCTATTGTTTAAGTGTGGGGAGGTTGATAAACCCATGTTTCATGAGTTATTTTGTGCTTAGTTTGAGTGATTTATTCAATCCTTCACCCACTTATTCATATTAATTGCAAGGTTTTACTTTTCCTTCCTTATTATGTGATGTATGTGAAAAACATGTTTCCTAAGCTTTAAAATTAATCATTTTAATTACCTTTATTTCCATTCGATGCCGTGATTAGTGTGTTGAGTAGTTTCAGATTTTCTAAGGCAGAATGACTTAAAGGATGGAAAAGGAAACGTACAAAAATGGAAGGAAAATGCGAAACGGAGTTTTGAAGAAACTGGCATCCACGCGATCGCATGGACGATGCGATCGCGTGCCAGGCGCGAAGAAGCAGCGACGCGGCCGCATGACGGACGCGGTCGCGCAACTTGAGCATAGCGCATTCGATGCGGACGCGTGACCGACACGACCGCGCCACAAGGAAAACTCCAGATGACGCGACCGCGTGACCCACGCGGACGCGTGACAGAGGCCACGCATCAGAATTTATAGAATACGCCCCCAGCGATTTCTGAAGCCCTTTTGGCCCAGATCCAGGTGCATAACACACAGACTAGAGGCTATAAAGTGGGGGAATGCATCCATTCAAAAGAGAGCTCACATTTTTACTACTTTCCATGATTTAGATTTAGTTTGAGAGAGGTTCTGTAACCACCCAATTTTTAGTACGCCTAGGACATACCAGAAATTGAGTGCTACCAATTTGTCATCCTAATTTTTATCTATTATTTATTATATGAGCCTGATTCGTTGTTAAAAGCGTAGTTAGTTAGCGAGGTACTTTTTTTTTTTTGAAAACATTTAGATTAATAGACGGAATCATTCATAATCAACTCACAACTGATAACAGATAAAACAGTTATAAACAACCATACATAAATACATCACAAGTAGCTAGCAACATTCAGTTATCCAGCCTTTATTAGAGTATAGACCTTTAGTTAGAACACCTCTAGGTATAGCTAGATAATAACTATATACATATACATACATACATACAACATCCCAAGTCCTGACCTGTTCAAGAGGTCCCTAAGCTGGCACCTAGGCTAGCCTAGACTCTATACTCACCTAGTCCCTCTAAACTACTAAAGCGAGGGAAAGTACGTTCTAAGTCTTCACAATTCAAGTCAGGTGGAACGTCATCAAAAGATAGAACATCATCTGCTACTCCTCTGCACGATCAGACTTTTCCACAGGACGTCTCTCTGGTACCTCATGAAGTATCCACAAAATAGGAATCTCGTACACAGGATTCAGGTTAAAGTGCGCATACGAAGGGGTGCAGACGTTGGCTGATCTCACAGTATTTACATATAATCAGAGAACGATATTCACCCTAGACTCAGAAGACTATCTAGAGCATAATCCTCTTCTTGCGAATGGTCATTAGCGAACTATGGTAAGGTACTCTTACTTCCATCTGAAGGGGGAAGGGAGAGAGAAGGAGTAAGAACTGGGGAGTTCTTAGTAGGGTCGGGGTTATTAGTTATGTTCATTAATTCTATGTTGTTTAGCAGACTATTAGCAGAATACAAGGAAGCAGTAACTAGAAAACACAGATAAGTAGAGAAGATAGAGAAAACAGATAGCAGAACACAAACAGAAGAATACAAGAAAATATCACAAGCGCAGAGAATGGAATACAAACAAGGAAAGCATACATTCATACCACAAACATAACAAAGGAAATGCGCAACCAAGTATGATGCATGTCTAGCCCTAGTGCAGGTAATGAGCTCATCTGTCGATTACTAACCCGCTCCCGACGTTATCCAGCAACCTCTGTCTGGATAAGGCTTTCCTATTGGCTATACCCCTGTGTACAGGAAATAACCCCTCTGCCACCACAGGGTCCACTGCACGCAGGAAATAACACATCTGCCACTACAGGGATGTATGCCGACACACCTTCTGTATACAGGAAATAACCCCTCTGCCACTACAGAAATGGAACAGGTGGTCACGGTACTTCTGTAGCAGGAAATAACCCCTCTGCCTTACAGAAATAAAATATAGATCTGTACCGTAGGAAAGCGTTCTCAGTGATCACACCATTATCTATCTGACTGCCTCACTGCAGCAGATGATTATACAAGTATATCTGGAGTTGCCTTAACGCAACAAATGAATAAACACATCTCTTGGGTTGCCTCAAGCAACAAATCATCATATATTCATTCTCATTATCATCATTCATCATCATTCTCACATTCTTATGCAGTACCTCTTTCTTTCTCTGTTCAATCATACTATACAAACTTTACATCTTTCACTTTTACAATATCTTGGCTCAAACCATTTCTCTTTATCATATTACTCTTTTCTCTTTGTATCTCTTTACTCTATTCTGGTTTTTCTTTTCTCTGTATCCCTTTATTCTACTCTGGTTACTCTGTTCTCTGTTGTTTCTTTACTCTGCTCTGATTTCTCTATTTAACATATGTATTTAAAGCTTATGTAAATTTCGGTATGAATAGTTAGTCTGTCCCAAGTATAGGTTCATTAAGTCTATACTGAAACAGTTTAACTTTTCATATAATACCTAACCCTATTCGCAATTCCAGGACTAACTATGTTGCCCTAGTTCGTTCACTAGTCTCTGTCTGTTTTTCTGTCATTAAAACTTTATAGACTTTTTCTTCGATTTTTATCTTTTCTTCAACTTTTTATCTTTTATTTATCTTTGCCTCAATAATATGTTTTTACCACTCCCTAAGTGTTTTATGAAGGTAATTATGAGATTCTGCGCTTAAAGTTGTCTTTCTAAAGCTTTTACAGAAAACTGCCTTTTCTGTATTATTTTATTATTTTTATTAAAATATTATTTTTAATTAAATATTATTATTTAATATTTTATTATTTTTTATTATTTTATCATTAAATTTTCGAAAATTAACTTAACTTTTACTTTTAACCTTTAAAATTCATTTTTTACCACCTGTAACTTTTAATATTTCTACTTTTACCACCCTAACTTTTAGAAATTACTAAATAACCCCCCAAACACCAAATTAATTACTTCCTTGCCCTTTTATGAATCAAAAAGGTGTTTTTCATTGTTCTTCATCACACTCAAAGTGTTCTTCATGTTCTTCATAAATTCTTCAGATTCCTTCTCTGTTTTTACCCGTTTTTCAGTCTTTTCAGCAATCGATTTTTACTATAATTCATAATAAATTAGCAGCCACTAAAACCCTATATTTTCTACATGATTTCAACACAAATTAAACCTCAATTTAAGCTTATGGTTTCGTTTTTTCAGCTGCCCCAAGAACATGAACTTTAAAGCTTGAATTTCATCAAATTTCATCAAAATTTCACCAAATTTTCACCAAGAATCAATCATATAAGCAACTAATTTTTAGCACAGCCAATTTATACAACATTCACACAACTCAAACACAAATAATCAATATTAATTTCGTGACACCCTACCTGGTTTTGCTGCTCCTAATTCGGTTAAACTTTCAGGTGGTCCTTAAGCACTTTTTCCTCCTAAATCACATCAAGAACAACTTTAAATCCAAAAACTCTCAACTGACCAAATCTCACTCAGTATGTTAGGAAGAGATATCTCACCTTAGACTTGCTGGAAATTCACGTTTCTTGGCCCTCAAGTCAACTTAAGCATGATTCATAAGGAAGAACATCAAGAAAACACTGTTTTGCATGGTTTTCCTTGAAAACCGAATTGAAATGGGAAAGGAACAGCCATCTCACCTTATTTCCATCCTTGATAAGTTACATGGTTATGTAGAGGAAGAAGAGAGGATCATTTTGGTGAAATTGGAGTTTTGATTTGAGTTTTAGTTCAGAAGAAATCAAGCTTTGAAGATTAAGTGTTCATGAAAGTTTCTCTCTTTTCTCTCTTGTTATTTTCGGCCAAAATGATGAAATGAGACAGCCTTGAAGGTCATGGGGGTGTAAGGTGAGTTGTGATTGGTTGGCTTGGAGATGGATTAAAATAATATTAAAATATCTCTGGTGTACAACTACTAAAACTAGGTGTATCGGAACACTCGTAAAAACATCTCTAAAAATTATTTTCTGAGCTACTAGCATAAATGACACTAGTAACATATTTATTATGAGAATAGTACATGTATAATGAGGCCTTAGCATTGCTAAATTCATCAGAGAGTGTTGGTGCTAAGCTGCACCAGTAAACCGTAAACCGGTTAAACCGATTTACTGTTTTTAACTAAAACTGACCAGGTAACCTTATAATATTATTCAAGAAGCTTCTAATACTAATATAATGATAATATCATCCTATTATCTCTCTTCTCTCATAAATTGAGTCCGGTTCGTCAGACTGAGACTATTTACAAAAAACCAAATCAAAACTTCTAACCGATACGGTTCAAAAACCAGGTTCTTCGTGACCGCGTTATCGAGATTGTCTCGGAAAATGTTCTAACTTAAAGATGACATAATAACAATGAGGATTGAGATACTTGATGATATATCAAAGGTTTTCCCCTTACTGATCTTCCGGAGAAATCCGTACTTTCAGAAAAGATTTCGCGTTCTCGAAAATCGGGGTTGTTACATTCTACCCTCCTAAAAGAAAATTTTGTCCTCAAAATTTCAATTACCTGAGAATAGATGCGAGTAATCAGCTCTCATCTTATCTTTCAATTCCCAAGTGTGCTCTTTTTCTCCTCTTGGTTCCCATGCTACTTTGACTAAGCGAACAGTCTTGCCTCTTAGCTGCTTATCGCTTCTTTCTATGATCTGAACTGGTGATGCTTGATATGTCAAATCATTTTATAACTGTACTGTTTCTGGTTGTGAAACGTGACTATCATCGGGAACATATTTCTTAAGTTGCGAGACATAAAAAAACATCATGAAGGTTTGATAAATAAAGAGGAAGGGCTATTTGATAAGCTACTAGACCGACTCTTTTAAGTATTTGGAAAGGTTCTATGTATCGTGGGTTAAGCTTCTTAGTCTTAAGGGCTCTACCTATTCCAGTAATCGAAGTTACTTCTAGAAAGACATGATCTCCCTCACTAAACTCTAAGGGTCTACGTCTATTATCGGCATAGCTCTTTTGACGGCTCTGTGCGGTCTGGATCTTCTGGCGAATCCCCTTTATCTTCTCAGTAGTTTTTTCCACTAAGTCTGGACCTAAGACACTAGCTTCTCCGTCATCATTCCAACACAATGGTGTCTGACATCTCCTTTCGTAGAGAGCTTCATATGGTGCCATCCCGATACTTTGTTGGTAACTGTTGTTGTAGACGAACTCGACCAATGGCAAATACCTATCCCAACTGCCCTGGTTATCCATCACACAAGATCTTAACATGTCTTCCAATGTCTAGATTGTTCGCTCTAATTGTCCGTCTATCTGAGGATGGTATGCTATACTCATATGCAATTCTGTTCCTAAAGCTTTCTGGAAAGCTCCCCAGAATCTGGAAGTAAACCTCGGATCTCGATCTGAAACAATTGACGAAGGTATCCCGTGCAATTGTACGATTTCTTGAATATATAGCCGTGCTAGCCTTTCTAAAGTATAGTCAACTCGAATCGGAAGAAAATGTGTTGATTCTGTTAACCTGTCCACAATCACCCAAATAGAATCGTGTCCTGTTGAGGTCCTTGGCAATCCCGTGACAAAATCCATAGTGATCTGCTCCTATTTCCAATATGGTATTTCCAAGGGTTGCAGGGTTCTTGATGGTTTCTGGTGTTCCACCTTCACCTTCTGGCAGGTTAAACATTTTGAGACATAATCAGCTACCTCTTTCTTCAGGCCCGGCTACCAGAACATTTATTTCTAATCCTTGATACATCTTTGTTACTCCATGATGCATAGAAAATATACTTTGATGAGCTTCTGCAAGAATCCTTTGCCGCAAATCTCCAGAGCTAGGCACATAAATTCTGTTATTATATCTCCAGAGGCTGCTACGATCTAGTCTTACAGCTTCTGGTTCCTCTACTTTCATCCGTCTCAGCATTGTCATCATTTCTGAATCCTGTGCTTGTGCTTGCTGAATCCTAATCTTAAAATCTGGTGTTATATGCAATTGGGCCAAACGGACTCCACTTAACGTCTCAGTCATAGCCAACTTAAGGTCCTCAAATTCCGCGAGTAACTTTTCTTCCTTTATCATCATCCAAGAGATATTCAAATTCTTCCTGCTCAAAGCGTCTGCCACCACGTTCGCTTTTCCTGGGTGATAACTTAACTTAAAATCATAGTCCTTCAGGAACTCCATCCACCTTTGCTGTCCAGAATTTGCACTTTGATAGTTTATCATATAACTTCCGAGTCCTCAGTGTCTGCAATACAGTCCTTAGATGCTCTTCATGCACTCTTTCTGTCTTCGATAGATGAGAATATCGTCTATGAAGACTACTATGAACTGATTAAGGTACGGACGGAAAATACGATTCATGTAATCCATGAAAATCGCAGGAGCATTAGTTAGTCCAAACGACATAACTGTATACTCATAGTGACCATATCGAGTTCTAAATGCAGTCTTCGGTATATCTGACTCTTTCACTCGAATCTAGTGATAGCCCGATTGCAAATCAATCTTTGAAAATACAGTTGCACCTTTTAACTGATCCATCAAGTCATCTATTCGTGGAAGTGGGTACTTGTTCTTGATAGTGACTTTATTTAACTGTCGGTAATCTACACAAAGTCACATTCCACCATCCTTCTTCTTTACTAGCAACACTGGAGCTCCCCAAGGTGATGCGCTGGGACGAATAAAATTTTTTCCAAGTAGCTCATCCAACTGCTTCTTCAACTCTGCAAGTTCTAGTGGTGACATCTGGTACGGTGCTATGGAAATCGGTCCGGTTCCAGGTACAAGTTCAATGCTGAATTCTATCTCTCGTTGAGGAGGAAACTCAGGTATGTCGTCCGGGAAAATATCAGGAAATTCCTTCACCACTTGGATTCGTTCTAAGCTTAGTTCACTATCATTCGAGCTAGCCGCTAACAAAACGTACCCCTCACAATCACTCCCGTCTAATGCAACTCTTACAGAATTCCGATATAAAGTATGAGACAGAAATGGTTTAATATCTAAACTATCAGACGGAATAACAACAGTTCTTTCATAGCAATCAAGGAAAACATGATACTTAGATAACCAATCTAACCCTAGAATAACTTCTAAATCACATAGAGGCAAACAGATTAGATCATGTATAAAAGTTCTGTTCCTAATAGTGAATGGTACTTGCAGGCACACTAAACTTGTCAAAGCATTTTGGGATGCAGGTGTATGGACAATCAGATCAAAGTTCAACTTAGAGAAATCTAGTCCCAACTCACGAGCAACAGTTAAAGAAACAAAGGAATGCGATGTACCCGAGTCATATAGTATAGTTAGAAATCGATCTTTGACAATACACTGACATTGGATCAGGGCGTCTGATTGCATAGCATCATCAGCAGTCATGGCAAACACTCGACCTTGTTGCTGGGTTCGCACTAGATTCCGAAAAAACTTTCTGGGGTACATCTTAGCTATGTGTCCAGATTCCTCACAAGTAAAATAAGCGTTCGTTCCTTACAGCATCCAAATATAACATAACCATAACCATGGAGATCATAACAGCTATGAGGATAGCTGTGCCTCGCATCGATTCGTCATTCGGAACTCGATTAAACTATGTCTATTCGCAGTCATTAAGGTCCTATCCGCACCAAACAATCAACATTAAGGTGATCAGTCTTAATATTTCAAGTAAGGCACGAACATTCCCAAAATGAGCACTCATAGACATTCATGCCAAATGTATCTTAAATATACCCTAATGGCGTGAGACACACAAGCAGAGTATGCAATGAAGCATAGTCAGTCCACTCCCCAGGCTCTACTGGGAACGAACTTCTCTGATACCAAATTGTAACGACCCAATTTTCAGTACGCCTAGGACATACCAGAAATTGAGTGCTACCAATTTGTCATCCTAATTATTATCTATTATTTATTATATGAGCCTGATTCATTGTTAAAAGCGTAGTTAGTTAGTGAGGTACTTTTTTTTTTTTTTGAAAACATTTAGATTAAAAGACGGAATCATTCATAATCAACTCACAGCTGATAACAGATAAAACAGTTATAAGCAACCACACATAAATACATCACAAGTAGCTAGCAACATTCAGTTATCCAGCCTTTATTAGAGTATAGACCTTTAGTTAGAACACCTCTAGGTATAGCTAGATAATAACTATATACATATACATACATACATACAACATCCCAGGTCCTGACCTGTTCAAGAAGTCCCTAAGCTGGCACCTAGGCTAGCCTAGACTCTATACTCACCTAGTCCTTCTAAACTACTAAAGCGAGGGAAAGTACGTTCTAAGTCTTCACAACTCAAGTCAGGTGGAACGTCATCAAAATAGAACATCATCTGCTACTCCTCTGCACGATCAGACTTTTCCACAGGACGTCTCTCTGGTACCTCATGAAGTATCCACAAAATAGGAATCTCGTACACAGGATTTAGGTTAAAGTGTGCATACGAAGGGGTGCAGATGTTGGCTGATCTCACAGTATTTACATATAATCAGAGAAAGATATTCACCCGAGACTCAGAAGACTATCTAGAGAGAAATTCTCTTCTTGCAAACGGTCATCAGTGAGCTATGGTAAGGTACTCTTACTTCCATCTGAAGGGGGAAGGGAGAGAGAAGGGGTAAGAACTGGGGAGTTCTTAGTAGGGTCAGGGTTATAAGTTACGTTCATTAATTCTATGTTGTTTAGCAGACTATTAGCAGAATACAAGGAAGCAGTAACTAGAAAACACAGATAAGTAGAGAAGATAGAGAAAACAGATAGCAGAACACAAACAGAAGAATACAAGGAAATATCACAAGCGCAGAGAATGGAATACAAACAAGGAAAGCATACATTCATACCACAAACATAACAAAGGAAATGCGCAACCAAGTATAATGCATGTCTAGCCATAGTGCAGGTAATGAGCTCATCTGTCGGTTACTAACCCGCTCCCGACGTTATCCAGTAACCTCTGTCTGGATAAGGCTTTCCTATTGGCTATACCCCTGTGTACAGGAAATAACCCCTCTGCCACCACAGGGTCCACTGCACGCAGGAAATAACACATCTGCCACTGCAGGGATGTACGCCGACACACCTTCTGTATACAGGAAATAACCCCTCTGCCACTACAGAAATGGAACAGGTGGTCACGGTACTTCTGTAGCAGGAAATAACCCCTCTGCCTTACAGAAATAAAATATGGATCTGTACCATAGGAAAGCATTCTCAGTGATCACACCATTATCTATCTGACTGCCTCACTGCAGCAGATGATCATACAAGTATATCTGGAGTTGCCTTAACGCAACAAATGAATAAACACATCTCTTGGGTTGCCTCAAGCAACAAATAAATATCTCTTGGGTTGCCTCAAGCAACAAATCATCACATAATCATTCTCATTATCATCATTCATCATCATTCTCACATTCTTATGCAGTACCTCTTTCTTTCTCTGTTCAATCATACTATACAAACTTTACATCTTTCACTTTTACAATATCTTGGCTCAAACCATTTCTCTTTATCATATTACTCTTTTCTCTTTGTATCTCTTTACTCTATTCTGGTTTCTCTTTTCTCTGTATCCCTTTATTCTGCTCTGGTTACTCTGTTCTCTGTTGTTTCTTTACTCTGCTCTGATTTCTCTGTTTAACGTATGTATTTAAAGCTTATGTAAATTTCGGTATGAATAGTTAGTCTGTCCCAAATATAGGTTCATTAAGTCTATACTGAAACAGTTTAACTTTTTATATAATACCTAACCCTATTCGCAATTCCAGGACTAACTATGTTGCCCTAGTTCGTTCACTAGTCTCTGTCTGTTTTTCTGTCATTAAAACTTTACAAACTTTTTCTTCGATTTTTATCTTTTCTTCAACTTTTTATCTTTTATTTATCTTTGCCTCACTAATATGTTTTAACCACTCCCTAAGTGTTTTATGAAGGTAATTATGAGATTTTGCGCTTAAAGTTGTCTTTCTAAAGCTTTTACAAAAAACTGCCATTTCTACATTATTTTATTATTTTTATTAAAATATTATTTTTAATTAAATATTATTATTTAATATTTTATTATTTTTTATTATTTTATCATTAAATTTTCGAAAATTAAATAAACTTTTACTTTTAACCTTTAAAATTCATTTTTTACCACCCGTAACTTTTAATATTTCTACTTTTACCACCCTAACTTTCAGAAATTACTAAATAACCCCCCAAACACCAAATTCATTACTTCCTTGCCCTTTTATGAATAAAAAAGGTGTTTTTCATTGTTCTTCATCACACTCAAAGTGTTCTCCATGTTCTTCATAAATTCTTCAGATTCCTTCTCTGTTTTTACCCGTTTTTCAATCTTTTCAGCAACCGATTTTTACTATAATTCATAATAAATTAGCAGCCACTAAAACCCCATCTTTTCTACATGATTTCAACACAAATTGAACCTCAATTTAAGCTTAGGGTTTCGTTTTTCCAGCTGCCCCAAGAACATGAACTTTAAAGCTTGAATTTCATCATATTTCATCAAAATTTCACCAAATTTTCACCAAGAATCAATCATATAAGCAACCAATTTTTAGCACACCAAATTTATACAACATTCACACAACTCAAACAAAAATAATCAGGATTAATTTCGTGACACCCTACCTGGTTTTGCTGCTCCTAATTCGGTTAAACTTTCAGGTGGTCCTTAAGCACTTTTTCCTCCTAAATCACATCAAGAACAACTTTAAATCCAAAAACTCTCAATTCACCAAATCTCACTCAGTATGTTAGGAAGAGATATCTCACCTTAGACTTGCTGGAAATTCACGTTTCTTGGCCCTCAAGTCAACTTAAGCATGATTCCTAAGGAAGAACATCAAGAAAACACATGTTTTGCATGGTTTTCCTTGAAAACCGAATTGAAATGGGAAAGGAACAGCCATCTCACCTTACTTCCATCCTTGATAAGTTACATGGTTAAGTAGAGGAAGAAGAGAGGATCATTTTGGTGAAATCGGAGTTTTGATTTGAGTTTTAGTTCAGAAGAAATCAAGCTTTGAAGATTAAGTGTTCATGAAAGTTTCTCTCTTTTCTCTCTAGTTATTTTCGGCCAAAATGATGAAATGAGACAGCCTTGGAGGTCTTGGGGGTGTAAGGTGAGTTGTGATTGGTTGGCTTGGAGGTGGATTAAAATAATATTAAAATATCTCTGGTGTACAACTACTAAAACTAGGTGTATCGGAACACTCGTAAAAACATCTCTAAAAATTATTTTCTGAGATACTAGCATAAATGACACTAGTAACATATTTATTATGATAATAGTACATGTATAACGAGGCCTTAGCATTGCTAAATTCATCAGAGAGTGTTGGTGCTAAGCTGCACCAGTAAACCGTAAACCCGGTTAAACTGATTTTCTGTTTTTAACTAAAACTGACCAGGTAACCTTATAATATTATTCAAGAAGCTTCTAATACTAATATAATGATAATATCATCCTATTATCTCTCTTCTATCATAAATCGAGTCCGGTTCGTCAAACTGAGACTATTTACAAAAAAACCAAATCAAAACTTCTAACCGATACGGTTCAAAAACCAGGTTCTTCGTGACCGCGTTATCGAGATTGTCTCGGAAAATGTTCTAACTTAAAGATGACATAATAACAATGAGGATTGAGATACTTGATGATATATCAAAGGTTTTCCCCTTACTGATCTTCCGGAGAAATCCGTACTTTCAGAAAAGATTTCGCGTTCTCGAAAACCGGGGTTGTTACAGGTTCTCTCCTCTCTCTCTTAGGATTAGGATTTAGGACTTCTCTTAGTTTTTAAGAGTGACTCTCGATCCAGGTTTTATATTTCTTGTTTTAAGATTCCCTTTTCACTTTTATTTATTTATTCCAGCACTTGAGTTGATTATTTACTTTTATAATTTAATTTATGAATTATTCCATGTTACAGATTGTTATTTGAATTAATGATATTTGAGGTATTTCAGTTATTGATTGCTTTCTCTTTAATTTGTGTTACCATTGTTTCCAATTTGAAGATATTCTATTCCAGCAATTTACTTTTTCCCTTTTTGGTCTTGGTTAAGAAATCAGTAACTCAACATTTATCAAACTCAACATAATTGATAATCGTTATCTTACTAATTGAACTGAACTTCAATAATCCCAACTTTTTCTTAGGAAATAAATAGGATTCGAAGGTCAAACTAATTAGTCCCTTGACTTTCCTTTACTTTAGTAAAGGTTAACTAAGTGGAATTTAGATTCAACTTTTATTATTGTTGAGGGAGATAACCAAGTTGGACTTCCAATTTCTCTTACCTTGCCAAACGTTGCTTTACAGTATTTATTTATTTTAATTGCCATTTACTTTACTTGTCATTCAAATCACTTGCTTCTCACCTTCTAAACCCCGATTACAACCTTTATAGCCAATAATAAGAACATACTTCCTTGCAGTTCCTTGAGAAGACGACCCGAGGTTTGAATACTCTGTTAACAATTTTTTAAGGGGTTTGTTACTTGTGACAACCAAAACGTTTGTACGAAGGGATTTTTGTCGGTTTAGAGACTATATCTACAACGTGACTGTTTTTATGAAATTCTTTACTGGCAAAAATCCCGACGTCATGTACCACATTGGACTTTACAGTATCACATATCGTCAGGAATGTGTTGAGATGTTGATTAGGGTCTTCTTGAGTACTTCCTCCATATGAACAATTATTCTGGAGAAGTGTGATGAGCTGAGGTTTCAACTCAAAATTGTTAGCATGAATTGTTGGCTTTAGGATGCTACTGCCACAATTTCTTGGATTTGGATTGATATAGGAGCCTAAGACTCTCCTCTCTTGTCCAACATGATTTCCAATATCTCCTCCAACACTGTCCTGTACTTCATCATCCATGGTGGTTTGCAGATCTTCCTCCACTAGTTCCTCTCCAACTATGCCTTTGCCTCTTGCTTCCCTCCTTAGTCTAAAGAAGGTCCTCTCAATTTCGCTATCAATGGGAGATGAAGTCTCTCCTCTTCTACCTGTCATACACTTGGCAAATAACCAGCAGAGAACAAGTGAAGTAAGAAAAATCTTGTTGAGATTAGTGGTTAGCTTTGTTGATGCAATTAATCAAACAGTTAGAAGAGTGGAAATATGGACAATGGATGACTAAAATAATCAAAGGAAAAGAAATAGAAATCAGAGCAGAGATGAAAGAAAATTAAAAAGTACATAAAAGATAAAAAAATAAAATAAAATAAAAAGGAAATTAAATTGCTTAATCTGGTTCTCCAATCAATTTAATCACTGTCAAATTTAAGCCAATCCCCGGCAACGGCGCCATAAAACTTGATGAGTCCAATTCACACCCCCATTCAAAAAATGGTGAATTAGTTCTTTTGGCAAGCGCACCAAAATTATCGTCAAGTAATAACCCACAGTGGAGTGGGATCATATCCACAGAGATTGGCAAATTTGAGCAATTTTAATCAATTGATGAATTAGTCAAGCGAAATAGATATATTGTGATTTGCAGAATTATAAATGACAAAAATGTAAATGGCTAAAATGTAAAGGGAAGCAATAAAGTGCAGAAATAGAAACGACAGAATGTAAAGTGCAGAATCATAAATGGCTTAATTGTAAATGGGAATGGGAAATTGCAGAATGTAAAAGCAAGTTATAAAGAAAGTGGTAGATAAGAATGGGGAAATTCATTGAGATCAGGAGATGTTGTCTCTTTTGATCAATTTCAGCTTATATCCTCTTCAATCATGCAACTCATTGACCTCTTGGCAATCATGATTAATTGAGCCCCAATCCCTTGGTGACTCAATCTCTCAGATCTTGATCAATAGCCAATTCCTTGGTCTAATTGTTCATGAAGAGAGATATGCTTAGTCCCTGATTATACCACACATCATCATAGGTCCAAGTAGAGGGAGGATTATATGTCACCATATCCAAACACCAAAACCCAGATCCTACTCAAGTGTGAGAAGGGATTTCAAGCATGGTTTCATGTTTCCTTTCCCAAGGTTCCCATGAAACCCATTTTGCATTCAATCTCTTTCCTAAGATAATTGAACACTAAGCATTAGAAACGAAATTCCTTCTAGCAAATCAAAGAGAAGATGAGGAGAAGAAGAATTTTACTATCAGCAATCCATTAAGTACAATAGAGCTCCCTTTCTCAATGAGAGGGAATTTAGCTACTCATAGCTTAAGGAAAAGTACTCCAAAGTAAGGAAGATGATGAAGTGTAAAAGTGAATCGAAAACTAATCTCTTTAACTGCTTAACCCCCTCTTCTGTACTTCTTGGGGGTATTTATACTACTCCTAGCTCTTAAAATAAAAGAATTACAAAAGTGAAAAAGGAAAATTACAATTTGGAGGGAAAAGAAACTCAATAAGCATGACTTCCCAGCTGGCGTGTGGTTGGCGCTTCAGTGGCGTGTCACGTGCTCTTTCAATTCTGGCTTGGCGTACCACGCCCAGTCCCTCAAGTGGCACGCTCTTCTTCAGTAACACCCATGGTGTGCCACGCCTTCAAACTCAAGTGGCACGCCCAGGGTCTTTTAATGCCCATGTAGCATGGCATGCCACGCCTTCGAGCTCAAGTGGCACGCCCTAGCTTTTTTTCTCTTCTTCTTGCCTCTGGAAATTTGAACTAGCGTGGCACGCCTAGGGTCTGGCATGCCACGCCCATGTTGTATGCTTGATCAAGCTCTCTGGAAAGTTGAACTGGCGTGGCACGCCCAAGGTCTGGCATGCCACAGCCCTTTGGAGGCAAGTGATCCTTCTGTTTGGCGTGCCATGCCACGGACTCAAGTGGCACGCCCCAATCGCTCTTACTTTCTGGATGACAATGGCGTGCCACGCCTGAGGTTCAAGTGGTACGCCTAAGTGAGGAATAGTGGGTGGCGTGCCACACCCTCGATACCAACTGGCACGCCCATGTGTTTGGCCTCCTTCATCCTCTCTGAAAACTTGTACCAGCGTGCCACGCCTAGAGGCTGGCGTGCCACGCCCTTGATCTTGCCTTGGTTACAGGAGCTGGCGTGCAACGCCCAGTACTCAAGTGGCACGCCATAGTGAGATTCTTGGACTAGCGTGCCACGCCTTCAATACCAAATGGCACACCCAGCCCTTGCTTTGGCCTCTTTGTGCATTGGCGTGCCACACCTGGTTGCTCAAGTGGCACGCCTAAGTGAGATTGAGAGCCTGGTGTGCCATGCCTTCGACCTCAAGGGGCACGCCCAGACATCATTGGCCTTCAACTCCTTTCTCTGGAGTTTTGTACCAGCGTGCCATGCCATGCTATTCAAGTGGCACGCCTATACTTTTGTAGACTTCTCAATCTTGGTGTGCCACGCCTGGTTCCTCAAGTGGCACACCCAAGTGACTTGTTAGAGCCGGCGTGCCACGCCTTCGATACTAAGTGGCACGCCATAGTAATGGTTCCTCCTGGAGTGATGAGCTGGCATGCCATGCCCCTTGGCTCAAGTGGCACGCCCACAGTAGGTGATGGGTTAGGCGTGCCACGCCCAGCCTGGCGTGCCATGCCCCTTTAGTGTCCCCTTGATAAACCATTAATTTATGGTTTATATTGTGTTTAATTGTGTGGTTTTATCAACTCTTTACCCACTTTTTCATTAAAAAAAAGCATGCATTTATAATTCCTTCCTAAAAATGCTTTATGGTTGAAAACTTATTTCCTAGAGACTTTTAATTATGTATTTTAATTCTCCTTTATTCCATTCGATGCCGTGATCTGTGTGTTAAGTGTTTCAGGCTTTATAGGGCATGAATGAGTTGGAGATTGGAAAGGAAGCTTGCAAAATTGGAAGGAACACAAGAAATTGAGGAGATGACCAGCGAGAAGTGACGCGGACGCATGGCTCACGCGGTCGGGCAATATAGAGGAAATTGCAGTGACGCGGACGCATGGCTCATGCGACCACGCGGATTGGAAACTGCATCAGTGACGCGAAGGCGTGGACGATGCGCACGCGTGGCAAAGCAAAGGCTGAATGACGCGTCCACATGAATGACGCGATCGTGTGACATGTGCGATCTGCATAATCTGCAGAATTAGCTGGGGGCGATTTTGGGCCCTGTTTTGACCCAATTTTCGGCCCAGAAAAGCAAACTAGAGCCAGGAAACATGCAGAAATGGGAGAGAACATTCATTCTACACAGTTTTAGTTTTTAGATCTAGTTTTACTCCTCCTCTAGGTTTTTCTCTCTACACATTCATAGTTCTTAGGATTTCAATTATTATTGTTTTTGCATTGGGATATTGAGAAGAGTTATTGCCTCAGCAACACTTCGTCATTCTAGTTCATTCTCTTTACTTGTCTCTTACTCTTCCATGACCTTAATTTATTCAATTTCACTATTGGATTATTTTAGAATTTATTAATACAAGAATTACTTTTATTTTTAATTGATTTCTTTGATTATTATTTATCATGTCTTTCTTTAATTCCCGTTCCTATGTTATGAATTCTACATTCACGATGAGCGAGTAGTTCCATAACTTGATTGGGAGTTGATTGAAAGGAAGACCTTGAGTTGGAATGCTTAAAAGAAAAGTTGTAATTGGGTTTATTGTTGGATTGCCCTCTAGTCACTGACACCAATCCCTTTTAATTAAGCGGATTGGAACTTGTGAATAGAAATAACATTCCAACTTGTTTGACTTTCCCTTACTTAGTAAGGGATAACTAAACAGAATAACCTTCAATTGTCAATTAATCTTGAGAGTATTCCAACAAGAATAGGGCTTCCAGCTAATCTACTCCCAGTCAAGGCTTTTATTTAAATCACATAAATTCTCTAATTTAATTTCCTGTTCATCAACTCAATTCATTTTTGAAAACATCTGATTAATAAAATAGCACACCTTTCTGCAACTCGTTGGGAGACGACCTGGGATTCATACTCCCAGTATTTTAATTTTAATTTTTGTGACAACCCTTCTAAATTGATAGGCGAATTTCTGGTTGTTTGAGAACTATACTTGCAATGCATATCTTATAACAATTCTTAACTCGCCAATTTCTGCCACGTCAATTTTTGGCGCCGTTGCCGGGGAGTTGCAATAGAGTGCTAAGTTATTGATTGGAATTTATTTATTTGCATTTTATTTTATTTTGCTACTATGAGCTGCATGTTTCTTTCGTTAGATGACGTATTCACTTCCTGATCCAAGCTTGCCAGCATTCGATCTTGAGATTGAAAGAACTATTTCACGAATAAGGCAAGCTCGGCGTCGGTTAGCCCTCTCTGAGGGCGGATCTGAAACGTCACTTGAGGAAGAAACCGGCCCCCGTTCTACTGATTCGGTTGATTTACGTGCAGGTGACATGGCAGCACCTAGAAGAGTTACTATCCAGGAGGCTGGAGCCCCTAATTTTTCAATGCAACAGTTTCAAGCACATCACCCAACGATGGATACAGATTTTGAAATAAAGACTGCACTGCTCAATTTGATGCCCAAGTTTCATGGCTTACCTGCTCAAGAGCCTATCAAGCACCTGAGAGATTTCCAAGCAGCCAGTTCTACTGTCAGGCGTGATGGTGTAGATGAAACTTCAATCTTGTTAAAAGCCTTCCCATTCTCTCTTGAGGGAAAGGCAAGAGAGTGGTACTACACTCAACCCGCAGCAACTGTATCCGACTGGGATACACTTAGAAGAGAATTTTTGGAAAAGTTCTTTCCAGCTGAAGTTACTGATAAACTGAGAAAAGACATTTCCATGATTGTTCAGGATGAATCCGAGACTCTCTATGAATACTGGGAGCGCTTCAATAATCTTCTGGAAGCATGCCCACACCATATGATTGACAAGATAGTGTTGCTCGGTTACGTCACACAGGGCATGAGGCCCCAAGATAAGACCACATTGGAAAGTGCTAGCAATGGGTCTATGAAAAAGTATAAGACCACTGATGAGGCATGGCAATTGATCAGTGACTTAGCTGAATCTACTCGGAATCACAGGCAGAAACAAGGTCGTTCAAAAGCTGTTGCAGAAATATCCTCTTGCAAAGAGACTGCTGCTCTAACTCAGAGTATCTGTGAAATGACCAACTTACTAAAGCAGATGCAATTGAATCAACAACAAGTTCAGCAAGCTCAACCTTCTCCACCACAGCAAAGCCAACAGTTAGTCCCACAGAAAGTTTGCGGAGTCTGTGCTGATTATAGCCATTATACTGATGAATGTCCGTAGCTCCAGCAGAAAGACAACACCGTAGTAGCCACTCATAACTTCTATGACCACCCCAACCAAGGGTACAATCAAGGTGGCAGTTACAGCCATGGATTGTAGGACAATTCTAACCAAAATTGGAGGGACAACAATAACAGAGGAGGCAGAGACAATCAGGGAAATCAGAGGTGGAATAATAATAACAACAGACAGCAGAACCAGAACCAACCTTACAGAGCACCTTACCTGAGGCAATCCTAAGGACCATAGAATACCCAACAGCAGACCTCTCAAATTACTTATCCTTCTTCATCTGCTAATGATGAGTTACTACAATCTATTGATCAGAGACAACAGGCCATGGAAAATAACCTTTACGCTACACTAAATGGTCTGAACTATACCTTGCAAGCTCTTGTCTCACAGATTGGATCAATGAATAACTCCAATAACCAGCCTTTGAGCTCCAGTGGAATCTCTTCTCAACCATTACCCAATCCAAAGGGTGGCATCAATGCCATCACCCTAAGGTCCGGAACCACACTGTAGGAGAGGAATCAGGAGGAGCCAAGCCCACCAGAACACGCCTCAGCTGAAGAGGTGGTGGAAATAAAAGATGTTGAAGAGGAAGAAGACATACAGGACATGTCTGAAAAAGAAGAAGCTCAATCACAGGAAGAAGAACCAAAGGGCGCATACACTGTAGAAAACGCCACTCCTATTCCATTTCCACAACTTGCAAGGAAGCCCAGGAAGCAGCTGGAACCTGATCCCAAAATGGTAGAAATATTCAAAAAGGTTGAGGTGACTGTTCCCCTTTTTGATGTTATTCAACAGGTACCTAAATATGCAAAGTTTCTAAAAGATTTATGTATACATAAGACAAAATTAATGAATTAGAAACTATTCCTTTAGGAAGTTCCATATCTGCTTTAATAGGAGGTTTACCTGAAAAGTGTAGTGACCCAGGTCCATGTATGGTTAATTGTACTATTGGTGGTGTAGTATTTTCTGACTGCATGTGTGATTTAGGAGCATGTGTGAGTATAATGCCTTTGTCTATATATGATATTTTGAGGCTCCCTCCCTTAAAATGGTCGGCAGCTTGTTCTGTGTTAGCAGATAAAATCATTATTACAGTGGCTGGAGTTGCTGAAGATCTATTAGTGGGCATTAAGGGGCTCACATTTCCCATTGATTTTTATATCCTGGAGATGCCCCAAAATGACTCAGAGAAGCCATCATCAATCCTACTCGGAAGACCATTCCTGAAGACCTCGAAGTTCAAATTAGATGCTTTTTCAGGAACATACTCTTTTGAAATAGATGGCCGAGTAGTAAGCTTCAATCTGAATGGAATTATGAAGCACCCTCTAGAAGATCATTCTATCCTCCAGTGTGACATCATAGATGAAACCGTGGCTGAAGTTTACCAGGAGGAGTTTGAAGAGAAATACAAAGGACAAGGTCCAAGTGTGGGGACACTCTCAGAGGACAATGACAGTACTTTACCATTTTCACCAGCTCCAGACAATCCAAAGCCTGACCATGAGCAGAAGCTAGAATTGAAACCCCTACCTCCACACCTCAAATATGCTTACCTTGAAGACGAGCAGAAGTTTCCAGTTATCATTGCAAGGGAACTCACTTCTCAACAAGAAGAGCAGTTACTTAGTGTGTTGAGGAGGCACAACAAGGCAATTGGTTCGAGTTTGGCAGACATAGTAGGCATCAACCCTCAAGTCTGTGAGAATCGGATATTTCTAGAAGAGGGAGCAAGGCCTGTCCGTCAACCCCAGAGAAGACTGAACCCCACTATCTTAGAGGTTGTCAAAAAGGAAGTGACCAGACTACTGGAGGCAGATATCATCTATCCCATCTCAGACAGTGAATGGGTAAGCCCAGTATAAGTGGTGCCCAAGAAGTCTGGAGTCACTACAGTGAAGAATGAGCATGGAGAGCTCATGGCAACCAGAGTTCAGAACGCCTGGAGAGTCTGCATTGACTACAGACGCCTCAACCAGGCCACTCATAAGGATCACTATCCTCTTCCATTCATTGATCAAATGCTGGATCGCCTGTCAGGTAAATCACATTATTGTTTTTTAGATGGTTACACAGGTTATTTCCAGATTCATATATCTCCTGAAGATCGGGAAAAGACTACTTTCACATGTCTTTTTGGGACTTATGCTTACAAGAGAATGCCCTTTGGCTTGTGCAATGCACCAGCTACTTTTCAAAGGTGCATGATGAGTCTTTTCTCTTATCTTATTGAGGACTGTATGGAGGTTTTTATGGATGATTTTAGTGTATACGGCGATTCCTTTAGCCTTTGCTTAGATGGATTATCTAGAGTATTAGATAGATGTGTCAGTACAAACCTTGTATTGAATTTTGAAAAATGTCACTTTATGGTTAAACAAGGGATTTTACTAGGAGATGTTGTGTCTAATACTGGCATTTCTATAGATCCAACAAAGGTGGATGTTATTTCTAGTTTACCTTACCCCTCCTCTGTGAGGGAAGTCCATTCGTTCCTTGGCCATGCAGGTTTTTACAGGAGATTCATTAAGGACTTCAATAAGGTAGCACTTCCCTTATCCAGACTACTGTAGAAGGATATTGAGTTCGAGTTCAGTGAGGATTGCAAACAAGCGTTCGATAAGCTGAAAACTGCCTTGACTCAAGCTCCAATTGTGAGAGGACCAGACTGGAGCCAACCATTTGAAATAATGTACGATGCTTCCAACCATGCAGTAGGAGCAGCACTGGCTCAGCGTGAAGGTAAGGACCCCTTTGTTATAGCTTATGTGTCTAAAACTTTAGATGCCGCTCAGTCTAATTACACTACTACTGAGAAAGAGCTTCTTGCTATTGTTTTTGCTCTGGATAAATTCTGAGCCTATTTACTTGGTACGAAAGTAGTAGTTTATTCAGACCACGCAGCTCTAAAGTATTTATTAGCTAAAAAGGAATCCAAACCAAGGCTTATACGTTGGATACTGCTACTACAAGAATTTAATTTAGAAATTAAGGATAGGAGTGGTAACGAGAATTTAGTGGCAGACCACTTGAGTCGCCTTGAGCACATTAAAGATGACTCCACTCCTATAGCTGATAATTTTCCATTTGATAACCTGCAAGCAGTATGCAAGGTAGTCCCTTGGTATGCACCTATAGCTAATTATCTAGTTAGCCGCACCTTTCCTCCAAACTTTACTAAGCATCAAAGAGACAAGCTGAAAAGCGAGTCTAAATATTATATATGGGATGACCCATATTTATGGAGATGTGGCACTGACCAGGTAATTAGACGGTGTGTGCCTCAATCAGAATTTCAGTCCATCTTAGAGGCCTGTCACTCATCTGAGAGTGGAGGACATTTTGGCCCTCTAAGAACGGCTAGAAAAATCTTAGACTGTGGATTCTGGTGGCCTACTCTTTTTAGAGATGCTGTTGAATTTTGTAGATCTTTTTCCCATGCCAAAAATTTGGTAATATACCCAAGAAGGATGAGATGCCTCAACAAATTATGCTTTTCTGTGAAATTTTTGATGTTTAGGGCATTGACTTCATGGGTCCATTTCCAAATTTTAATGGTTATTTTTAAATATTGTTAGCTGTGGATTACGTTTCCAAATGGGTGGAAGCAATTTCTACCCGCACTGATGATGCTAACACTGTTGTTTCCTTTGTGAGAAACCACATTATCTGTCGCTTTGGATCACCACGAGCAATCGTGAGCGATCAAGGCACCCATTTTTGTAACAGGAGACTAACAGGATTAATGAAGAAGCATGGGATAATTCATAAGGTTGCAACAGCCTACCATCCTCAGACTAATGGGCAAGCTGAGGTGTCAAACAGAGAGATAAAGCGTATCTTGCAGAAGATAGTCAAACCTCATAGAAGAGACTAGAGCACCAGGCTACAAGATGCACTCTGGGCATACAGAATAGCATACAAGACACCCATTGGGATGAGTCCTTTCCGCTTAGTTTATGGAAAAGCCTGTCATCTTCCAGTTGAAGTAGAGCACAAAGCCTTTTGGGCAGTAAAAGAGTGCAACATGGGATTTGAGAAAGCCGGAGTTGAAAGAAAATTGCAACTGCAAGAATCAGAAAGCCTTCTCCTAGAGGCGTACGAGAACTCAAGGCTATACAAGGAGAAGATGAAAGTTGTACATGATTAGCACATCAAGAGGAAAGAGTTCCAACCTGGGGACTTAGTCCTCCTTTACAAATCTCGACTGAGGCTCATGCCAGGCAAGTTGAGATTAAGATGGGAAGGTCCATACAGAATAGAGAAGGCTGAACCGTACGGAGTTTTTCACCTAAGTCATCCTTCAAGCTCTGAACTCATTACAGTTAATGGACATCATTTAAAGCTTTACCATGGCAAGAAGATGAAGAAAAACAAGGAGCTCGAGATCTTCCTCTTGGAAGATCCACACATAGCCGAAGATTGAGCTAGTGGAGCGTCCAACTTATGGACGTTAAAGCAAAGTGCTAGGTGGGAGACAACCCACCATGGTATGATCGTTCTTTTCTTTATTATTAGTTTTCTTATTCAATAACTCTTCTCTTTATTAGTACATTTAGTCTGCATCTACATTTGCATACTTTTATAAAAAAAAAAATTTTACGCGACGTGACCGCATCATTGACGCGTCCGCATCGCAGGTGGCTCAGAAAGAATAAGAAAGCGAATAGAAAGTCACGTGAGAACGTGGCTGGAGGCGTGCCTTTGGCACAAATCACCCCACGTGACCGCGTGCCCTGGAAATCGACATGAAAAAGGGTGCACCACCGAAAGTTGTGCTAATGTGGTGCTCGATTGGTGCTGAATGCACAATTCTTACCACGCGGACGCATGGCTCACGCATCCGCGTCATACCCCTATAATGGCCACTCACGCGATCGCATCGACAACGCGACCGCGTCCCCCAAAATTTGGCAAAATAAGATTTCGAACAGAGAGTTGTGCGAGCGTGAGGCTACCCTCGCGCTAGTAGCATAAAACGGGTCATGTGACCGTGTGACCGATGCGACCGCGTCAATCCGAATAAGCGCAATTCGCGCGACCGCGTGCCCCATGCGGCCGCGTCGCTTGCGCCGCACAGCTTTCCTGATTTGCCAACATATTTTATCTTTCTTTTCACCAAATCCTATATTTTCTTTTCCCTTCTTATTTCTTTCTTTCTTCTTTCTTCTTCTTCCTTCTTTCTCACTTTCTACTCTCTCTCACCCCCATTAACAAGGTTTTTTCTTCTTTTTCTTCTTCCCTCCTTACTTTTCTATTATTCTTCTTATTTTTATGTTATCTTCTTTTCTTTTCTTTTTACTTTCATTATCCATATTTTCTTTTTCTTTCTTTTTCCTTTTTTACTTGGTGTTAGAAATTTCTTTGACTCATTATTTCTCATTACTTGGTGTTTAAATTGTTTGGCAATTATATGTTTTTTTTAAGGGGTTACTTGCATGTTCAAATTATTATTTTCAATAGCTTATTTACCATGCATGCTATGTGTTTGTGAAAACGCCCATATGGCATTATGCATCTTTCTACGTTATTCTATTATACTATCCAATGCTTGCTTTTCACAAATTCTCTTTTACTATTGTATTAATTGAATTTAATTGTCAATACAAACGTAATGGCTAGTTTGTTACGAGTGATAACACATTCGATTAATTAAATACTTGATCTATGCTACTCATGCCTTTGCCTGCATGCCAATAAACACCTTTCATTTAATTGTCCTTAAATGCACTTGCCATATTTCCATTGGTGAACTTTTCACATGTAGTCATGACCATGTGTTAATGACATCTTCTTTACCGTGCATTGTTTATCACTTATACCATCCCCTTCCTTGCTCTATCTCTTTGAATTTAAGTTACTTTCTCTTCTCCTTTTTCAGGATGGCCACCAAGAAAGGAAAAGAGAAAGCTACTCCCAAACCACTGGCAAGAAGAGGAACAAAAAGAGCATTAGTGGCAGAGCCTTCTTCAACTGCAGTAAAGCCCTCAACAAAAAGAATTAGGAGGATTATAAAGGTTGATGATAAAGAGAAAGCTTTCCCTGCAAAGGACACTGTGCGATTTTCCAATCGCTACTGTGAGCAGATGTTCCCCATCCTAGCAGAAAGGAGTTACAACAACGAATACCTTCTTCTCCTCCCAAACCATATTTCTACCTTTGTTGAGCCGCAAATTGAACGAAGACAATGGGGTTTCCTACAGAGATAGCCAAGGCCGGTCAATCTTTCTTGGGTAGTCGAGTTCTACTCTAACTTCCACCTGCCGACCCTGCAGTCTATCTATCTCCGTCAAAAGCAAGTCCCCATTACAGAAGAGGCTATTCAATAAGCTTCAGATCTTCTCCCTGTTCCAGAAGGATTGGACGCCTTTCAAGAAGCCACACTCAAGCGCCAGATGTACCAATTTGACTGGGACTCCGTTCTCAGAGTTATCGCACTACCTGGCAGCCGATGGATCTATGGATACCATCGTACCCGCCCTAAGGAAATATCGGCTTCAGCACTTACCTTGGAAGCTCGCGTATGGGC
This sequence comes from Arachis ipaensis, assembly GCF_059453495.1. Taxonomy (NCBI): domain Eukaryota; kingdom Viridiplantae; phylum Streptophyta; class Magnoliopsida; order Fabales; family Fabaceae; genus Arachis; species Arachis ipaensis. Next base: position 71,906,505 of record NC_142435.1, on the reverse strand, counting down.
ACAGATCATGTCCCATTACTTCTTTCCGAGCACTAACGAGTCCTCCTTCACTGTGGACATGGCCGTTCTACTATGGTGCATCCTTACAGACCAACCTCTGAATCTACCAAGACATATCCGGAATGCCATGGGACATGTACAAATTACGGGCAACTTACCTTTCCCCGCCTTGGTCTTAGATCTTGTCTTAGCCGCCGGAGCCTCCTACAGATCTGGGGACACCAAAGCCATGCTCCCACGGGATGATCAATACGTCCCTAACGGGAAGTATATCACACCTCCAGCAGCCACTACTAGCCAACCTACTGAACCAGTTGAAGATATTCCTTCTTCAACACCACAAGCACCTACAACCAATCAACTGCTCCATCAAATACTTGAAAGGTTGGATCGGCAGGAACACAAAGGAAAGCTAAGAGAGTGCCGTAACGAGCGCCGATTCAAACACCTCAAGGAGCTACTAAAGGGAAACTACAGAGACTCAGATACCCCAGACTCCACTTCCTTTACCAGCACAAGGAGCCATGATGGTCCCGACTGTGGAGATACTGCTACCAGCCCACCTTTGTTCCTGACAGATGGCACCGAGGACGGTGCAAAGCCTTAAGTGTGGGGAGGTCGGTCAGTACCTGACTTTCGGAGGTAATTTCTCTTCCCTAACACCAATAAATTAGGATATTTAGTTAGATTTTTCATTTGTAGAATAGGATAAATTGCACAGTAATAGATTAGTTGCATGCATGTTCTACTTGATTGAAAAGACAATAAGTTTCTTCTAAGACCCTATCTTTGGAATAAAATTTCACTAATTTTAATTAAAACTTTTATGTTAAATTTGCTTGAAGTTGTATTTGGAACATGATTTTTGAGCTAAAGAACACACAACCTGTGAGATTTGAGCCTTTATGCATGGTTACATTATTTAACCATAATTATTTTATTCTTGTGTGTTTACTTCTCTATGATTGTAATCTATATTTTGTTTCATCCAATATGTCCAATGTTTATTATATTTATATGCTTGCAAATGATTGAGGCCATTATTTGTTTAAACTCACTTATCCAAATTAAGCCTACCCTTTCAATTACCTTTGTTAGCCACTTTGAGCCTTTAAATCCCATTTGTTTTATATTTTACCACATTACTAGCCTTAAGCAGAAAAATAATTATATATCCCAAATTGAATCTTTGGTTAGCTTAAGATAGAATTGTGTGTGCTAAATTAACTATGGGAAATTGTGGGAACAAAAGATAATAAGGGAATGTGTGATGATAATACAATGGAAATTTGGATACCTACTCATGTGAAACTATAAGAATTAAAAATCTATGTGCATTGATAAGCTATGTTTATTTTTATGTTTATGTTGAAAAAAAATTCCAAAAATATTCAATAAATAAATAAGGGGACAAAATTACGCCAATGCTAAATTTAAATTCAAGAATCAATACAGATATGATAAAATTAAAATAAAAAGTTGATACACGAGTATGGAAGGTGAAAGAGAAATTTCTGGGTAGCTAGGTATGAATTCTAAAGTTATATAGAATATATATAGGTTAGGTTAAAGCTTGGGTTAACTAAAGATTCAATTCATAAGCTTACTTAGCCATATATGTATCCTTATCCTTACCTTGGCCCCATTACAGCCTTGAAAAGACCTCATGATGTTTGCATTGGTATATTAAATGTTGTTGATTGGTTGGGAGAAGAACAAAAATTAGAGAGCATGATTAGAGAAGGATAGAGTGACTACCGTTTACACTAGAGAGACTAGAGTGTACATACATCATCAGTGAGGGTTTAATGCTTAAAATTCTGTGTTTCCTGCTTTCATGAGCTATCTTCGTGCACTTTTATCTGTTCTTACTGTATAAAAATTAAATTAGTGAAATTTGATTTGTAATTGTTTTGAAGAGCTTATTTACTTTTGATCAAGTGGACATGAATCATATAGTTGTATTCACATATATAGTTTGCATTGCATTGCATGAGTTTTACATGTTCCTACTCATTTATTTTATCTCCTCCAACTAAGCATGAGGACATGCTAATGTTTAAGTGTGGCGAGGTTGATAAACCATTAATTTATGGTTTATATTGTGTTTAATTGTGTGATTTTATTAACTCTTTACCCAATTATTCATTAAAAAAAAAGCATGAATTTATAATTCCTTCCTAAAAATGCTTTATGGTTGAAAACTTGCTTCCTAGAGACTTTTAATTATGTATTTTAATTCTCCTTTATTCCATTCGATATTGTGATCTGTGTGTTAAGTGTTTCCGGCTTTATAGGGCATGAATGAGTTGGAGATTGGAAAGGAAGCTTGCAAAATTGGAAGGAACACAAGAAATTGAGGAGATGACCAGCGAGAAGTGACGCGGACGCATGGGTCACGCGGCCGCGCGATATAGAGGAAATTGCAGTGACGCGGACGCATGGCTCATGCGACCGCGCGGATTGAAAACTGCATCAGTGACGCGAAGGCGTGGACGACGCGCACGCGTGGCAAAGCAAACGCTGAATGACGCGTCTGCATGAATGACGCGATCGCGTGACATGCGCGATCTGCATAATCTGCAGAATTCGCTGGGGGCAATTTTGGTCCCTGTTTTGACCCAGTTTTTATCCCAGAAAAGTAAACTAGAGCCAGGGAACACGCAGAAACAGGAGAGAACATTCATTCTACATAGTTTTAGTTTTTAGATCTAGTTTTACTCCTCCTCTAGGTTTTTCTCTCTACATATTCATAGTTCTTAGGATTTCAATTATTATTGTTTTTGCATTGGGATATTGAGAAGAGTTATTGCCTCAGCAAGACTTCGTCATTCTAGTTCGTTCTCTTTACTTGTCTCTTACTCTTCCATGTCCTTAATTTACTCAATTTCACTATTGGATTATTTTATAATTTATTAATACAAGAATTACTTTTATTTTTAATTGATTCCTTTGATTATTATTTATCATGTCTTTCTTTAATTCCCTTTCCTATGTTATGAATTCTACATTCACGATGAGCGAGTAGTTCCATAACTTGATTGGGAGTTGATTGAAAGGAAGACCTTGAGTTGGAATGCTTAAAAGAAAAATTGTAATTGGGTTTATTGTTGGATTGCCCTCTAGTCACTGACACCAATCCCTTTTAATTAAGCGGATTGAAACTTGTGAATAGAAATAGCATTCCAACTTGTTTGACTTTTCCTTACCTAGTAAGGGATAACTAAACAGAATAACCTTCAATTGTCAATTAATCTTGAGAGTATTCCAACAAGAATAGGGCTTCCAGCTAATCTACTCCCAGTCAAGGCTTTTATTTAAATCACATAAATTCTCTAATTTAATTTCCTGTTCATCAACTCAATTCATTTTTGAAAACATCTGATTAATAAAATAGCACACCTTTCTGCAACTCGTTGGGAGACGACCTGGGATTCATACTCCCAGTATTTTAATTTTAATTTTTGTGAGAACCCTTCTAAATTGATAGGCGGATTTCTGGTTGGTTGAGAACTATACTTGCAACGCATATCTTATAACAATTCTGAACTCGCCAATTTTCGCCACGTCACCCCCATTGTTGCTTCTCTGGAACTTTGTACTAGTGTGGCCCGCCCAGGGTCTGGCGTGCCACGCCCTTGTGAATGGTTGAGAATTCTCCTTTGGAATTTAGTACTGGCGTGCCACGCCCAGCTCCTGGCATGCCACGCCAGTGCATTTTTGTGGCGTTTGTTCCTAGTGACATGCCAGTTTCACATGCCCAGCTTCTTTGTTGCTTTCTTCCCATTTTTGATGTCCTTTTCACCTGAAATTCAGCACAACTCATCTCAAAGCAATGTACCATAATATTCATCAATTAATTCATGAATTGCAATGATCAATTGAGATTTATTCTCTTTTATGGTCCTCTTTATGCAAGAAAGAAGGGTAGATGATGCAAGTCATCAGGGAGGAATTGAGGTTTTGAGAATTTGTATGGCTTATGGATAAGAGAATGTGCTTTAACTCTTCTCATGATAATTAGATCAAGGAATTGGCAAGATTGATTGTTATTAGAGAGATTGGATTGCCAAGGAATTGGGATCCAATAAATTTCAATCCACCATAGATCTACTCATATGATTGAGAAAGGAGTTGAGACTCAATTGGTTCATGATGGATTATGATATCTCCAATCCCTGATGAATCATTTTCTTTGATTTTCTACAGTTTAGATCTCTCTGATTTCACTGCAATTTATATTGTTCACAGCTGTTTTAATTTCCTGCAACCCAATTCCCTTTATAATTCATGCAATTTAAGTTTCCATGCCTTTTAAGTTTCTGCACTTTTACTTCCCTGCACTTTGAGATTTAGTTATTTACTTTCCTTGCAATTTAAGATTCAGTCCTTTTAATTTCTTGCACTTTAAGTTTCAGTTATTTAAGCTTCCTGCCATTTACTTTATTGTCAATTTACATTCTGCATTCTAGTTTCTTGCAATTTACTTCCTGTTAATCAAATTTCACTCAATTCATCAACTTTTAGTTTAATTAAATCTATCACCCAACTAAAATTGCTTGATCCATCAATCCCTATTGGATCGACCTCACTCTGGTGAGTTTTACTACTTGATGCAACCCGGTATACTTGCCGGTGAGTTTGTGTGGAATCATTTTCCCTTATCACCTGGGCTTTTGGTGTTGACTCATTATTCTTTGTGAGTCCTGGGGTTCCCTTCTGTTGCTGTTCGAGTTATTTTTGATAGGGACTCCTTTTATTTTTCTTGCTGTAGGTGTAGTTGCTTTATGTCTTCTCGTAAGAACATTGTCGAGATGTCCACCAAAGTTCCTGCTAGTATGGCCGACTGGTTAGATTCGATAGTGTTGATGTGTGTCACTGTAGCTGACCTTGAGTATTTTGAGAAGCTTAGGCGATTTCATAGGATCTGTAGTAGTAGAGATGATGAGAAGAATTATGAGCTAATCTCGCCCGACCCTGAGGAGAAAGTTAGCTTTCCACCCTTAGATCCAGCAGAGCGCCCTTTTTTCTATGCCTATGACTTCTTCTTTAGCCTACTACGTATTACCCTTCCTTTCACTGAATTTGAGGCCAATCTCTTGTGGAACTGTAACATTGCTCCATCGCAACTTCACCCGAATTCTTGGGCATTTATGAAGATCTTCCAGCTACTGTGTCAGGAGCTGGGTGTCCGACCTTCCTTATCTCTTTTTCTTTACCTGTTTGTGCTGACTAAACCTGGGGTAGCCAAGAAGAAAGCTTCTTGGATCTCCTTCCGAGCTACCCAGGGGAAGAAAGTATTTTCGATGTTTGATGACTCTTTTCGTGACTTCAAGAATTACTACTTCAAAGTCCGAGTTGTTGAGAGTGCTCGGCCTTTCTTTTTAGATGAGAACGATGAGCCGACCTTTCCTTTATGGTGCCAAAAAGAACCTGTAGTTCTTAAGTATCCCTGGGAGAGTTTAGATGAGGCAGAACAGGCTTTTATAGGTGTTTTAGAGGTACATTGGGGGGAACCTCCTGATGGATGTTTTGGAAAAAAAATTCCAATCACCTAAACTCACCGGCAAGTATACCGGGTCGCATCAAGTAGTAATAACTCACTTAGATTGAGGTTGATCCCACAGGGATTGATGGATCAAGCAACTTTAGTGGGTGATTAGTTTAGTCAAGCTAACATTTAGTGAATTGTGTGAAGTTGATCAACAGAATGTAAATTTCAATGAATTGTAAATTATAGAAAGTAAATGGGCAGAAAACTTAAAGAACAAGAAAATAAAATAGCTGAAACTTAAGTTACAAGAAAAGTAAATTGCATGAAATGTAAAGGGGGCTAGGTTTTGGAAATTAAAGAGAGCAATGAAGCAAGCAATCAAAGAGATCTTGAGAACAAGTAACAGGAAGCTTAAAGTGCAGGAAAAATTAAATCAAGCTCACAGCAACTCAAATGTAAATTGTAGAAAGGAAATTAGCAAGGAGGCAGAGAATTTAAATTGCACAGAAAGCAAACTCAGCTCAAGGAAATTGTAAAAGTGCAGAAAAAGAAATTACAGAAGAGAATTGTAGAGATTGAAAGTGCATAAGCTGAATTCAAGATTGAAAAAGAGGAAGTGCAGAAAAAGTAAAAGTGTTTCAAAGAGAATTCTCTACTCTACCCTACTCCTAATGCTCTAGCAGAGCAAGCCTTCCTAACAAAGATGAAAATGATGCCTTATAGAGGCTTTACAAAATGAAAATGAAAATGAAATTGAAAATAAATTACAACTAAATGAAATTCCTATTCTAACTTGTTCTTGTGCCTTTGAGTGATGATGTGGGCTTTGCTTGCTTTGGATTTGAAAAGAGATAGGTCCAGTTGGCCTTGATGGAATTGGGTTGAAGATAGCCTCTGTTGATTGCTCTTGGTCATGATAAGAAATCCATTTGCACTATGGACTTTGGGATCATTCACGTTTGAGTCAATGTTTGAGGCAGACGTTGACTCAAACGTCTTCGTGTGATGGCGTTATGCATAACGGGTGGTTGTTGTCACTCACGTTTGAGTTCACGTTTGAGGTCAAACATGAGCTCAAACGTGATACTCCCCAAGGCAATCTTCAGCCAACGTTTGACCTCACGTTTGAGGCAAACGTTGGCGCAAACGTGGCTCTTCCTCCGGGGTATTCTTAAGCCAATGTTTGACCTCATGTTTGAGGTAAACGTTGGCGCGAACGTTGCGCTCCTCCCAGGGTATTCCTTAGCGAACGTTTAACATTACGTTTGAGGCAAATGTTGGTACAAACGTTGAGATCCTCCAGGGTGGCTGTGCTGTTATCCACGTTTGAGTTCACGTTTGAGGCAAACGTGAACTCAAACGTGATCTTCTCAATGCTGCCTTCATTTCCATTCATGCCATCTCCTTTCTTCAACCTTCCTCCAAGCTTTTTGGTCACTTAGTGAAAATTCTTGCTTCCAAGTTGAAATTGCATCACGATAAAGCTAGGCTCTTGGCATGAACCGAGCTTTGTGTGCTGATTGTCAATCTTCCTTGATTTGGTCATGGGCCACGCTTTTAAAAGCGTGGCCTAAGGCTCCAAAGCGTGCTCCAACTTCAAAGCGTGCCCAAAATTCCTCTTTTCTTCTTTTTAGCTTATTTTGTGCTCTTTTGCTTCTTTTTCTTCTTATTTCCTACAAGATTTATCAAATCAAAAGATCAAGGAAATATACCATTTAAGCACAAAAGAATGCAATATTTAAGCACAAATCATCAATTTCTTGTATGAAAAAGCATAGAAAAACCTGACATGGTGACATGTCATCACAACACCAAACTTAAACCTTGCTTGTCCCCAAGCAAGAAAAGAATCATGCAATAAAGATTAATAATCCAAGTTAAGAAGAATAGCAAGTTAATGTTCATGGTCGGCTAGTTTTCTATGCATACTACAATCACAAGAGAAAGATAGATGATTGATGCTTCTATCTAGCTCAATTTATGAATTCTTTTCCTTATACTTCTTCCTTGAAGCAAGTTTTTGATTTTCTTATTAGCTTCTCCTTTTGCGTGCTTTGCCCCATGAGTTGATAACAAATCTAGGACTCTAAATGCTTTATTTTCAAGTATTACCACTTGATACATAAGCACCACAAGCATTTGAATTAGAGGACTTTATTAAGCTCATTTGTTTCTTTTCATAACTCTCTAATCATTGATGCTTAGAGTCTTGAGCTTTGAGGGAGTGATTTTTTTGCAGTTTTGAGCCTAACCTTGACTTCTAAGTGTTTTGTTTTCAAGCTTTTTGCTTGATACATAAACACCATAAGTACTTGACAATTGTCATTGGTACTCAGAGCCTTCAGCTTTCTCATTCTTCCTCTGTTTCTTTTCTTGCTTTAATTTGTAATTGCTTTTTCAAGGTTTTCATGATTTCAAAAGATTTCACAAAATGTCCTAGATGAAAACTTCAATTAAATAAAATCTAATGTAATTGAGCAACAATTAACCATACTAGCCTTCCAATACTTGTATGCACATGCTAAGTTCTTCTTTAATGCCTTGTTTGTTTATGATAATGATACTTTACTGCTTTGAAATTTACAAAACTCAAGTTGGTAGTAATAATGGCATGGCAACATGTTACAGATCATAATTCAGGCTATGCTCATTCATACCACACATGCATACAGAGAATATAAAGACAATCATGCAATTTAAAGTGCTGGAAACAAAGGAGAGGAAAAGGAACTTTACAACCTTGTAATTCATCTTCTCTATTATTGTCATTTTCCTCCCATTCTTCCCTTTCCCTTGCCAAACTTAGAATGCTTGTTCATCCTCAAGCAACAATTAGAACAATGGCTATGAGGCTAAGATGGATCATGAATGTCTTATACAATGAAATGTTAGTAGCACATGTGTTTTAAGCAAGCAAAATTAAAGATAACAATCAAGGCATAAGAGACAGAGACATTTTGATTACATAGATAAGAAGGTGTGCGCAATACATTGCATAAAAGATAAGTGGCACACCAAACTTAGAATCTTAGTGTGACACTTTAAAATTGATGCAATCATCCAGGGGGATTGAAAACAAAGTGTTGCATGGCAACACCAAACTTAGAATGTAACCATATGCCAATTTATTGAATTTAAACAAAGCAAAAAAAGAAAACAAAGCAGAGAAGAGAAATTATACCTACTGTTGGCATGTTGTTCTTCACTTTCTTCCTCTTCTTCCAGTTTGTTAAGAGTAATGACCTCAAGGGATGAGAAGATTCAGCTATTTCCCCCTATCTTGGTCTCTCCTCAGCAAGCTTTCTTTTGTTAATGACTTGATTGAGCTTGCTTGCTAGTGGTCCAGGGATTGGATTGCTTGTGGTTGACCTCCTCTTGAATGTTGTCCTTGCTATTTTGGTCACAATCTTCTTCTCGGTGCTTTTGTTAATTGCCTTCACTTCCTTGAATTCAAGACATGGTTGCTGTGTAGTTTTTGGAGTGTTTTCTTCATCAACAGCCTTTTGAATTGGTTGTTCCATGAGCCCTTCCTCTTTCTTTGTTGCACTCAACAATTGAGCTACCTTCACTTCCATGTTTTTGAGGGAGTTTTCTAGTTCTTTCTGGTATTTCTCTTTCTCCTCCGCAAATCTTTTGAGCATGGACTCAAGTTTTGAGAGTTTTTGGCTATTGAAAGTTTGTGTGGGTGGTAAGTTTTGAAAGGGGCTTTCTGTTGAAGCATGGTCAACTGATGATATCTTTGGATGAATATCATATGGAGCATTAGAATTCCCTTCCCAGCCACCATTGAAATAATTATTTGTATCATTTTGTGATGGAGGGAAATATCCCATATGATTTTCTTTCTCATCTTGTGTCTCTGAAGCAAATCTCCATGGATTGGAGTGCTTAGAATTTGTATTTTCTTGGTGATATTCCTTGTCACCATTAGAGATTAGTGATGGTGGGTGATATCCCATAAAATTTTGTTTTACCATAAGATGAGTTGAACTCCATTTGTATTTTGTAAAATGCAACATCAATGAAAATTGAAATTACTCATATCAGAGATAAGAATTTCTTAATGAGGAAAAAACTCAAACACCTTGGTTTCAATCTAAAACAGAGAACAAAAATAAAGAAAATGCTTGATCTAGACTTCTCACCCACTTAATCATTGTTGATCTAAATCAATCCCCGGCAACGGCGCCAAAAACATGATGGGTTGGAAACGGATTTTCAACACCCAAAACTCACCGGCAAGTGTACCGGGTCGCTTCAAGTAGTAAAACTCACTTAGAGTGAGGTCGATCCCACAGGGATTGATGGATCAAGCAACTTTAGTGGATGATTAGTTTAGTCAAGCTAACATTGAAGTGAAATTGGATGCAATGTAGCCAACAGAGAGTAAATTTGCAGGAATTATAAAGTGCAGAAAGTAAATTGCATTGAAACTTAAAGAGCAAAAAATGTAAATTGCAGAAACTTTAATGATAAGAAATGTAAATTGCCTCAAATGTAAAGGGGGGTTGGGTGCTGGAAATTAAAGAAAGCAATAGATCAAAGCTTAGAACTCTTGCAGAAAGCTTAAATTGCAAGAAAGTAAATTGAGAGCAATGTAAATAGAGAAGCAAAATTGCAGTGAATTAGGATTTTAGAGCAATTGCAGAGGAATTTAAAATTGTGCAGGAAATATAAATGAGATTTGCAGCAAGCTTAATGTAATCTGAATTGAGGAACCAAACAGAAAGTAAAATGCAGCTCAATTGCAATAGCTAAAGGAAAGTTGAAGATATCAGGGGTTGGATGAGACTAGAGAACAAGTCTAGATCTCAATTCCTTCCTTGATCCAACAAAGAACAATTACAAAAGAAGCAGAAGAACAAATTGCAGAAGAAATAAAAGATGAAAGCAGTAAAGAAAACTTGGATCCAAATCACAGTTTCTAGAATTATGCAGAAAAATAAACAAAGAGATCCCAAGGTGAGATTGAAACAGAATTTCTTCAATTCTCCACCTAAGATTCAAAACAAAAATGAAAACTAAGAGAGAGCTCTCAAATCCCACTCCTACTACTCCGTAATGGAGCCAGCCTCCTAATGAAATGGAATTGATGCCTTTATATAGGCTTTACAAAGTGAAAATGAAAATAAAAGTGAAATTAGAAACAAATTACAATTAAATGAAAATCCTATTTTAACTATCTCTTGCGCCTTTGAGTGATGATAATGGGCTTTGCTTGCTTTAGATTTGGGTTGAAGATGGCCCTAATTGATCACTCTTGGTCTTGAGGAGAAATCTGTGTGCAAATTAGATTGTTGGTGCTTCACGTTTGAGTCAACGTTTGGGGGCAAACGTGGACTCAAACGTCTTCGCAAGGAAGTTAGCAAAAACCAGCAATCTGCTGTCATTGGCGTTTGACCTCACGTTTGAGGTCAAACATGAGCACAAACATTGAAGCTTCTCCAAGGCAACCAGCAATGGCGTTTGACCTCACATTTGAGGTAAACGTTGGCACAAACGTGGCTCCTCCCAGGGTATTTCTTAAGCCAACGTTTGACCTCACGTTTGAGGCAAACGTTGGCGCAAACGTGAGCTCCTCCCAGGGTACTTCTTAAGCCAACGTTTGACCTCACGTTTGAGACAAACATTAGCGCAAATGTGAGCTCCTCCCAGGGTGCTCCTTAGCTTTAATTAATAATGATAATGCATTATAAAGCCTGATGAAATGCATAGTGACATGCATGCTTTCAACGCATTTGGCATTCATTCATTAAATGAATAAGCCAATGTACCGTTCATTCATATCATCCATTCTTAATTGGCATTAATAATTAATGATTTCATGCATGCACTCATCAGCGCCTTATTTAATAAATGTGGGTAAAAGGTGATAAAATCCCTTAAATGAGGCATAAGATAAACCCTACAAATGGGGTTTATCAACCCCCCCACACTTAAACCAAGCATGTCCTCATGCTTAAACCAAGAGAGAGCAAAGGGTATCAACATTTATTCAATGAAATCTAACTAAATGCAACCTAAACTATATGCAACTATCTACATGAATGCAATTGCTTGGTCAAAATAAATCAATTTCCAAGAAGCATATATGCACAAGGGCTAAGGACTAGCAAGTCTAATCCACAATTGAATTGAGTTATTAAATATTTTTACAAACTTGCAAGTAGAGTGATGATTATAGGTGAAAACATGTAATTGAGCATCAAACCCTCACCGGATGCGTTTGCACTCTATTCGCTCAAGTGTTTAGGGTTGATTCTCTCAATTCTCCTATATTTCATGCTTTCTAAGATTTGTTTTTCTTCTAACAATTAACATTTATTCTATGCATGCATACAATTATCATGAGGTCTTTTCTTTAGGTTGTAATGGGGCTAGGGTCAAGGTAGGATGCATATTTGGTCAAGTGAGCTTGAAATTTGAATCTTTGATAAGCTTAAACTTCCCACCTAACCTATGACATCCTATACAATTAAGTTCTAACCTAACTACCCATTTTTTTACTTTTTCTTTTCAACATACTCATGCATTTTCTTTTCTTGATCACAACACATATGCATTGATTCTTATTGACTTTACTTTGGGGCATTTTGTTCCCTTTTTATTTCTTTTCTTTTTTTCTTTTTCTTTCTTTTTCTATTTTTTTCTTTTCTTTTCCATACTCTTCTTTTTGTTTCTTGTTTCTTGTTCTTTTGTTTTTCTCATTTTTTTTCGTTCTTTCAAACTATATACAAGAACATCAATGCATAAGGTCTATACATTTTAATTAACACATGAGCATGAACTCAATTCCCAATATTTATAACAAAAATACAAACTAACATTTTATTCAACCAATGTCCCAAGGTTCCCACACTTGAATGATACACACACACTAGCCTAAGCTAATCAAAGATCCAAATAAGAATATTTATTTATTTTTTTTGCTTTAAGGCTTGTAATGTGCTAAAATGAAGAACAATTGGGTTAATCATAGGCTCAAATTGGCTAACAATGGAAGATAAAAGGTAAGGCTATTTGGGAAAGTGAGCTAAATAAAATGATGGCTTCAATCATATAAATGCATGAATACACAAAATAATGGACATAAAGAATCGATCAAATCAAAGATTACAATCATAGGAAGAGAATAATGCACACAAGAAGGAAAATAAGTGGTTATAAGATGTAACCACACAATTAGGCTCAAATCTCACTTGCTTGTTTTCTTAGCTCAAAAATCATGTTCCACAATATATGTAATTCAAACAAGTTCTATGAAAAGTTTTCACTCAAATCAATTGGTGCCCTATAGATAGAAATCTTGAAAAATCTCACTATTTTGACTAAGCTTATTGTGTATATGTATGCAAAAATAAGAAAATGAAACACAAATCCTAAAAGACCTAAAATGAAATGCAAAAGTGTTGGGATTAGAAACTTATCACCCAAAATCACCGATCGGTCGGACGACCTCCCCACACTGAAAAGTTTGCACCATCCTCGGTGCACTCAAAGATAAGCAAGGGGGTACGGCGACTCTCCGGATTGCTACCTTCAGCTGGTAGGTCAACCGGTTGCTGCGTGTTCTTCGCGCTTCCATTTTTGCTTGCGGTACATCATTCATGAAAAAACAAAAATATAATACCATAAGATGAGAAAACAAAAGCAAGGAATCATGCATTATTGGAATGAGGTACTAATCACTAGAATTGAGTGAGTGAATTAGTGTGACATTAATGACAAATAAGTGTGTGAATTTTAAATTGCGCGTGGTTTAGAACACACATTAGCATAAAAGCTATGTCACTAAAGAAGCATGCATTTCACTTATTCTAGTGTGCTTGAGATGATTTAAGTAAACTTGTAAGGTAAAACAAACACTAAAGAAGCGTGAGAGCATTCAAGCTATAAGCATATGGATGCATATAATCATGAAACACAATGCATCAAGGTAAATACATAACATCCAATGTCAAGAGATTGCCTAATCAAAGAATAGGGTTCAAATCACATGGTGGCCAAATCATGCAATTCAAGAAGAGTTACAAGCTCGAAGGCAATTCTCATCACTTGGTATTCTTAAAGGTAAGCATGAAAAACTCAAAACCAAGTAGCAAAATATAACCTCAACAATAGAATCCAACAAAGATTATAAACATAATGACGTTGAGATAACATCCCGTTTAGTACTCAGCAAAACAATTAATGGTAAACAATATTAACAATCCAACACTTACAATGAAAAAGAGAAAATGAAATGAAAACTAACTAATTAACTAATTAGTTAACTAAAATTAATGGTTATCAATGGTGTTTGGGAGTGTTGGATAGGGGTAGAAGAAGGGAAGAAGAAAGGAGAAGAAAAAAAAATGGAAAGAGGAGAAGAAAAAAGGTGTATTGAAAAAAGGGCATCCGCGCGTACGCGTGCATGGCGCGCGCGCGGATGGCAGTGCAATGGAAACGACGCGTACGCGTATATGGCGTGTGCACGTGGATGGCTTATTTCGAGAGTGACGCGTATGCGTCATGTACGCGTATGCGCGAATGGTTTTGTGCCAAAGGCACAGTGCACACATGGCATTCGCACAACTCTCGGGTCAATGTATGGAGGAATGATATTTTGCAATCCACGCATACGCGTACATGGCGCGTGTGCATGGATGGTCGAAAACGCTTGATGCACACGTACGCGTGCAGTGCGCGTACGCATGGATGGTGCTCTATTTTTTCAAAAAAAAAAATTTCTATGTTTTTGCACCAATCCAAGCATTCCAAACCTCCAAGTAGCTACCAAGACACCATAAAACCTTATTTAAGATACTAAAATACCAATTATACTCAACAAATCAAAACAAAACATGAATTTAAACTAATTACCAATATGAACAAAAAGAGAAAATGAAAAGAAGTTACCATGGTGGGGTGTCTCCGACCAAGCACTTTTGTTTATTGTCCTTAAGTTGGACTTATGGGGAGCTCCATCAAGGTGGCTTGTGCTTGAATTCATCTTGGAACTCCCACTAATGCTTGGTTCTCCATTGTGCCCCAAGATTCCTTATTTATTGCACCAAGTGATGATGGAGTTCTTCACAAGCTTGGGGCTCCCAAAGTTGATCCTCTTCTTGTAATCCGGGATCCCACACTTTATTTTCACACCCATCTTGAAGTTGATTCTCATTGATCCATGTGGGTGCCATAGTTTTGGAATTCTCATTTAAGTAACCAAACAATATCCTAGACCCAAGCAATCTAGTTCTATACTAACTGTTGCAATTAAGCTTTGAACGTGTAGCCATCATGTACCTAGAATGATATTTCCAACCACTAGCCATCTCCCTTTTACTCTTAAAGCCACAAATACATCTAAGTTGACCATCTGTCTCTAGAAAACCATATTCAAGGGGAATAATAAAGCTTATGTATAAGGAATTTACCCACTTGAATGAAAGAATAGATGGTGGTGGCTTGGAGAGAGGTATCTCCAATGTGCTTGTAAGCTCTACTCCCTTGTGCTTTTCCTTGATTGTCTCCACCTCTTTACAAACTTCTTCCTTCTCAATCCTTTGTTCATCAATTTCATCTAACTCTTCTCTTTCACTCAAATCATAAATGGGAAAAAGAGAGAAATCTACCTCCACATTGCTTTCTATCTTATTGGGAGAAGGTTCTTCAAACTCAAAGGATTCACCACCAAGAAGGTTGGATGCATGATCTTCATCACCAAGGGAGCTCAATTCTTGCTCCACTCCTTCCAAGTCTTCATTCAAAAATTGTTTTGGAGGTTGTGCACTCTTCTCCTCAACATCAAATTCAATCTTCTTGGATGGATTTTCTATGATTTTAGCTTCCCATGGAGGTTCCGCATCTCTTAAGTCTTCAACCACTTCTTTCTTTTCTTCAATGATCATAGGCTCCTCCAATTGTTCTAACACAAAGTGGTATTCCTCATGCTCCACCGGAGTTTCCAATCTCTCCTTCATGCTATGCTTTTCAATTGATTCTCCACATGTGACCATGGGAGTGCTTTGAGTGCTCAAATATTAGGAGACTAAAATGCTTACTACCTTGGTCAAGGTAGCCACAAATTCTATTGTCTCCTTTTGCATTTCTCCTTGCCCTTGAAGTATAAGGCTAAGGGTTTCATCTATTGAGGATTGGGGTGGATAAGAGAGTTCAATGTCTTGGAGAAAGGATTCATGATAGGAAGGTGGTTCTTCTTGGTAAGGATGTGGTGTATATTGAGCTGGTTCTTGGGAGTAGTGATCTTGGAATGGTGGTTCCATATGTGGCTCATATGGTTCAAAAGGTGGTTGGTATGGTGGATATGGATCAAGGTCATATGGAGGTGTTCGGTGAAAATAGGCTTGTGAGTGTGGTTGAGGTTTATGTTGAGGATATGACTCATAGGCATATGGTGGTGGTTCTTAAAAGTCACAAGGATGCTCGCCATAGCCATTTGATTGATATGCGTCATAGAATGGCTCTTCTTCATAGTGCATTGGTGGAGGTTGTTACCATGAAGATTGATTATATGCATATGGCTCCTCCCAACTTTGATTGTCCCATCCTTGATACACATTCTCATTATAGTCCTCATTTTCTACAACATATCGACAACCAAACTCATAGCCAAGGTGAGAATTCATAATAGTAAGAGAAAATAAGAAACAAAAGCTAATAGGAAATAATGAAACAAAGTCCTAAAATTAGCAAAAACTAACAAGTGATCCAAAAATCAAGCTATTCACAATATTCACATATATACAATAACCAATAACATAACACCATTGCAACTCCCCGGCAACGGCGCCATTTTGATGATTGGACTCTTGACGGTTTAGAATTTCACAAATGAAGTCTCGTTGTAAAGTATAGTTTCTAAACCAATCAATAATCCTTTCATACAAAAATTTGTTTGTCACAAGTACAAACCCCTAAAATCTATAAACCGAAGTATTAAACCTCGGGTCGTTCTCCCTAGGAATTGCAACAAAGTGTGTTGTTATTGGTTATGAGTTATATTTGGGGTTTTTGATAAGAGGCATGAAAAGTAAATGCAATTGAAAATAAACTAACAACTAAAGAGGTCTTGGCAAGGTTTGGTGGTCAAGGATCTCTATCCTAATCACTAACCACAACATGAGAATTGGTAAGGACCAACCCCACTAAGTCAACCCCTAACTAATAGTAGAGCAAAGTCAAGTGAGCTATGTCAATCTAAGTCCATAAGTCCTAGTTCTCCACCAAATCAATTAGTGAGATCTAGAGTTGATGGCTCCCAATCATCAATCACTTGGACATTAGTAATTCAAGAGTTCCTAAGTTACCTTCCCAAGCGAAGAGCACTAAAATCTACTCTAAAATCCAACCAAGCATTTCATCAAACACTTGAAAGGCACAAAAGAAAAGCAAGAGGCATTTATATTCTCTCTAGAAAAGTAAACTCATACTAAAAGAAGCATTTTAACAAAAACATAGAAGGCAATAAAAGTAAACAACATGAATTGCAAGAATTAAAGAGAGATCTAACTAGAATAGCAAGAGATCAACAATAGAAAAGGAAGATAATTATGAAACAATAAAGAACTTACCAATTGCATTGAAGAAGAAATGTAGATCTACAAAAGAAAGTTCATAAACTACAACTAAAAATACAAAGGAATTACAAGAGAAGAAGAATTCTACAATCTACAAGAGAATAACTGAAGATGAAAGAGGAAAATTAAGAGAGAAGAAGAAGAAGTAGATCTAGATCTAAAACCTAATCCTAATTCTAGAGAGAAGTGAGAGCTTCTCTCTCTAAAACTAACTAAAGCATCATAAAACTAAAATAAAACTAAACTAATGACTAGATGTATCATCCCTCTTCAATCCTTGGGTTAAATAGGATTAGAAATGAGTTGGATTGGGCCCACAAGGCTTTAGAATTAGCTGGCCATGCATTGCTTTAAGTAGATCATATGGTAGCAACAACGTGTGCGCCTACAGTGCGCGTACGCGTTACCATACATGTAGCAACTATGGCAAATCTTATATCATTTTAAAGCCCCAAATGTTAGCTTTGCAACGCAACTGAAACCGCATCATTTGGACCTCTGTAGCTCAAGTTATGGTTGATTAAGTGCGAAGAGGTCGACTTGACAGCTTTTGTGATTCCTTCATTTCTTCATGAGTTCATCATTTTTACATGCTTTTCCTTCATTCCCTTGATCCAATCTTTGCCTCCTAAAGCTGAAATCACTTAACAAACATATCAAGGTATCTAATAGAATCAAAGGTAAATTAGATTTTGCTAATTTAAGACCTAAAAAGCATATTTTCACTCTTAAGCACAATTAAAGGAGAATAACAAAAACCATGCTATTTCATTGAATAAATGTGGGTAAAAGGTGATAAAATCCCTTAAATGAGGCATAAGATAAACCCTACAAATGGTGTTTATCAGGAATCAAATCACAATAATTCATAATTCACAATTTTAGGTTTTAGATGTATTTTCTAGAGAGAGAGAGGCTCTCTCCTCTCTCTAGGTTTTAGGATTTAGGATTTCTCTTAGTTTTAGATTCATTCCTTCCCAATTCCAGGTTCAATGTTCCTTTAATTTGTTTTTCTTCTACTTTTTATATATTCCATTACTTTAGTTTATCTATTCCTCTTTTGGATTCTCTTATTCATTTTGGCTATGAATTCTCCATGTTATATTTGAATTTCTATTTAATGCAATTTGAGGTATTTCAGATCTATGATTTTAATCTAGCCTTTTACATTCTTAGCTTTGGTTGAGTAATTGGTGACACTTGAGTTATCAAACTCCCTTGTTGATTGATATTTGGAATTTTCTGGTTGATTTGGATCCCTCTAAAGCTAGTCTTTCCTTAGGAGTTGACTAGGACTTAAGGAATCCCATTGATTAGTCCACTTGACTTTCCTTTATTTAGTAAGGGTTAACTAAGTGGGAGCAATAAACAATTCTCATCACAATTGATAAGGATAACTAGGATGGGATTTTTAGTTCTCATACCTTGCAAGGGTTTTCATGATTATTAATTTACTTTCTTGCCAATTTATTTCCTTGTTTATTATTCAAAAACCCCAAAAAGATATAATCTCATAACCAATAATAAATACACCTCCCTGCAATTCCTTGAGAGATGACCTGAGGTTTAAATACTTCGGTTATATATTTTATTGGGTTTGCTTTAGTGACAACCAAAACTTTTGTACGAAAGGATTCTCTGTTGGTTTAGAAACTATACTTACAACGTGATTATTTTTATAAAATTCTTTACTGGCAGAAAATCCGTTCGTCAAAATGGCACCGTTGCCGAGGAGTTGTGAAAAACCCCGATTTCGTGGTTTATCTTGTGCTTAATTTGGGAGATTTTATCACCTTTTCTCACATTTATTCAACGAAATAGCATGGTTTTGTAATTCTTCCTTGATTTGTGCTTAAATGTAAAAACATGCTTTTTAGGCCTTAAATCAGTAATTTTTATTCACTTTAATTCCATTCGATGCCTTGATGTGTTTGTTGAGTGATTTCAGGATCATAAGGCAAGTATTGGATGGAAGAAATGAGGAGAAAAGCATACAAAGAGGAGAATGCATGAAGAAACAAAGATTGGGAAGGCATCAATGGGCGCACACGCGTACAAGGCGCACACGCGCCAAAGTGGTTTCGACTAGAGACGCGCACGCGTACATGCCGCGTCCGCGCGGGTGAAGATTTTGTCAATCGATGCGCACGCGCACGTGGCGCGCACGCGCCGATACTCTTATCTGACCCACTTAAAGGCAAAATGGTGGGGGCAATTTCTGAGCTGCCCAGGCCCAATTCCAACTTGTTTCCGAGTGTATTTCATGCAGAATTGAAGTCAAAGCAAGGGGGAGCAATTGTTTGGTAGTATAGCATCATGTAGGTTAGTTTCTAGAGAGAGAAGCACCCTCTTCTCTCTAGAATTAGGTTAGGTTAATCTCTTCTAGATTTAGGTTTAATTTCATGTTCTCATCTTATTTCCTTTACAATTTCTTGTTCTACTACTCTATTCTTCTTAGTTTTCATGTTAATTTCTCTTTTATGTTCATGGATGCTATTGTTGGATTTGATTTACTTTTAATGCAATTTAATGTTTGATGTTCTTTCAATTGTTGGTTTGAGTTGTGATTTACTTTCCTTGCAATTGGTAGTGGGTAGATTTTACTATTTCTTGTCATTTATTATGCTTTCCTTATACACCCACCAAGTGTTTGACAAAATGCTTGGTTGGATGTAAGAGTATAATTTTATGCTCTTGGCTTAGGAAGGTAACTTAGGAACTCTTCAGTTACTAATATCCAAGTGATTGACGATTGGGAGCCATTAACGCTAGATCTCACTAATTGATTTGGTGTAGAACTAGAACTTACGGACTTGGATTGACATAGTTCATTTGACTTTCCTTTATTAGTTAAAGGATGACTTAATGGGGTTGATCCTTGCCATTTCTCATGTTGTGGTTAGTGATAAGGACAGAGGTCCTTGACCGCCAACCTTTGCCAAGACCTTTTTAGTTGTTAGTTTATTTTCATTGCTATTTACATTTCATGTCTCTTATCCCAAAAACCCCAAAATACCTCATAGCAAATAATTGAGCACTTCATTGCAATTCCTTGTGAGACGACCCAGAGTCTAAATACTTCGGTTATAAATTCATTGGGGTTTGAACGTGTGACAACCAAATTTTTGATTGGGAGGATTGTTTGTTAGTGTAGAACTATACTTGCAACGAGAATTCATTCATTTGAAGAAATTCTAGACCGACACGACAATTTTTTTAAATCAAGTTGCAATTGTGTGCCTTATTATTGGTTATTGTAAATATTTGCTTTTGCTTGTTTATTTGTTTTTGTTTTTGTTTTTGTTTTTAATTTTTATTAGCTACTATGAATTCTCACCCCTGTCGCTTTGAGTTTGGTTCCAATGTTGTTGTAAGGAATGGACGCTATAATAAGAATATGCATCAAGGTTGGAATAATCAAGGATGGGAGAAGCCACAAGGATTTGATCAACCCTCTTGGCAACAACTCCCTCCAATGCACTATAACCAACAACCATCCTATGATGCAAACCAAGACAATAGTTATGGTGGACCCTTTCGTGACAACCAACCTCCACCAAATTACTATGGTCAAGAGCCATTCCAGGGTGCATACCAAGATGATGAATATGGTGGACCCCCTTGTAGTTACCAACAAGCGCCACCATATGCTTATGAGCCCCCTCCTCAACATAACTTTGAACTACCATACTCACAAGCCCCTTTACACCATTCACCTCCATATGACCCTAATCCTTATCCACCACACCAACCACCATATGAACCACACCCAGAACCACCACCTCATTATTCACCATCTCCATATCTTTATCAAGAAGAACTACCTCCGTATTATGAGCCCTTTCTCCCAACAAATGAACCCTCCTATCCACCCCAACCTCCATTGGATAACAACACACTCATCTCTAATATCATTGGTCTCACCTCTACACTCCAAAATCTTATATCCCGCATGAACCAACCATCTACCTCCAATATTCAACCCTCAAGCTTTAGCATATCACCACCCTCTATGGTAGAGCACCCACATCCATCAATCCAAGAGCAAGATGATCCCAGTTATACTATTGATATGGAACAAGAAAGAAGGAATCATCTTCGTGAATCTATACTTCATAAGAAGCTAAAGGAGGCCCTAAAGGCGGAGGTAGGAGAGACCCTTGAAGGAAGATGTCAAGAGGTAGAGGTTAACAAGGAGGAGCTGGATTTTTGTACTAGAGCAAGTGGAGAAAGCCAAAATCACTGAAGAAGAGGAAGTTGTTGAAGATTTAGGAGATGCGGAACCTCCATTTGAACCTCAAGTTAAAGAGCCTCCTTCCAAGACGGTTGAATTTGATGTTAAGGAGGGTGTACAACCTCCAAGGCATATCATGGTTGAAGACTTGGAAGCGGTTGATCATGAGATGGGTTCAATAATTCATGAGCTTCCACCTATAATTGAACCCTCTCCCATTGAACAAAAGGGAAAGGTTGAAATTGAAGAAGCTTGAAAAGAGGTGAAAGTTGTCTAGGAAGAGCACAAGGGAATGGAGCTTGAAATCACCTTGCCAAAGCTGTTGCAGACCTCTCCCCTAAAGCCATTACCATCCAATACAACATTCAACTGGGTAAAATACTTATTCTTAACCTGCACCTTCCCACCTGAATATGGGCTACTTGAGACAGATGGTCAGCTTAGAGCTCTTTGTGGCTTTAAGAGTAAGAGGGAGATGGTTAGTGGTTGGCAACACAATCCTAGATTCATTGTGGTAGGAAGCTTACAGCTGAATTATCATGGTTAGGCAAATACTAAACTGTATGGATCTAAAAAGCTATTTGGATGCCTTAGTGAGAATTTAGATTGCTTACCACCCGCATGGAATCATGATGATCAACCTGAAGACGGGTGTAGAATCAAGATTTGGGATCCAGAAATATATGAGGATCAATTTTGGGAGCTCAAAGCTTGTGAAGAACTCCATCAAAGCTTGAGAAATTTACCTAGTATTGATAGAGCTTATTGGAAGTCCAAGCATTGATGGAAGTTTCAAGACGAGTTCAAGCACAAGCCACCATGACAAGGAGCTCACCAAATGTCCAACTTAAGGACTTTAACTAAAAGTGCTAGGTGGGAGACAACCCACCATGGTATGATCATTCTTTTTTAGTCTTAGTTTTATTTTGTTTTGTTTTATTCTTAGTTTTATTTTATTCTATTTTTCTTAGTGTTCATTCATAATGCCTGTATCAGCATTTGCATTCTGCATTCTGCATATCGTATAAAAAATAAAAAAATAAAAAAATAAAAAAAGGGGGCAAACCACGCGTGCGCGCAGGCCACTTGTGGGCGTCGATAGCAATTTCGCTCCCTCATCCAATGAACAGAAAGTTGTGATGGAATCGTCCGGCTGGTGTGCTCTGCGCACAATTCAACCCACGTGTACGTGTGTATGATGCGTGCGCGTCATCTGCCACATGGGAAATCCACGCGTACGCGTCAAGCACGCGCATGCGTGGATAGGGAAATCGGCGTAAATAGCATGTTGGACAGAAAGTTGTGCTGCCCCCATGCTGGAACTGTGCTAGAGGCACAAGGTCATCCACGCGTACGCGTCCCTGACGCACGCGCGTCATTTCGCTTCCAGACCACCCACGCGTACGTGTGGGCGACGCTTACGCGTCGAACGGCCAACTCAGTTTTCACGCGTACGCGTGATGCACGCGTACGCGTCGTGCCCCATTTCTAAATTCTTACTTCTCTCCTTTCTACTTCTTTCTTTATTATTTCTTACTTTCTTCTTCTTCATCTCTTTAACTTCACATCCTTCTTCACTTTCATTCTATTTTTACTTAATTTATTTGCATACTTTCATTCACTGCATTTTAATCTTGTGCATACTTTTATTTTCTTCTCTACGTTTATTTATTTTACCATTGGTGTTAATTGCTATTATTCAACTGTTACATCTTTTCTGGTATTATTTTGGTGCTTAGTGACTTATTTTACACTGTGGGATGATATTAATTATCTGCCAATGCCAATCTTTTATGATACTTACATTCCATTTGCATTGACATGAACTTATATTGATACTTTCATTACCCACACTCTTTCCCTTTGTTGCAATTTTTGCACTATTGATATGACGTTTGCTTCTACTGTTTTTTCACTTGCATGTTGTAGCTACCATCTACTTGAGACTCTGATTATTTGGTATTAACCCACCGATACTTTATTTGTTTTCTTATCTTTATTCTTGGGTTTCTTTTCTTCCCTTTTCTCTTCTTTCAAGATAGCCACCAGGAAGGGAACCGGAAGACGTTTCAATGGGACAACAAACAAGTCCATCTCCACAATCCTTGGAGAAAAGCGTCAGCTGGAGCATCCCGTCCACTTGCACATCTTAGCATGCACCGAGGATGGTGCAATCTTTAAGTGTGGGGAGGTCGATACCGACTTCCGTGGGTAATTATTTTCTTCTCAACACCAATGTTTTATTTGGTTTGCTAGTTCATTGTTGTATTTGCATGTTTGATTGCATATTTGTTTGATTTTATGCATATCTTACCACCACTTGGTTAAAGTAATAATTTTCTTTTTCAAGAAACCTTTTATAACATTTCAATAATTTGATTTAAAATTTTTGATAAACTTGTTTGAAGGAATATCATATTGGAACATGGTTTAGAGCTCGAACACACAAAACCAGTGAGATTTTTAAGCCTATTTGAGCGGTTGCATTTTATCAACCAATATTTTGTTTTTGGTGTATGTTTTTCTCTCTAAAATTGTGATCTTTGTCTTGCTTAATTCTATATTTGCATTATTTGATGTATGCATGCACTTATATGATTGAGGCCTTTGTTTCACTAAGCTTACATACCCATATGGCCTTACCCTTTCATTATCCTTTGCAAACCAATGTTGAGCCTATTATACCCCTTTGTTCTTTACTTTAGCAAATCATTAACTCTAAGCGGAAAACAATAATATCCTTAATTTGAATCCTTGGTTAGTTTAGACTAGTGAGAGTGTTCATGATTTAAGTGTGGGGAAGTTGGATTTGCCAATATTTGGTTTAAGAATTGGGTGTTGTATATCTTTATGAAAGTGTGAAAGAAATGTTTAGGACATGCTCGTGCATTCAATAATTTAATCATATGCATTGAGAAAAACAAAAAAAATAATAAAAAAATAAAATAAAATAAAGTAAAATAAAATAAAAAGAAAAAGAAAAAAAGCGAAAAAGAAAAGAAAAAGAGCAAATAAGTAAAAGGGGACAAAATGCCCCAAAGTAAATGGTGAAAGAAATGCATATGTACTGTACTCAAATTAGGATGCATGAATATTTGGAAAACATGGTTAATGGATAGTTAGATTTTGTATTGTGATTACATGGATTGTCTTAAGTTAGGTGGGAAAAGTTTAAGTTAATTAAGGATTCAGATTTTAGTCCACTTGGCCAAATACAATCCTACCTTGACCCTAACCCCATTACAACCCTTAAAAGACCTCTTGATATGTGTATTTTATGCATTAAATTTTTGTTGATTGTTAGATGAAGAGCAAGCCTTAGAAAGCAAGGAGATCGAACCTTAAACACTTGAGTGATTAGAGTGTATACACTTTCGGTGAGGGTTCAATGCTCGATTCTTTGTTCCCGGCTTTCATGAGCTATTTTCTTCTGCAACTTTACTTGTACTTTATTTTGTGATTTGAATTAGTGAAATCCAGTTCATATTTGTTCTTAAAAGGTTTGTTTACTTTTAACCAAGTAGATAAAAGCATTTTGCATTTAGTTGCATTCATATAGATAGGTTGCATTTCATACTTTCTACCATTCCTCTTCACTCTCTTATAGCTTCTCTTGAGCTTAGCATGAGGACATGCTAATGTGTAAGTGTGGAGAGATTGATAAAGTACTATTTTATGGTTTATCTTGTGCTCAATTGAGTGGTTTTTATCAAGTCTTTTACACACTTATTCATACTAATTCCATGGTTTTACATTTTCCTTCCTAATTTTGTGCTACGAGTGAAAACATGCTTCTTTGGCCTTAAATTTGCCATGTTTAATCCTCTCTTATTACCATTCGATGCCTTGATATGTGTGTCAAGTGATTTCAGGGTTTACAGGGTAGGAATGGCTTGGAAGATGGAAAGGAAGCATGCAAAAGTGGAAGGGATACAAGAAGCTGAAGGAACTGCTAAAGCTATCCAGCCTGACCTCTTCATATTAAATCGACCATAACTTGAGCTAGAGAGGTTCAAATGATGCGGTTTCAGTTGCGTTGGAAAGCTAACATCCGAGGCTTCGCAACGATATATAATTTGCCATAGCTGTTTCGAAGATAGTTGATGCATACGCGTGGATCACGCGTACGCGTGACCTGGAGAAAATTCAATCCATGCGTATGCATGGACGACGCGTACGCGTGGACGACGCGTACGAGTGGACGACACGTACGCATGACTTCACCACATGCTGGACGTATCAAAAATCGGTGGGGGCGATTCCTGGGCTTTTTTGACCCAGTTTTTGGCCCATAAAACACAGATTAGAGACTATAAAGTGGGGGAATCAAAACACAACAATTCATAATTCACAATTTTAGGTTTTAGATGTAGTTTCTAGAGAGAGAGGCTCTCTCCTCTCTCTAGGTTTTAGGATTTAGGATTTCTCTTAGTTTTAGATTCATTCCTTCCCAATTCCAGGTTCAATGTTCCTTTAATTTGTTTTTCTTCTACTTTTTATTTATTCCATTACTTTAGTTTACCTATTCCTCTTATGGATTCTCTTCTTATTCATTTTAGCTATGAATTCTCCATGTTATATTTGAATTTTTATTTAATAAAATTTGAGGTATTTCAGATTTATGATTTTAATCTAGCCTTTTACATTCTTAGCTTTGGTTGAGTAATTGGTGACACTTGAGTTATCAAACTCCCTTGTTGATTGATATTTGGAATTTGCTGGTTGATTTGGATCCCTCTAAAGCTAGTCTTTCCTTAGGAGTTAACTAGGACTTGAGGAATCCCATTGATTAGTCCACTTGACTTTTCTTTATTTAGTAAGGGTTAACTAAGTGGGAGCAATAAACACTTCTCATCACAATTGATAAGGATAACTAGGATGGGATTTCCAGTTCTCATACCTTGCAAGGGTTTTCATGATTATTAATTTACTTTCTTGCCAGTTTATTTCCTTGTTCATTATTCAAAAACCCCAAAAAGATACAATCTCATAACCAATAATAAATACACCTCCCTGCAATTTCTTGAGAGACGACCCGAGGTTTAAATACTTTGGTTATAAATTTTATTGGGTTTGCTTTAGTGACAACCAAAACTTTTGTACGAAAGGATTCTCTATTGGTTTAGAAACTATACTTACAACGTGATTATTTTTATAAAATTCTTTACTGGTAGAAAATCCATTCGTCAGGCATCTTTTAGCCCGAATAGGCTATTTGGATATGCTCTGAGTTCTTTTTCTTGTAGGCCGAGTTTGTCAACGGCAGATTTGAATAGTATATCCGCAGAGCTGCCTTGGTCGACCAATGTTCGGTGGAGGTTGGCATTGCCAAGTATGATAGTAACAACCACAGGGTCATCATGTCCTGGGATGATGCCTGCGGCATCCTCTTGAGTAAAAATGATAGTGGGGAGGTCTGATGGCCTATTCCCTTCTCCGACATTGTATACCTCTTTAAGGTGTCTTTTTCGGGATGACTTGCAGATCCCTCCTCCTGCGAATCCTCCATTGATCATGTGAATGTGCCTTTCAGGGGTGTGAGGGGGACATTCAGCTCATCCCCCTTCGTCGTCCCTTCTTTGCTTTTTCAGTTCATCCGCTCTGTTGGCCAAGAACCGATCTAATCTCCCTTCTCGTGCCAATTTTTCTATGACATTCTTTAGGTCGTAGCACTCATTGGTAGAATGCCCATAGATTCGGTGGTATTCACAATACTCTGTCTGACTTCCTCCTCTCTTGTGTTTAATCGGGCGAGGTGGTGGGATCTTCTCAGTGTTGTATATCTCTCGATAAACGTCCACGAGAGACACTCGAAGTGGGGTGTAGTTGTGGTACTTTCTGGGTTTCTCAGTAGGGTGGTCTTCTTTCTTCCTAGGTTCTTTGTCTGTGTCCCGAGGTGGGTAGGAGAATCCAGTCTTGGAGGTTTCTCCTAATCAGGGGTTCTCCTCCATATTAATGTATTTTTCCGCCCATTCTTGAACCTCGTTGAGAGTTGTTGGATGCTTTTTGGATATGGAGTGACTAAAAGGTCCTTCTCGTATGCCATTGATGAGACCCATGATGGCTGCTTCTGTTGGAAGATTTTGTATGTCCAGACATGCTTTGTTGAATCTTTCCATGTAGTTGGGAAGGCTTTCCCGATCTCCTTGCTTAATCCCTAGCAGGCTTGGAGCATGCTTGGCTTTGTCTTTCTGGATGGAGAATCTAGCTAAGAATTTCTTGGCGAGGTCATTGAAGCTTGCTATTGATCTTAGCGGCAAGCTATCGAACCACTTTATTGCCGTCTTGGATAAAGTGGTCGGGAAGGCTTTACAACGGATTGCATCTGAGGCATCCGTAAGATACATTCGGCTTCTGAAATTACTGAGATAATGGCTTGGATCAGATGTACCACCGTGCAGGGTCATGTCAGGTGCTTTGAAGTCCTTTGGAACTTTAGCTTTCATGATCTCCTTTGTGAACGGGACTTGGTCCTTGTGGGGGCTATCTTCGCGGCTGCATCGATTGGTCTTAGTTTTGAGGTCGGCTTTGAGCTTTAAGAGCTTGTCCTCCAGCTCTCGACGCCGTCTTTTTTCTCTCCGGAGGTCTCTCTCGGCCTCTCGCTACCGTTCAGCTTCCTGCTCGAGCTGTTTAAGGCGGTCCTGTTGTTCACGGATTGCATCTAAGATCTTTATGTTTGGGGTTTACTTGTCTCCCTTGGATTGAGATGTTTCTTTGGATGCAACATCCGTGTTCTTATACGGTGTTCTTTCTTCCAAACTGGAATCATGATCGTCGTCAGTATTGTCTGCCATGTCGGTGGGATGACTTCTAGGTCCCCGGCAACGGCGCCAATGTTCCGTGGGTTACTTGAAACTGGAGGTCAATCTCGGATGAGATCTTCGGGTGTGACCGAAGCTGTTGGGACCGTCCTGCTGAATCTTGAGATGCTGCTGATCCTTGGTCACTGGTGGGTGGTGGTACCTGCAAGAGACTCCGATGCTTAAGTTAGCACGGGCTTTAGGTAGGTTTTTTTGTAGAATCAGAGTATGAGTTATACTTGGGTGCTCCAGTGTATTTATAGTAGTGTGGAGTGACCTTCCTTTAGATAAGTTTGTTATCTTATATAATCTTTTGTGGGTAAGATTACCTATCTTTTGGCCACCCGTCTCCAGGTGGGCTGTGATCCTCTGCTTTGGGCCAGCTTGGGCCTCGATTGCGAGTTTGTCTGAGCCCTTTACGAAGAGATTGGAGATGACCAACCTTTAGAAGAAGTCGGTCGTTTTGACGTCGTCCAACCTGAACCATACAGCTCGGCCTAGGGTATGAACACTAAGGTACTCCATTCCTTGGTTGAGCCGCTTCTTCTTCAACCGCATCCTGTGCCTCATCCTCTTCTTCAACATCTTCTACCTCAACAATGTCTTCAACTTGACTGTCTTCTCTTGAGCTTGGCTCCTCAGGACTCCTCTCTTGCAATGTAGTGCCGGACCTCAAAGTGATGGCATTGATTCCACCCTTGGAGTTGGGTAAAGGTGGAGAAGGAAGTGCACTAGAGCTTGAACATTGATAGTTGGGGGTGGAGGGTTGGTGCACGAAATTGTGATTACACTTTTCACAACTCCACACAACTAACCAGCAAGTGCACTGGGTCGTCCAAGTAATACCTTACGTGAGTAAGGGTCGATCCCACGGAGATTGTCACCTTGAAGCAAGCTATGGTTATTTTGTAAATCTTAGTCAGGAGGTTAATAATAAGAGTGATTGTATTTATGAAAAATAAATAACATGAAATAAATAGTCTTGTGATTCAGTAATGAGAAACAGGCTGAGGTTCCAGAGATGCTCTGTCATCTGAATCTCTGCTTTCCTACTGTCTTCGTCTCCAAAAACGCATGGCTTCCTTCAACGGCAAGCTATATGATCCTCTCGGATGAAAAATAACAGGTACGATCTCTGCACGGCTAATCAACTATCGGATCGCTCGTCTCGGATGAAAAATACCATGTACAGCTACCGCACGGCTAATCATCTGTCGGTTCCCACTAGTGTCAGAATAGGACCCTTGTCCTTTTGCACACTGTCACTGCGCCCAACATTCGCAGGTTTGAAGCTCGTCACAATCATCCCTTCCCAGATCTTACTCAAAATACCACAGACAAGGTTTAGACTTTCCGGATCCCAGGAATGCTGCCCATTTAGTTCTAGCTTATACCACGAAGGTTTTAACCTCTGGACTCGGTCCGTGGATCAGAAACCCAAGAGATACACACTCAAGCTGTCGCCCAATGACTATGTTGAGCTCAGATAGAACGGAGTGGTTGTCAGACACGCGTTCATAGGGTTAAGGATAATGATGAGTGTCACGGATCATCATGTTCTCCATGTTGAAGTACGAGTGAGTATCTTAGAATAGAATCAAGCTTGATTGAATAGAAAACAGTAGTAATTGAATTAATCTATTGAAACACAGCAGAGCTCCTCACCCCCACCTATGGGGTTTAGAGACTCATGCCGTCAAAATTACAATATGAAGTGTAAAAATGTCAAAAGGTTTAAAATGAATCTCTAAAAGTAGTTTTTATACTAAGCTAATAACTTAGGTTTATAGAAAATGAGTAACTAAGTGCAGACAGTGCAGAATTCCACTTCTGGGACCCACTTGGTGCGTTTCTGGGCTGAGCTTTCAAGCTTTCATGTTCATATGCCCAAAGTTGGTGTTAAACGCCACCCTGAGTGCCAGAATGGGCATTTAACGCCGAAAAAGGTGCCAGTTCTGGCGTTTTACGCCAGAAAGTTTTAGGCTGACCTTGGACGCCAGTTTGGGCCATCGAATCTCGGGCAAAGAATGAACTATTATATATTTCTGGAAAGCCCAGAATGTCGACTTTCCAACGCAATTGAGAGCGCACCAATTGGACTTCTGTAGCTCAAGAAAATTCATTTAGAGTGCAGGAGGGTCAGAATCCAATAGCATCTGTAGTCCTTTTTCAGCCTCTGAATTAGATTTTTGCTCAGATCCCTCAATTTCAGCCAGAAAATACCTGAAATTACAGAAAAATACACAAACTCATAGTAAAGTCCATAAATTTTATTTTTGAATAAAAACTAATAAAAATATAATAAAAATTAACTAAAACATACTAAAAACTATATAAAAACAATGCCAAAAAGGGTAAAATTATTCGCTCATCAAGGGTGGTTCCATACGGGTTATGAGAGCTTGTAAAGTGGAGGTAAGACCGGTGAGGCTAGAGGTAAGAGAATTTTGAAGCTCTTTTTGTCCTTGAAGGATAGAATGGAGTGTTTCATCTTAGTTGCAGGAAGAAGGAGGGTAGGTGATTTGAGGGGCTTGTGGTTGGTTGTTTTGAGGTGCTTGAGCTTGCCTTTAGTGAGGTATCCAATAACTTTGGCCTTGGTTCTGCTGTTGGTATGGAGGGTTTTATTGATACCGGTTCTATTGATAGTTATTGTTCCACCTCTGATTTCTACCATTGTCTCTGCTTCCTTGGTTGTAGCTGTCCCTCCATCCTTGGTTAGAATTGTCTCTCCATCCTTGGTTGGAGTTGTCTCTCCATCCTTGGTTGGAATTGTCTTGCCAACCTTGATTATAGTTACCACCTTGGTTGTAATTACCGCCTTGTTGATAGTACCCTTGATTCGGACGGTTGTAGTAAGTATTGGTAGCCGCCAAGGTGTTGTCTTCTTGGAGTTGTGGACATTCATCAGTGTAATGAAAATAGCAAGTGCATATTCCACACACTCTCTAAGGGACCAACTGTTGACAATGTTGTTGTAGAGGAGGCTGAGTGTAACACCCTAATTAACCTAAGCCTTACCTCGCGTCGAAAAGCAAAGGTTAATCAAAGATTACGACAGTTCTAAGCTTATACATATAATATATAGAAGGAATAATATAATTTAGAAGCCCGATGAAGGATATAGCTCAAAAATAAGTTTTAAAAATCGCAAAATATACTAACGAAGTGATGCCAAGGCATCTTAGGCTAGTTTCACTAGCCTTTTTCTCTTGTTTTTAGTAGGTTTTATACATTTCTTAAGCAATAAATAAGTATTTGGATGAAAATTTCATGCACACCTTGATTCATGCAAACATGATTAATTTGATGCATTTTCATGAGATTTATGCCATAATTACTTGTGTGCTAAGAATGAGGTAGATTCTTGTGATTTTAGCAAAGTTGTGATGTATTTGTTTGGTTGATAATAGGAGGAAAGAAGTAGAGGAGGAGCAAGGAAAGGAAAGGAGGCAATGCAACTTTCTGCAAGTTTCTGGTGCCAATGTTGGAGGTAACGTTGGTAGTCCAACGTTACCTCCAACATCCTTGAAAATGTTCATTTCTGAAGCTGAAAGAATTTTGGGCGACGTGTATGCGTCAATGACACGTATGCGTGAAGGAAGAAAATTTTAAATCCACGTGCAAGCGTCAGTCACGCGCACGTGTGTAATGGCAAAATTGACCATCCACGCGTACGCGTGGGTCACGTGTACGCATCACCAAACGAACGTTAGAGGTCCAACATTACCTCAAACGTTGCCTCCAACATCCGCGATGAGTAGCCCAGAATTTGGAATTGAGAAACTTGAATCGACGTGCACGCATCTTTGACGCGTACGCGTGGAAGGGAAAAATGGCAATGCACGCGTACATTCACGCGAACGCGTGGTTTACGCGCACGTGTGGACGCGAGAACGTTGGCACTCCAACGTTGAGTCAAACGCCAATGACAGCAAGCAGAACTGAATTTTCAAAGCGACGTTTGATCCAATGTTGCCCTCATACGTGATCACCAACGTTAAAGCCAATTCATTTCCAAAATGCACCTATACAAAATATGAAAGTTAGTTGCCAAAGCCCATCACTAGAGAATCACTCCTAACTGCTTCAGCCAAGGCCCACATCCAAATACTTGATCCAATTGAAGATGAGAAGAGGATTATAAATAGAAGAATTGTTGAAGATTGAGGAGCTCTTGGGAGGCCCTGAGGGGACTCTGGGAGTTTATCACTCTGTTTATTTTTCTTCTGCACTTTTCCCTTTTGTTTATGTACTTTCTTTTCTTTTACTTTTTAGCTAGGCCTTATTTACCTGCACTCTTCTTTCTCTGTATATTGAATTGAGCTATGAACAACTAAAACCCTTTCATTGAGTTAGGGAGCTCTATTGAAATTCAATAGTGGTTTTCATCTTCTTCTTCTTTCTTTTGTCTTGATTTTTGTTAGAAAGCTTTCGATCATAATTCAATTGGATTGTTGTCTTGACAGAGAAGCTATCCATAATTGGAATTCTTTGGATCCTTGAGAGAGGGATGAAGAATTCATGCTAGAATTGCTTTCTCACATTGGATTAGATTGGGGGTTGGATAGATATTGTGACATTTAATCCTACCAATACTTTGATCTTTGAATTTGTGTGGTATAGTCAGTGACAGAACTTCAACTCTTTTCATGAGCAATTAAAGCAAGACATTGGGCAATTGTTCATGCTTAGAGAGATTGGTGAGCCAAGACATTGGGATCCAATCATCTAAGATTGCTAAGAAATGTCAATGAATGCATTGATTGATGAAGAGATGAAAATGATTTGATCCGGAGAATTCAATATCTCCTGAAACCCAATGAATCCCCATCTCTGATCTACCCATTCTGTTTACTTTCTGCTCTTTAATTTCATGCTAAACCCCGATTCCCGTTTAATTTCTTGCAATTTAAGATTCTGTCATTTAATTTCTCACAATTTAATTTCTGTCATTTAATTTCTTGCAATTTAAGTTTCCCACCGAATTTACATTCTGTAATTCTCAACCAAATTTGATTTTGCTCAACTAGCATAATTCTCCAATTAACATTGATCAACCAACCAATCCCTGTGGGATTTGACCTCACTCTATAGTGAGTTTTTACTTGACGACAATTCGGTGTACTTGTCGGTAGGAAATTGTAGAGAGACATTTTTCGAGTGAATCAATTTATGGCGCCGTTGCTGGAAATTAGTTTTGTATTGACAATTACTAAATTGGAGGATAACTAGATTGAACATTTTTCTTTTCTTTTGTTAATAGTTTTTGTTTCAATTTGTTACTGCTATTTTCTGCACTTTGAGTTATTTTTCTTTGTTCATTTACTTTTTAGCACACTAACCACTAGCTGTTTGTAATATTGCCTCACTAAGATTTTCTCATTAATGACAATGGAGATTCCAATGTCTTTTGCTGATTATTATTTGAGACAGAGCATCTTGCAAGAAAGAAGGGAGCATCCATCATATTCCTATCAATCGAATTTTCTGGGAAGCTTCCCACCACCACAGGATTATTCATGTTATTATGCTCATGGTGGGTGGGAGCATCAAGAAGCTTAAATGGGGTACTTCCCAGAGCCACAAAATGGTCCATATTTTGGTGAAATTGATCACTACTCAAGTTGTGGCTGGGAAGATCAAAATTAAAGGAATTTCACTCATTCATACCCCATTCATCAAAAGCCATCACCTCTTAATTATCCAACCTCACCTCTGAGTTTTACATGTCCAAGTTCTTCATCACTTGAGTATGCTTCAGCACAAAATTTCTTCCTAGATCCATACAATTCATTTCACCATTCACAAAATTTATTCCACTACATATAAAATTCTTTTCACAGTCCACAAAACTCATTCCACTACCCACAAGAGTCATACCACTCTCAGAATATATAACCATAATACAACCAATTCTATTCACAAGCCCACCCCAACCAACCATCACAACGTACACAACCCCCTTTAGATCAACTTGCGAGGATAAAACTCCTCCTTGAAAAAATGATAAAGATAAAGGAAGAGGAGAAAATAGAAACAGGGGACTTCATTCAATGGTCCAGAGCATGGAGGCAAGAACAAGACATCACCTTCAGAAACATAGAAGCAAATTTAAACCATAGAGTAAAATACATTGAAGAGATGCCTATGAAGGAGGATGAGGACTAAAGGGTGAGTGCAAGGGAGGAATCAGAAGAACAAGAAAAAAGAGGCATTCATACCAAGTGAGATTCCTATGAAGAAGGAGGAGGTTGTGAGAAAATATAAGCCTAAGGCTCCATACCCACAGAGGCTACTAGGGAAGACAAAAGAACATGCAAACTCACTTCCAAAAGACTCAATGCAACATCATGTAGAAGAAAGGGAGGAAGCCAACCAAGGGAGTCCACACTCCAATGAAACAGAGAGTTGCATAGAGGGTGAGTTCAGTGAACCACCAATTCAAGAAGTTCTTGATGAAAAAGAAGCTCCAACTATCCAACAATACCCAAGTCTTGAGATAAAAGATGTGAAGGCAGTAAATACAAGCACCAAAAGGAGAATTGAGACTGAGAAACAAAGGACCATATCCATGAAGAACAGAAGGTCAAGGAACAATCAAACTGCTGATCCAACAAGCAAGTTCACTCAAGCCAATCACAAAAGAAAGCTTGCTAGAGAGAGGCCCTCACCATAAGGGGCATTAGCTGGCTCCTTTTTCCACTTGAGGTCATTCCTCTTAACAAACTGGAAGAAGAGGAAGAAAGTCATGAACAAAATGTCAAGCTAATGACATTAAAAGAGCGCTTGTTGGGAGGCAACCCAACTAGAGGTAGTTTCCTTTTCCTAGTTAATTCAATGAAAGATTTAAGTAGATTCTCTGTATTACAAGGAGCTAAGTTTGGTGTTCCACACCAAAATAATTCAAAGGGTGAATGTGTGATGCTAAGTTTGGTGTTCCACCACTGATTTCATTTAAAAACATATTGCAACCCTTCGATGATAAGTCACTGACTCCAAACAATTAGAGAAATTACTTAACATGTGTGTAGTTTTTAGTTTATAGTTGTTTGTCTAATCCATAGTTGTTTTCTTAATAAAAGCACATGAGGTTCTCTGCATGTATTCAATCTGCTGCATTAGGCAAGGAACTAAATTTGGTGTTCACACACCAAATTAAGTTCAGAAACTCACAAGCATACATGCATACTAATAATTTTTAAAGTTCTTGGGGAACAAGCAACTTCCAATAACTTTGCAGGAAGACAATCAACCCTTGGGAAGAACTATGCACCATCATCCAAAGAAACAAAGAAGGATACAAAAGCTATGGATGAGGATGAGAAGGACGAAACAGGAAGACACCAAGAGGTTGTATTGTTACTTAACTGTTTTTGGTTTGTAATGCTTAAATTGGAAGTCTGAATGTACCCCTGCTGAATAGCATACTTACATCTGCTTTCTTTAAATTTCAAATAAGTATTTTAGTCTAAGTGTCTGGGTGAATTTCACTTGCTTGAATGTATGCTTGTTCCCTTGTTTTAATTAAATAAAAGAAATGTTTGAACAGAAGTGAATTAGTTCCATTTGGTAAGAAATAAAATAAAGATTGAGTGGTGTTATGTATGTCTGATGGTGTAGCTAGCTCACTAATAATGAATAAAAAGGTAGAGTGTCCCTCTTTAGTGTAAATTCAGCTGCTGTCCATGAATCTTAGCAAATAGAAATCCTTAAAAGAAAGAAAACAAACAAAAAAGAAAGAAAAAGAAAAGCCAAAAGTGGCAACAAAAATAGAAAAAAGCAAAGAATAAGGCTAGACACCAATAGCTTAGACCTTAGGACATATACCTGTGGTGTCTTTATACTAGGATCTGCGTGGATGATTAGGTTCTATGAAGTGCTTTAACACTTGGTAACTTGGGTTAACTAATCCGGGATTATCGACCAAAAGTCCATTTTCAAGAGCAACCTAGTTAAAGGCATTTAGTAACCCAAAGAGGTGCTAGGCATCAATGTCTTAAGAAGAATTGTGAGCCAAGTGTCTGTGGTGAATATGTATTGAGTGAAAATAAGATAAGAAGCTACTACAACACATGACACTAAGCTACAAGTGAGAAATAAGCTCACAGAAAAAGAAAAATAAAGATAAAAAAACAAACCAAGGATGAATAATAAAAGGTCATAGCAGTATGTTAGTTAATGCTCAAAAGGGACAATTTTCACCTAAGAGTCAATAAAACTGAGCTGCAACATTCTCCACATAAAACTCCATGAATTAATGTTAATCACTTGCTGATATGGACATTACTTCTGTTTCATCCTTTCTTCTCAATAATTCATTGCTTGCTTGGGGACAAGCAAGATTTAAGTTTGGTGTTGTGATGCTAAGGCATCTTAGGCTAGTCTCACTAGCCTTTTTCTCTTGTTTTTAGTAGGTTTTATACATTTCTTAAGCAATAAATAAGTATTTGGATGAAAATTTCATGAACACCTTGATTCATGCAACCATTGTTAATTTGATGCATTTTCATGAGATTTATGCCATAATTACTTGTGTGCTAAGAATGAGGCAAATACTCGTGATTTTAGCAGAGCTGTGATGTATTTGTCTGGTTGATAATAGAAGGAAAGAAGCAGAGGAAGAGCAAGGAAAGGAAAGGAGGCAATGCAACTTTCTGCTAGTTTCTGGTGCCAACGTTGGAGAGAACGTTGGTAGTCCAACGTTACCTCCAATGTCCTTGAAAATGTTCATTTCTGAAGCTGAAAGAATTTTGGTCGATGCGTACAAGTCAATGACGCGTACGCGTGAAGGAAGAAAATTTTTAAATCCACGTGCAAGCGTGAGTCACGCGCACGCGTGGAATGGCAAAATTGACATCCACGCGTACGCGTGGGTCATGCATACGCATCACCAAACGAATGTTGGAGGTCCAACGTTACCTCAAACGTTGCCTCCAATGTCCTTGATGAGAAGCCCAAAATTTGGAATTGAGAAACTTGAATCGACGCACACGCGTCTATGACGCGTACGCGTGAAAGGAAAAATGGCAATGCACGCGTAGGCGTGGTGTACGCGCACACGTGAATGGGCAAAAACATAGCCTTGACACGAACGCGTGGTGTACGCGCATGCGTGGATGCGAGAATGTTGGCACTCCAACGTTGAGTCAAACGCCAATGACAGCAAGCAGAACTGAATTCTCAAAGCGACATTTGATCCAACATTTGCCCTCAAACATGATCACCAACGTTAAGGCCAATTCAATTCCAAAATGCACCTATACAGAATATGAAAGTTAGTTGCCAATGCCCATCACTAGAGAATCACTCCTAACTGCTTCAGCCAAGGCCCACATCCAAGTACTTGATCCAATTGAAGATGAGAAGAGGGTTATAAATAGAAGAATTGTTAAAGATTGAAGGAGCTCTTAGGAGGCCCTGAGGGGGCTCTGGGAGTTCAGCACTCTGTTTATTTTTCTTCTACACTTTTCCCTTTTGTTTATGTACTTTCTTTTCTTTTACTTTTTAGCTAGGCTTTATTTACCTGCACTCTTCTTTCTCTGTAAATTGAATTGAGCTATGAACAACTAAACCCCTTTCATTGGGTTAGGGAGCTATATTGTAATTTAATAGATCAATAGTAGTTTTTATCTTCTTCTTCTTTCTTTTCTCTTGATTTTTGTTAGAAAGCTTTCGATCTTAATTCAATTGGATAGTTGTCTTGATAGAGAAGCTATCCATAATTGGAATTCTTTGGATCCTTGAGAGAGGGATGAAGAATTCATGCTAGAATTGCTTTCTCACATTGGATTAGATTGGGGGTTGGATGGATATTGTGACATTTAATCCTACCAATACTTTGATCTATGAATTTGTGTGGTATAGTCAGTGACTGAACTTCTCTTCCCATGAGCAATTAAATTAAGACATTGGGCAATTGTTCATGCTTAGAGAGATTGGTGAGCCAAGACATTGGGATCCAATCATCTAAGATTGTCAAGCAATGTCAATGAATGCAT
This sequence comes from Arachis ipaensis, assembly GCF_059453495.1. Classification (NCBI taxonomy): domain Eukaryota; kingdom Viridiplantae; phylum Streptophyta; class Magnoliopsida; order Fabales; family Fabaceae; genus Arachis; species Arachis ipaensis. The sequence continues at coordinate 71,868,397 of NC_142435.1, read as the reverse complement.
TGATTGAGGAAGAGATGAAAATGATTTGATTCGGAGAATTCAATATCTCCTGAAATCCAATGAATCCCCATCTCTGATCTACCCATTTTGTTTACTTTTTGCTCTTTAATTTCATGCTAAACCCCCATTCCCATTTGATTTCTTGCAATTTAAGATTCTGTCATTTAATTTCTCGCAATTTAATTTCTATCATTTAATTTCTTAAAATTAAGTTTCCCGCCAAATTTACATTTTGTAATTCTCAACCAAATCTGATTTCGCTCAACTAGCACAATTCTCCAATTAACATTGATCAACCAACCAATCTCTGTGGGATTCGACCTCACTCTTTAGTGAGTTTTTACTTGACGACAATCCGGTGAACTTGCCGGTATGAAATTATTGAGAGACAGTTTTCGAGTGAATCACGAAGCTATTAACTTAAAGCACAAGATATAGATACAATATAACAATAGATAGTAGTATAATGTCATGAAAATCTAGCCACGGCTCGTAGAGTTTAAGCCGGCTAGCCATATATACAGACAATTCAGAACTAAGCAGCAAAATCAGCTTATACAGGTTTTTCTCTCTCAAATACAAGCCTCTAGGCAAAACATAATACAAAAGTGAGAGATATATAACAAAATAAATCAAAAAGACTCCAAGAGTAACAAGATCCTCCGCTTCTGTCACCACCCAAGCAACTCACCGAGGTGGGTTGCGACCTGCATCTGAAGAATACAATAGAAATATGGTATGAGAACTGGAGGTTCTCAGTATGGTAACAGTGCCCAGTGATGTAGGATATAAGACCCCGGGATGCCAAAGGCAATCCTAGACTTCATATCCATCACAAGATTCATCTTAGGCATACTAAAACAATAAAGCATAACATATAAATCTTAACATAAATAAATAGGGTACTCTATCTTAAGGGATTTCTATTCTAACCAAACACCACTGTCCCACAACCTTCACCAACCTATCCTCCATGCGATTCCATCGCCACCGCCTTCCGAACCTCCTCAATCCCAGTAGAAATCACAATTAATTACAATGCAAGTAAAACACAAGTAGAAGCATATAAGGCAAGTAATTCAAGTAAGCAAATAGGCATGTTATTCATTTAGGCATACAATTACAAGTCGGTAAAGCATACAAACAGATAGAAGATGCACATGATGAATGCCTGCCCTATTGGATGTGATATCACATTGTTGGTTCAACTGCCAACCCGACACATCTCCATGGAGATGTCGCCCTTCGGAATCATCATTGGGAACCCCCGAGATATAGTGCTCGGATCACTATCCATGGTTTTGTGCCTGCACACTCTATTGATCCGAAGGGATGCAAGCAGGATACTCTTGCCTCGGACCTCACTGATGAGTGAAAATTAGATTTCCACACAAACTCACCGGCAAGTGTACCGGGTCGCATCAAGTAGTAAAACTGGTCGATCCTACGGGGATTGATGGATCAAGCAACTTTAGTGAGTGATTAGTCTAGTCAAGCTAACATTGGTGAATTGGATGAAATTAAAGCAACAGAAAGTAAATTGCAGGAATTATAAAGTGCAGAAAGTAAATTGACTGAAACTTAAAGAACAAGGAATGTAAATTACAGTAAATGTAAATCAGCAGAATGTAGATTGGACAAAAGCTTAAAGAGCAAGAAAATTAAATTGCAGCAAAATGTAAAGGGGGCTGGGTACTGGAAAATTAAATGGAAGCAGTAATTTAGAACTCGGAACAATTGACAGAATCTTAAACTTGCAGGAAGAGTAAATCAAATTGAATCAAGAATAGAAATGTAAAAATTGCAGATAAGTAGAAGTGCAGAAGAGTAAATCAGCAAGAAGACTTAGATCAATTCTGAAATCTCAAAGAGAAATTAACAATTTCAATGAAATAGCAAAAACAGAAAGAAAGCCAAGAGCTCAATTGCTCTCTCGATCAAAACAATAAGGAAATTGCAGAGGAAGGAAAATGAAACAGAAAAGAAAAGAAAACCCAAATCTGATTTCTAATTCTCAAGTTCACAAAGGAAAATTTGAACAAAGAGCTCTCCCTTTTTGAAATGAAATTGATGCCTTTATATAGGCTTTATAAAATTAAAATGAAATTGAAATTGAAAACAAATTACAATTCAAGTGAAATTCCTAATCTATCTATTTCTTGTGCCTTTGAGTGATGTTAATGAGCTCTACTTGTTTTGAGGTTTCAATGGGCGTGAATTCGAATTAATTGAGCCGAAGTTGCACTTAGAGTGGGCCCTTTTGGTTTGGCCTTGAAATGGATCCAAATGGTGTTGGCTAGCTCTCCCAATAAAGCGCTCAGTGCTCTTTAGTGAACGCTCCGTTTGGGCATGCCACTTTGGGTGCGTGCTTGGTCTCTCTAGCGTTCAATAACTGAATGTTACTTTCACTCTTCGAACGCTCTCTCTTGGTCCTTTGATGCACTTTGCTTCCTTGGATGTTCAATCTTTTGAACGTCGAGTTCACTTCTTTGAATGCTACCCTTTGCTTTGTTGGGCTCTTAGTGCGCTAGCCTTGCTTCCAAGCTTCCCTTGCTTAATGAACGCTTGCTGCCCAACTTTCAATTAATGTAACATTCTTTGCCTAGTGAACGCTAGCGTACATTCAATTAGTTCATTGGCATTAACAATTAAGGATTTCATGCATGCTTTCATTGGATTTATTAATTAATGCTAATGCATTAACGTTAAAGCAAATTGCTTTAATAATGTATTTCATGCATTCTTCCATTGGCTTTAATTAATAATGCATTTATTTCATTCATTCATCATTAATAATTAAATGCATGCATGCATGAGCATCAATGCATGATAATTCAAGATAGCATGATTATTAATTATTAATGCATGCATAAGCATTAATGCATATGCCAAGGCTTCATGGTCATGGGCCACGCTTTTAAAAGCGTGGCCTAAGGTTCCAAAGTGTGCTTGATGAATCCATATTTGATGATGATTTTTGGTTAGAATTGAATGGATTTTCACCACATAAACTCACACTTATTCCCTTGAATAGTATGCTTTTGATCTCTCTTCCCAATTTGTGCTTGATCATGAAAATGTGCTCTTCTATACCTAATTAAATATATTTTTATTCCATTTGACTTCCATTCGATGCCTTGATGTTTTTGGTGAGTGCTTTCAGGTGTATAAGGTAGGAATGGATTGGGGAAAATGGAAGAAGAGCATGCAAAGTGAAGGAAGTAAGAGAAATCAAAGGAGTGAGCTCAGAGACGTGTGCGTGCGCACAACTACATGTGCGTACGCACAGCCTTCCAAGCAGAGCACGTGGAGTGCAGCGAGCACGTCACGCGTCCATCCATGCATCGCGTAGTGTGCGTATGCACACCTTCCTGTGCATCCGCACAGGCCTGGATTTCTCGCGAAGTGTGCAGACGCACGCGTCTGTGCATCCGCACAGGTGTCCGCACATGACTTCATTAAAATAGCACGTGCCTCGTGATTTCGGGGCTTTGGATGCCCATTTCTGAAGTCTTCTAGCTCATATTGGAGGAGAGAATGAAGCCATAACATACCATATCATTTAGGATAGTTTTAGGAGTAGTAGTAGGGAGTTTTAGTTTAGTATTTCTCTAAGTTTTTCATCATATCTATTAGGGTTTATATTAGGGTTTTACATCCAAGTGCCATTTCCATTTTTGATCTTTGATTTTGCAAGCTTTCATTGTAAGTATTCTCTTGTTATTACTCTTTATAGTTACATTGTCATTACTTTTTCTTCTAATCCAAGTTATAGTTCAATTTTGCTTTTCTCTTGCAATTTAATTTTCTTGTTGATGAATTAGATGTTTGATGCTTGTTACATGCTTTTTTGTGTTATTCTTGTTGATTGAGATCAATTGTTGCTTTTAGTTTCAAGCCTTTACTCATTTTCCTCATGTTTAAGCTTTTTGCCCACCAAGTGTTTGACAAAATGTCAAACATGGTTTTAGGCTAAATTTTTGGTTCTTGGCTTGGGGAAAATGAGCAATTGGGTTCTTAGAGTTAGAATGTCCAACATTTAGTTTCAATTCTTAGGTTGTTAATTGTTCTTGTTCCCACTAACGCTAATTTGTTGCTAAGGTAATTAGCAAGCAAGTTTGGATTTGTGGGTTAAGGACACTTATGCTCATTTAACTTACCTTCCGATGTGAGGGTTGATCAAGTGAGACTAATCCATCATAATTGTCATATTTGTGATTCCAACAAGGAAAGGACCCTTAGCTCACTCCAAGCCAAGACTCTTTTTGATGCTTTCAATCTTTTATACCTTTATATGTTGATTTCTTTCATACTTTACTTGTTTATATTATATAGTCGGTTCTTTAATTTCTTAATGAGTTCAATCATTACAATTTTGCATGTTCTTTTATTGCTTTATATGTTCATTTCTTTATTCACAACCCGTTGATCACTACAACCGGAATTGCACACTCATTGTTCTAAAGTGCTCCTAGGGAGACGACTCGGGAGTCTAATACTCTCGGTTTTAATTTGGCTTTGCTTGTGACATATCTTGTGAATTTCCAATTTGATCCAAAGGGCCAATTCGTCGGGTTGGGACTATACTTACAACGTTAAATTCGTTTTCTTTGGATAACCGAGTTCCTAACCCACATGCGAATTTTGGCGCCGTTGCCAGGGAGTTCACTTTATGTGCAATGAGTGCTACAATTTTTTGTTGTTGTAAATATGTGAATATTGTGAATTCTTGATTTTGGTTTGCTACTTGGCTCTAATTGTAGATACCACATTCCTCTTAGATTAACTTTCGTAGTTTTTGGTTGTTGAGTTGGTTCTTGTTTACTTGTATATTTTTGCTTTTCCCTTCATAATTGCATGGTTTTATTGCCTCCTCAGTTGAATGACACGGTCGCTTCCAGACCCGAGCTTGGCCACTTTTGATCCGGAAATTGAACGAACTTTAACTCGTTTAAGGCAAGCTCGGCGCCGGCAAGCTTTTGTGAATAGTGAATTGGGTTCCCTTGAGGAGCACTCCCATTCACTATCACCAACCATCTGTGACCATCATTCTCCAATCAACGAGGAGACTCTATATTCCTCTGTGGAAAGTACTGAATTCTCTTTGAGTGACTCAGGTGACACCAAAATGGCAGACCCACCTAGGAGAATCACTTTGTAGGAGGCCGGAGCTCCTGATCTTAACTAGCAACCACTACAGATCTTGTATCTGGCCTTAGACCCAAATTTTGAGCTCAAGTCTGGCACGATAAACTTGCTCCCCAAGTACAATGGATTGCCTGGAGAGGATCCCTTGAAGCATCTCAAAGATTTCCAAGTTGCGTGTGCAACTGCAAGAAGACATGGGGCTGATGAAGCTGCAGTGTTGGTCTTCGCTTTTCCTTTCTCTTTGGAGGGAAAAGCGAATGAGTGGTTTTATACTCAGACGGGTGAAGTTAGATCCAACTGGGACTTGTTGCGTAAAGAGTTTTTGGAAAATTTCTACTCTCCCCAGAAAACAGACAAGTTGCGGAGAGAGATTTCTTGCATTGTGCAACAGGACGGGGAGACCTTGTATGAGTATTAGGAGAGATTCAAGAAGTTGCTAGAGGCTTGTCCTCACCATCGGATTGACGAGTTGGTTCTTATCAATTACTTTTGTCAAGGAATGCATCACCAAGACAAGCTTCTCCTAGATGCTGTAAGTGGAGGTTCATTGACCAAGAACAAGACCGCTACGGAAGCATGGGAAGTTATATCAGACCTAGCGGACTCCACTCAACACTAAAAGGCAAGGGGTCCGCAACTGAAAGCTGTGAATGAAGTTTCTCCCTCTGGAGATGCGATTTTGACCAAGACCCTTGGTAAAATGACAATTTTGTTGCGACAACTCACCCAAGGACAACAAATCCCTCAAACTTTGATAAGTGATCCACCCCAACCTCCAAGGATTGAAGGACCACCAAGGGTATGTGGTGTTTGTGCGTGTAACACTCATTACACCGATGAGTGTCCTCAGCTCCAAGAGGGCACTACATTGGCGGTAGCTAACTCTTACCCATAAAAGCCAAATTATAACCAAGGATCCAACCAACATGGAGGAAATCAAAACCAAGGGTGGAGGGATAACTCAAACCAAAGGTGGAACCAATCTCCTCAAGCTCATCCCAACCAAAACACCCAAGTCTACTATTATCAACAACCCCAAGGTCAACCACAATACCAACAACCATACCAACTACAATACCAACAACCCCCACAATCTCAACCTCAAGGGAAATACCAACACCCGCATAGTAAGCCTAGCCCTCCTCAAGTTAACCAAGCCCTTCCCTCCAACCAACCTCACATGAATGACACAATTCACACCTTCATACAAGAACAACGAGAGTTCCACAAGAAACAAGAAGCATATATGGCTACAATAGCCGATGCCCTTTCCCGTCTAACTCTTCCTCCTCCAACCACACAAAATACCCAACAAGCTTCAACCTTAAGTAGTTTGCCCTGCCAACCTTAACCCAATCCTAAGGGTAGCATCAATGCCATTACTCTTAGGAGTGGCACCAAATTGGATAAGAATGTTTCCATACCTACAAAGTTGAGTGAGGAGACAAGTAATAAAGACGTGGGAGATGAAGTAGAAGTGATGAGGGATGAAGATGAAGGTGTTGATAAAAGCAAGGAAGAACTACCTAAGGTCAAGGAGCCAAAGAGAAAGACGTTGCTTGAAGAGCCTTTGCCCATTCCATTCCTATCTTTAGCCAAGAAGGCTAAGAAACAAGAAGAGCTTGACCCCACTATGGTGGAAGTTTTCAAGAAGGTTAAAGTCACCGTCCCTCTCTTCCAAGCAATTCAAAAAGTGCCAAGATATGCCAAGTTCCTTAAGGATGTTTGCACTCACAAAGAAAAGCTTGGCAACCTCAACACAAGGCCGGTAGATGACTCTATCTCTTCTTTACTTCCTGAAAAATGCAATGATCCCGGCCCGTGTTTGGTCACTTATTTGATTGGCAGAATTAAATTCATGGATTGCATGTGTGATCTGGGGGCGTGCGCGAGCATTATGCCGCTCCCCGTTTATGAAAGATTGAATTTGACACCCCTAAAGAGGTCCGGGGAGAGGTTTGTGCTAGCCGATAAGAGTATTGTGTCTGTTGTTGGGATTGCCGAAAATGTCCTAGTCAACATTCAAGGATTGCTCTTCCCAATTAATTTTCACATCTTGGAGACACCTCCCATTGACTCAAGCAAGCCATCATCCATACTCCTTAGAAGGCCGTTCTTAAAGACATACCGTTTTAAGCTGGATGCACATTCGGGAGTCTATTCTTTTGAGGCAGATGGCAAGTTGGTCAAGTTCACCTGGAGGAGTCAAAAAAGTCCGTTCTTGAAGCGTATGCTATTTTTGGTTGCAACGTAGTTAAAGAGCAAGTCATAGAGGATGGCAAGGAGCTAAAAGAAGAGGATGTTGCCAAGGAATCAATTTCAAAGGATGTTACTCAACCCAAAAATGCCAAGGAGTTGGAGATCTTCCTCCTTGGTGAAGTTTTCAAATGACCAATGAAGCCATGCAATTCCAACTTAGGACTCTAAACCAAAGTGCTTGGTGGGAGACAACCCACCATGGTGACATTATTCCAACTCTATCTCTTGGTTATAGTCTTTTGCATTATTTGCCTTTTTGTGATATAATGGTTAGTTTAGGTTTGATTTGATGAATTTTGAGTTGTTCAAGTTGTATTGCTTGTGGACTGTGAATTTCAGCTTATTTGAATGGTTTGGGTGTGGTTTGTTGATATACTAAGGGTGGGAACCTTGGTTTTGAGAAGAAATGAATTTTCTGAAATAGGGCACCTGTGCGTCTGCACCCACCTGTGCGTTTGCATAACCCTGAATTTTTTTCCATACGAGCAGACGCACCAGCCTGTGCATCCGCACGAGCCTTGCTTTGCCCTCTGGTGGCAGCGCCAGCACAGCCTGTGCGTGCGCACTGCCAATTTTTCCTACCCTGAGTGAGCGCTCATTCGCATGTGACCGCACGCACTTCCTTTCCTGCTCCATTTGTGCGGCCGCATAGACGTGTGCGTCCACATGCAACTCGTTAGCCCCTCTGGTGGCAGCGAGGGAACGACTTGTGCGTGGGCACAACCTACCCCATTCCCAACCTCTGTGCGTGCGCGTAGACCTATGTGTGCATTCACGGGAGCCTTTGTCCTTAAAAAATCTCTCTGTGCGGTCGCACCCACCTGTGCGTCCGCACGACCCTTCGCAACCCCTCTCGTCGTAGCAATTGCAAGCTATGTGCGTTCGCACCCCTCTAACTTTTTACGTCTGTGCGTCCGCACAGGGCCCTGTGCGTCCGATCCGCACAGGTCGCATTTTGGGCAATAACAGGGAAACCTTCCCTGTTGAGAGGCAGCCCCCTCTTTTATTTTTCCTCTTCAGAGCTACCTTCTCTCCCTCTTCTCTGCCCAGCCCACCGGCCCTGGCCTCCGCCGCTGTCGCCAGCCCGCCGCCAGTGACCTCTCTCTCTCTTTCTCTTTTCTCTCTTCTCTCTTCTCTCTTCTCTCTTTTTCCTTCTTTCTTCCCTTCTCTTTTCTATATACACCACCGGTGAGTCCCCTCTTCCGGTGTTGCTTTCTTTTCCAGCGAACCCAATCGCCGTGATTTCGCAGTGGCTATAAGAAGTGCCATTATTTTCCACCTCATTCTTGTCTTCTCAACCCTTATATCTAAGGTCCTTGTTTTCCTTTTCTCTTTATGTTACTATTTTTTTGTGATTGTTTCCATTCCTTTTATATTGCTAAGATTTTATTAGTTGCTTTCTTTCTAGCTTCTTTGATTTGCAAAGTGTTATTGTTTGATTGTTGGGATTGGTTATGAGCAAATTTGAGCCTAATTGTGATGAGCTTTTGCATTTCATACCGCATGTTTGATAAAATGCCTCAATGAACACTGATGAGCGGATAATTTATACCCTTTTTGGCATTGTTTTTACATAGTTTTTAGTATGTTTTAGTTCCTTTTTATTATATTTTTATTAGTTTTTATTCAAAAATCATATTTCTGGAATTTACTATGAGTTTGTGTGTTTTTTTGTGATTTTAGATATTTTCTGGCTGAAATTGAGGGATCTGAGCAAAAATCTGATTCAGATGCTGAAAAATGACTACAGATGCTGTTGGATTCTGACCCTGGTGCATTCGAAATAGATTTTTTGGAGCTACAGAAGCCTAATTGTCATGCTCTTAATTGCGTTGGAAAGTAGACATCCTGGGCTTTCCAGCAATATTTAATAGTCCATACTTTGTCTGAAATTTGATGGCCCAAACTGGCGTCCAAAGCCAGCGTAAAACGCCCAAACTAGCACCAAAATTGGAGTTAAATGCCCAAACTGGCACCAAAGCTGGCGTTTAACTCCAGGAACAGCCTATGCACGAAAAAGCTTCAATGCTCAGCCCAAGCACACACCAAGTGGGCCCCGGAAGTGGATTTCTGCACTATCTGCACTTAGTTACTCATTTTCTGTAAACCTAGGTTACTAGTTTAGTATAAAAACTACTTTTAGAGACTTATTTTAGAGTTTTTATCATCTATCAGAATTTTACCATTGTTCACGTTTGGAGGCTAGCCTCACGGCTATGCCTAGACCTCTTTCACTTATATATTTTCACAGCTCTGCTGTTCTTCAAGAATTAATGCACATACTACTGCTTTCTATTCAATTCACGCGTACTTCTTCTCTAAGATATACTCCCGTACTTAATTCAGTTAAGTCAGAATGAAGGGGTGACCCGTGACAATCACCCAATCTTCGTTACTCGCTTAGCCAAGATCCGCGTGCCTGACAACCACAAAGTGGTCTACATGATGTTCAACATAGTCATTGGATGACAGTCGGAGTATATTCTCTTGGATATCTAATACACGGACCGATTTCGTGAGATTAGTATCTTCGTGGTATAGGCTAGAACATTTGGCAGCATCCTGGGATCCGGAAAGTCTAAACCTTGTCTGTGGTATTTCAAGTAGGATCTGGGAAGGGATGACTGTAAAGAGCTTCAAACCTACGAATGTTGGGCGCAAGTGACAGTGTGCAAAAGGATCAATGGATCCTATTCTGATGCTAGCGGGAACCGACAGATGATTAGCCATGCGGTAGCTGTACCTGGTATTTTTCATCCGAGATGAGAAATCTGACAGTTGATTAGCCGTGCAGAAACCGTAGAGGACCATTTTCACTGAGAGGATCCTACAGCTTGCCATGGAAGGAAGTAACGCATTGTTGGAAGAAGGCAATAGGAAAGTAGAGGTTCAGAAGCAACAAAGCATCTCCAGACGCTTATCTGAAATTCCCACCAATTAATTACATAAGTAACTTTATTTTATTTTATGTTTTATTTGTCTTTTAATTATCAAAACCTCATAACCATATGAATCCGCCTGACTGAGATTTACAAGGATGACCGTAGCTTGCTTCAAGTCGACAATATCCGTGGGATCGACCCTTTTACTCACGTAAGATATTACTTGGACGACCCAGTGCACTTGCTGGTTAGTTGCACAGAGTTGTGAAGAAAAGTGTGGGATCACGATTCCGTGTACCATGTTTTTGACGCTGTTGCCAGGGATTGTTCGATGTTGAATCCTGGCTAGCTATTAAGCCATGTCTAATCTTTTGGACCGAGGTTTCCACTTATCTTTGCAAGAGCCTCTTTGGATTTCTATCAATTTGGCTGTTGTATTTAATATTCTGCTGAAGTTTGGCTGGCCATTTGGCCATGTCTAATTCTATTGGACCAAAGCTTTAGACTAACATTGCATTATTCTTGGAATTCTTATTAAAAATTTTGAATTTCTTTATTCTCTTTTTCCAAAATAATTTTTGAAAAATACAAAAAAATTTAATAAAATCATAAAAACCAAAAATTTTATGTTTCTTGTTTGAGTCTTGTGTTAAATTTTAAGTTTGGTGTCAACTGCATGTTTTTAATTCATCTTAAAAATTTTTGAAAATTCATGCACGTGTTCTTCATGATCTTCAAGTTGTTCTTGATGAATTTCTTTGTTTGATCTTTATATTTTCTTGTTTTGTGTCTTTTCTTGTTTTTCATATGCATTCTCGAATTCATAGTGTCCAAACATTAAAAATTTTTAAGTTTGGTGTCTTGCATGTCTTTCTTTTCTTAAAAATTTTCAAAAATATGTTCTTGATGTTCATCATGATCTTCAAAGTGTTCTTGGTGTTCATCTTAGCATTCAAAGTATTCTTGCATGCATTGTGTGTTTTGATATTAAAGTTTGATGTCTCGTGTCATTTTGTAGTTTTTCTCTCTCCTTATTAAAATTTCAAAAATAAAAAATAATATCTTTCCCTTATTTTGCTCATAATTGTCGAAATTTTAAATTGATTTAGTCAAGATTTTAAATTTTAGCTGTTTCTTGTTAGTCAAGTTAAAAATTCAATTAAAAAAATTTCTATCTTTTCAAATCTTTTTCAAAAATCAAATCTTTTTCATTTTTCCTTCATTTTTTTCGAAAATACTTCAAAATTAATTTTCAAAATATTTTTCTTATTTTTATTTCATGATTTTCGAATTAATTGCTAACATTTAATGTTTTGAGTCAAAAATTTTCAAGTTGTTACTTGCCTGTTAAGAAAGGTTCAATCTTTAAATTATAAAATCATATCTTTTAGTTTCTTGTTAGTCAAGTAATCAACTTTAATTTCAAAAATCAAATCTTTTTAATTTCCTTTTCAAATCTTTTTCAAAATGAAATTTCAATCATATATTTTTTCAAAATTTAATTTCAAAATCCTTTTCTAACTTCCTATCTTTTCAAAATTGATTTTCAAATCTTTTTCAATTAACTGCTTGACTTTTTGTTTGATCTTAAAAAGTTTTCTATTTCAATCATATCTTTTTCAAAATCACCTAATTACTTCTCTCTCTCTAATTTTCGAAAACCACTAACAACTTTTTCAAAATCCCTTTTAATTAACTAATTGTTTTAAATTTTAATTTAATTTTATTTCTCTTCTTAATTTTTGAATTCTAACTAACAATTAAAATAAAAACAAAAATATTTTTCTTTTATTTAAATTAAGAGAAAAGGACAAATAGGTCCTTGGCCTTTTGTCCCGCGGACATTTTCGTCCTTGACCATTGAAAAATACTTTTAAATCCCTGACCTTCACAAAACTTGGACGGATCAGTCCCTGACGGAGACATTTGGACGGATCGGTCCCTGACGGAGGTATTTGGACAGAGGAACTGATCCGTCCAAGTTTTGTGAAGGTGAGGGACTTAAAAGTATTTTTCAATGGTCAGGGACGAAAATGTCCACGGGACAAAAGGTCAGGGACCTATTTGTCCTTTTCTCTTAAATTAATATTCGAATTCTCCTTCTCTCTCATCTCTTTCTATTTATTTTATTTATTTACTAACACTTCTCTTCTATTTATAATTCGAACCCTCTTCCTCTCTCTGTGTTCGAATTCTTCTTCTTCTCCCTTCTTCATTCTACTCTTCTATTCTTATACTCACATAAAGGAATCTCTATACTGTGACAGAGAGGATTCCTCTTCTTTTCTGTTCTCTTCTTTTTCATATGAGTAGGAACAAGGATAAGAACATTCTTGTTGAAGCTGATCATTGATGACAAGTCATTCTAGCCCATTTTAGCTAGTCTTTTTCTTTTGTTTTCATTAGAATTATGCACGTTCTTGAGCTACAAGCAAGCTAATTGAGTAGATTTTCATGTTTCCCTTGATTGAACCAACCATATGTGAATTCATGCCATTTCATGAGGTTTTGTGCTATATTTGTTGCATATTGTGGAAGATTGAATACCTCATGATTTTGAGCAAAGCTTTGATTAGTTTGGTTGATCAATGATAGGTGAAGAAGGCTTGGAGAAAGGTTGAAGCAAAGAGGAATGGCTAGGAGTGAAGAGAGGACAATGGAATAAGTGAAAATTGAACCGGGTTGCATGAAGTTAGCCCCAACGTTAGCCCCCTAACTTGGAGGCTAACGTTGGGCATGTAAATCACTCCCTGGAAGTGGCCAACGTTAGCTCCAACGTTAGCCCCCTAACTTGGAGGCTAACGTTGGAACTTGAGAGTTTCTCCCCTGGGCACCAACGTTTGCGCCAACGTTAGCCCCCTAACTTGGAGGCTAACGTTGGCATCTTGATCACAAAGGGGGAAGGCCAACGTTTGCGCCAACGTTAGCCCCCTAACTTGGAGGCTAACGTTGGCACTTGAATCACAAAAGAGGAAGGCCAACGTTTGCGCCAACGTTAGCCCCCTAACTTGGAGGCTAACGTTGGCGCCACTAGCACTAAGCAAGGCCAACGTTAGGGTCAAAGTTAGACCCCTAACGTTGGCACCAACGTCCAAACCAGAAGGATGTTGCTTGCTGCCATGAAAAGTTAGGGGCAAAGTTAGACCCCTAACTTTGACCCTAACGTTGAGACTAACTTTGGCCAACTTCAAAAACCGGTTCAATTGGTTCACTTCGGTTCTTCTTCAATCTTCAAGAGCAATCAACCAAGGCCTCTTTCAACCCAATTCCACCAAGAACAAAGGCCCAACTCAAGGCTTGAAGATCATTTTGGAAAGTGTATAAATAGGATAGAATTCAAGTTATTTAGGGAGCTTTCCTTTGAGAATTTTCATAATATTTTTTGGGAAGCTTTTGTTACGGAGTGAACTTGAATTTCTTTGTTTCCTTTTACTTGCAATTTCATTTTACTTTTGTCTTGGATCTTGGATTGGAGAATTGAAGAAATTCTGTTTCAATCTCAATCTTAGATCTCTCTGTTTCTTTATTTTACTGTTAATTGAATTTCATTTCCGGTTCATTGTTCTTCATCTCTTTTCTTTGCAATTTACAATTTCCTTGCCATTGTTCTTGTTGGATCTAGGAAGGCATTGAGATCTAGACTTGGTTTTCTAGTCTCTGGGTCCTGAGATCTGAAATTCTCATTTCAATTCCCTGTTTACTGCCTCTTATGTTCATTTACTTTACTGCTTTGTTTCCGGTTCAATCCCAATTCCCCTTCCCTCTTCTGTTTGATGCAATTTAGTTTTTCTTTGTTTAAATTCTGCAAATCCACATCCCAATCCCCTTTACATTTCAAGCAATTTACATTTCTTGTCATTTAAGATTCCGCAATTTACATTCCTTGCATTCTAAGTTTCTGCCATTTAATTTCTTGTTCTTTAAGTTTCAGCAATTTACTTTCCCGCTCTCTTTAATTTCATGCAATTTACATTCTGCAATTCACAAATCACCCAACCAACACTTGATTCGCTTGACTAAATCAGCCACTAAGCTAAAATTGCTCAATCCTTCAATCCCTGTGGGATCGACCTCACTCCCGTGAGTTTTTATTACTTGATACGACCCGGTGCACTTGCCGGTTAGTTTTGGGTATTTTGTGAGGGATTCGTTTCTCATCAAAATATCTCATCAAGTTTTTGGCGCCGTTGCCGGGGATTGATTAGATTGACAATGATTAAGCAAGGTGGTAATCTAGATCAAGCACTTTTTCTTTATTTTTCTCTAATTTTTTACTAACCCACTAACCGTTTGAATTTTTGCTTAAACTAAACTTCATTCTAGCAGTAGATTGAAGTGATCTTGCTGGTGTTTCTTTTGTCTTGTTTGTATGTCAGGTACAGGGAGATCCGCTCCTGTGTTATCTGAAGCTGATCAAAGAACTCTTAGAAGGATAAGAAGAGCCGAAAGAGGGAAAAATATTGTTGGAGAAGAAGAATCTGAGGAAGAATACCACGAGATGGAAGGAGATACATCTAATCCAGGAGAAGGAGTTAATAATCCACCACAACAGAGAAGAGTATTGGCTTCCTATACTTTTGCGAATGCTAGACATTGTGGAAGCAGCATCCTCACCCCTAATGTCAATGCAAATAACTTTGAACTGAAGCCACAACTCATCACATTGGTCCAGAACAACTGCTCATTTGGAGGAGGACCATTGGAGGATCCAAATCAACATCTATCTACCTTCTTGAGGATCTGTGATACTGTCAAATCCAATGGTGTGAATCCTGAAACCTACAAGCTTCTGCTATTCCCGTTCTCATTAAGGGATAAGGCTGCACAATGGCTTGAAACTTTTCCCCAAGCAAGTATCACTAGTTGGGATGACTTGGTAACTAAATTTCTAGCCAAATTCTATCCACCCCAGAGAGTCATCAGGCTGAAAACCGAGGTGCAGACATTCACACAATTAGATGCTGAATCCTTGTATGAAGCATGGGAAAGGTACAAAGCCTTAATCAGAAAGTGTCCTCCAGAGATGTTCAATGAATGGGACGTGCTGCAAAATTTCTATGAAGGCCTAACATTGAAATCTCAGGAGGCATTAGATCATTCTGCTGGAGGTTCACTACAACTAATGAAAACTGCTGAGGAAGCTCAGAATCTTGTGGATATGGTGGCCAACAATCAATATTTCTTTGCTCATCAAAGAAGCCGCCAACCATCACAAAGAAGAGGAGTAATGGAACTGGAAGGAGTGGATTCAATCCTAGCTCAAAACAAGATGATGCAGCAGCAAATTCAACAACAATTTGAGCAAATGGCCAAGAGGATTGATAGTCTCCAAGTTGCAGCAGTCAACACTAGCCAACCATCAACCACATGGGGACAGAGTGAAGAAACTCAAGAAGAACAACAACAAGAGCAAGTTCAGTATATGCACAACCAAGGACCAAATGAAGTGTATGGTGACACATACAATCCATCCTGGAAGAACCACCCGAACCTCAGATGGGGAGATAACCATACCCAAAACCAACAACCATGGCAGAGAAACTCAAACCAACACAATCCAAGAAACAACCAAAATCATAACCAGCAGCAGACTAACCAAAACTTCTTCAGAAAACCTCAAAACAACTACCCCAACATCAACCAATACCAATCTAACAACCAATCCACCAACCAAAATGCCTACCATCCACTACCCACATCTCATAACCCACCTCAAGTATCACCTGAAGCCCAAAGAATCACTCACTTGGAAGCCATGATAGACAAAATGTTGAAACACCAAGAAATGGTAGCCAAGAATCAGGAAGCCTCTATAAAGAGTCTAGAGAGACAGATGGGGCAACTCTCCAAGCAAGTATCTGTTGAGAGACCTTCAAACTCACTACCCAGTGACACAATTCCAAATCCCAAGGAAGAATGCAAGGCAATACAATTAAGAAGTGGAAGAGCATTGACAAGCAACAATGACACTACAAGGAAGCAAGCAGAGAACATCAAAGAACCAACAGAGGATGAGAATCAAACAAAGGTAGATGAGGACAAGGAGCAAGATGTGATGCCAAACAAAGACACTGAGAAACTCAAAGAGAAAAACAACCAGCCACATAGCTCAAAGGAAGTAGCTCAGGGGCAGCAGCAAATAGGAAAAAGCATCACACCTCCACTGCCTTACCCTCAGAGGTTCAACAAAGAGACTAATAACAAGCATTTTCACAAATTCCTTGAGATTTTTAAGAAGCTGGAAATCAACATTCCCTTGGCTGAAGCACTTGAGCAAATGCCTCTGTACTCCAAGTTTCTGAAGGATCTCATCAACAAGAAAAGAAGCTGGGAGGAGAAGGAAACCATAAGGATTACTGAGGAATGTAGGGCCTTGATTCAAAAGGGGCTTCCTCCCAAGCTTGAGGACCCAGGGAGCTTCTTGTTGCCTTGCACCATTGGGAATTTGACAATCACTAAAGCAATGTGTGATCTCGGAGCAAGTATTAACTTAATATCATCCTCCTTGATGAAAAAGCTGCATATAGAGGAGGTCAAACCAGTACAAATGTCTCTGGAGCTGGTAGACAACTCAATGGTACACCCCAGGGGTGTAATTGAAAATCTCTTGGTCAAGGTGGACAGTTTTATATACCCTGCTGATTTTGTGGTTCTAGAATCAAATAATGATGATAGTGACTCTGTTATATTGGGAAGGCCATTCTTGGCCACTGCTAGAGCTATCATAGATGTAGAGGAAGGGGAATTAACTCTAAGGATGCATGACCAGAGCATCACTCTGAAGGTTTTACCAGAGGCACAATTCAGCAAGGAGAAGAAAGACTATATGAAGAGTGCCCAGGAAAGTCACAGCAACATCCCAATGCTAAGGAATGTGCAGACTGATGAAAAAGCCCAAAAAGATGTTAGAATACTGGCCACTGAGAAGGGAGGTTCCCAAGGAAAGCCTATGGCCAGAAAAGAAAGATCAACAAAAGGAAAAATGAAACGCAGAAACAAAGCAAAAAGGGGCTGGAAGAATAGAAAAATTCCAACAGAGGGACTTTCTAAAGGTGACAAAGTGCAACTGATATATCAACAGTTGGGGGCAAATCAACAAACCGAGGATTACTACACTGTCAGCAACATACTATCATTAGAGCATGCTGAAATTGAACACCAGAAAACAAAGAAGAGGATCACGGTTAGGGGAGACAAATTGAGACCCTACAAGCACCAACCTCCATAAAAGAAAGCTTCAATGTCAAGCTAGTGACAATAAAAGAGCGCTTCATGGGAGGCAACCCATGCTTTAAGATTCTTATCATTTTACATTCAATAAATTATGATCACTTGATGCATGAATTCCTTTCTCTTTTCATAAGCATGTCCATTTATTGCATACACTATTTTGAAACATATGCTACGTTTGGTGTATCTTCTAAACACACTTAACCAACATCATAAAGGATTTTGTTTCACATGCTTAAAATGTTTTGATAGAGCATATGGCTGAACACTAAGTTTGGTGTCCACATAGCCTCATGAAAATTTGAAATTCATGCATCAATAATCATATATTTGTTATTTTTCAAAATCTTATAAATAGAATTTTTATAATGAAGGCATTAATTGTGATGAACCCTGTGACAAGAAACAAGTTTGGTGTTCACCAAACCTGGATGCATCAATTCAAGGACACAATTAACCCTTCATGAAAAAAAAAAGAAAAAAAAAAAAAGAAAGTATGATGAAAACAATTCTTATGAACATTTAAACTTCACTAATTGGAGGAAGAAACTCATTTTCTTTATATATTACCAAACATCAAGTTTGGTGTCCTCCAAGGGAAGTGTCACGGTTCACATGAGATAAGGATTGATAGTTCACATATTTTTACTAAAAAGAATAATATTGCTACGGTGGGATAAGACTAATGCATGTGTCTTGTTGTGATAACTAGGAGGTCAAAGAATCTGCAATGAAAAAGACAAGACAAAAGAAAGCATAGCATAAGGACAAAAAAATCCTATCACATGCTTCAAGGAAGAAATCTGCCACCCCTTGAGAATGATCACGGCAAAGGCAAAGGAAGGAGCAAATTTTGTCCTCATTCATCCATACATGCACACCCTTGATCCCCATAGTGTCTAATTGCATCCTAGCCCTTCATTGCTCATTTAAAAGCACACCACCTTCAAGCCATGCACATGACCGAATCACTCCTCAGCATTACAAGCATTGTGCAACTTTTTCTTTTACTTTAAACTCCAAACACTTAATCTTCTCTTCATAATTCCCTAGCAAATTCAGTCCGAATCTCTTTTTCCTCCAACCACACATCAAACTATCCAACACTCTCCACATTCCCTCTCAACCAACCAAGTGATTATGGCATCCTCCTCAAGAACCAAACGACGAAAAGGAAAAGATCCAATAGTAGAGGAAGAAACACATGAGTATGACCAATGGAAGTTCAAGTCTTGGTCTCATCAAATGCAAATTCAATGGATGAACGAGAAAAAAATCTATCCTGAGATTCCATTCATGTTGCCGGATGATGGGTGTCAAAAAATAAAGAACAAGATCCGGAAGAGGAGATGGGAGGAACTTACATCACCAATCTCTCGAATTAATACCAATATCATAAGAGAGTTCTATGCAAATGTCCCAAGGATTGACATGCGTGAACCCCCAACGTACAAGAGCTATGTGCGTGGGGTGGAAGTAGACTTTGGCCCGGATGCAATCAAGAAAGTTTTGAAACTAAAGTCAGTGCGCTTTGATGAACCGGGATACCAACAAAGATTGACTGAGGATCAAAATTATGAAGAGATTGCAAGAGACATTTGTTTTGAGAACTCAGGATGGGAGGGAGATGACAAGAACAGATACAAGTTCCTGAAGAGATGTAACCTCATTCCGGAGGCAAAAGGATGGTATGAGTTGATGAAAAGGTCAATTCTGGGGACAGTGAACACCTCAGAAGTTAACAGGGAGAGAGCCTTAATGCTGCATTGTATCATGGTGGGTGGAGAGATAAGAGTTCATGAGATCCTTGCAAGAGACATCCTAAAGATAGCCGAAAAGAATTCGGCCGGATCTTGGTTGTACTATCCAAGCACCATTTGGAAGTTGTGTGCAAAGGCCAAGGTTCCAATGGAAGAGGAGAATCCAATGTGGCTAAATCAAGGCATGCCCATAACTATTGAACGAATGATGATGCCCCTTGAAGCACACCAAGGCCGAAGGCCACATGGAGGAAGGGAAAGAGAAGAGCAAATGGAAGAAGATGAGCCCCACATGGAAGAAGAGCCACAAGAGGAGGAGGAACAGCCACACTTTTTCTCACATGGCAATATGGATATGACTCAAATGCAAGAAGCAATAGGGAGGTTATCTCAGCAATACACAAGAATCCAAGCAAGGCAAGAGGAATATCATTCTCTGTACATGCAAAACCAACAAGCACAAGAAGAAAGAGAGCTGAGAATAATCAACAAACAAAATGAATTCGAGTCAAGATTTCTTGCGATGCAAGAAGAACATGCCTTTCAATCTCATGAATCTTTTGGGAAGTTGGAACAAATGCAAGCTGAAAGTTTGAAGGCCTTCAAGGAGTTCACAACACTCCAAGAAGCAAGGTATGAAGTGCAAGCCGATTACAATGTCAATAGCCAAATCAAACTAAACTATATTGGAGAACATTTGCATAACATGGATCCGGCATTCCCAACTTTTGATGAATTTTTCAAAATGAGAAGTGAGATGGAAGTGAACAGGGCTATGAGACTTGAAGATAGAGTGGAAGAGGCTATGAATAGGGCTGGCTTTTGGCAAGATCAACAAGCACCAAACAAGGATAGGGGGAACACTAGCAGCCAAGTGTATGAAAGGAGAAAGAAAAGGCATGACAAATGAAAGGTGGACTTGCTCCTTGTTCAAAGAAAAAAAAGCATGCATTCTATCTGTTCTAAATTGTCTTTGCATTTCTAAGTAGTCCATTTTAAAATCTTTGCATTTCTTTTAATATAAATAGGCTAGTTTATGTGTTGGCTTGTGTGTTCATTTTCACTTAACAAAAAGCATGTGTTATCCCCTGCATCTTTTAATTCAATAAAAGAACAGTTTGAATGTGAAGAATAATAGTCTCTGTTAGTTAGAAGTGGAATAAAAGTAAGTGGTGGTATGTGTGTGATTGTATAATAACTCACTTTTAGTGAATAAAGAGCTAGGATATCTCCTTCTAAGTAGAGAGTGGCCTACTGTCTATGAATCTCAATTGAATAAGATTCCTTGGTTAGAAAGAAAAACAAAAAGAAAAAAAAAAGAATAAAGAAAGCCAAAAAGTGGCAAAACAAAAGAAAAACAAAAAGAAACAAAGCTGGACACCAATAGCTTGAACTCTGAAATATATGCCTGTGATGTTTTTGTACTAGGATCTGCTTGGATTAGTAAGCTCTTAGGAGTGCCTCAACACTTGATGACTTGGGTTAACTAACCCGGGATCATCAGCTGAAAATCCACTATCAAGAGCAACCTAACTACAAAGCATTTAGTAGCCCAAAGAGGTGCTGGGCATCAATGTTTCAAGAAGGAATGTGAGCCAAGTGTCTATGGTGAATAATGTGTCAAGTAGAAAGAAAAGAAAAGGAACTCGCTACACATGACACTCAAATAAAGCTTTTGAATAAAGTAAAAGCCAAGGATAAAGGAATAATGAGAGGTCATAGCATTATGTCACTTGAAGCTTGAAGGAGACTTTCTAGGCCTAGGAGTCAATAAGAAGTGAGTATTTGCATATCCACATAAAACCCCATGAACTATCAATAACACTTTGCTAGCATGAACTTCATCTTACATTTCATTCTTTCTTCTTAATAATTCATTTCTTGCTTGGGGACAAGCAAGCTTTAAGTTTGGTGTTGTGATGACAAGTCATTCTAGCCCATTTTAGCTAGTCTTTTTCTTTTGTTTTCATTAGAATTATGCACGTTCTTGAGCTACAAGCAAGCTAATTGAGTAGATTTTCATGTTTCCCTTGATTGAACCAACCATATGTGAATTCATGCCATTTCATGAGGTTTTGTGCTATATTTGTTGCATATTGTGGAAGATTGAATACCTCATGATTTTGAGCAAAGCTTTGATTAGTTTGGTTGATCAATGATAGGTGAAGAAGGCTTGGAGAAAGGTTGAAGCAAAGAGGAATGGCTAGGAGTGAAGAGAGGACAATGGAATAAGTGAAAATTGAACCGGGTTGCATGAAGTTAGCCCCAACGTTAGCCCCCTAACTTGGAGGCTAACGTTGGGCATGTAAATCACTCCCTGGAAGTGGCCAACGTTAGCTCCAACGTTAGCCCCCTAACTTGGAGGCTAACGTTGGAACTTGAGAGTTTCTCCCCTGGGCACCAACGTTTGCGCCAACGTTAGCCCCCTAACTTGGAGGCTAACGTTGGCATCTTGATCACAAAGGGGGAAGGCCAACGTTTGCGCCAACGTTAGCCCCCTAACTTGGAGGCTAACGTTGGCACTTGAATCACAAAGGAGGAAGGCCAACGTTTGCGCCAACGTTAGCCCCCTAACTTGGAGGCTAACGTTGGCGCCACTAGCACTAAGCAAGGCCAACGTTAGGGTCAAAGTTAGACCCCTAACGTTGGCACCAACGTCCAAACCAGAAGGATGTTGCTTGCTGCCATGAAAAGTTAGGGGCAAAGTTAGACCCCTAACTTTGACCCTAACGTTGAGACTAACTTTGGCCAACTTCAAAAACCGGTTCAATTGGTTCACTTCGGTTCTTCTTCAATCTTCAAGAGCAATCAACCAAGGCCTCTTTCAACCCAATTCCACCAAGAACAAAGGCCCAACTCAAGGCTTGAAGATCATTTTGGAAAGTGTATAAATAGGATAGAATTCAAGTTATTTAGGGAGCTTTCCTTTGAGAATTTTCATAATAGTTTTTGGGAAGCTTTTGTTACGGAGTGAACTTGAATTTCTTTGTTTCCTTTTACTTGCAATTTCATTTTACTTTTGTCTTGGATCTTGGATTGGAGAATTGAAGAAATTATGTTTCAATCTCAATCTTAGATCTCTCTGTTTCTTTATTTTACTGTTAATTGAATTTCATTTCCGGTTCATTGTTCTTCATCTCTTTTCTTTGCAATTTACAATTTCCTTGCCATTGTTCTTGTTGGATCTAGGAAGGCATTGAGATCTAGACTTGGTTTTCTAGTCTCTGGGTCCTGAGATCTGAAATTCTCATTTCAATTCCCTGTTTACTGCCTCTTATGTTCATTTACTTTACTGCTTTGTTTCCGGTTCAATCCCAATTCCCCTTCCCTCTTCTGTTTGATGCAATTTAGTTTTTCTTTGTTTAAATTCTGCAAATCCACATCCCAATCCCCTTTACATTTCAAGCAATTTACATTTCTTGTCATTTAAGATTCCGCAATTTACATTCCTTGCATTCTAAGTTTCTGCCATTTAATTTTTTGTTCTTTAAGTTTCAGCAATTTACTTTCCCGCTCTCTTTAATTTCATGCAATTTACATTCTGCAATTCACAAATCACCCAACCAACACTTGATTCGCTTGACTAAATCAGCCACTAAGCTAAAATTGCTCAATCCTTCAATCCCTGTGGGATCGACCTCACTCCCGTGAGTTTTTATTACTTGATACGACCCGGTGCACTTGCCGGTTAGTTTTGGGTATTTTGTGAGGGATTCGTTTCTCATCAAAATATCTCATCAATCATGAACCTGAAAGGACTCTAAAGAGGAAGCTAAAACAAGCTAAAGCACAACACTCTGAAGAGGACTGATAAACCACTATTTTATGGTTTATCTTGTGCTCAATTGAGTAGTTTTTATCAACTCTATACCCACTTATTCATACTATTTGCATGGTTTCACATTTACCTTCCTAATTATGTGCTTTGATTAATCCTCTCTTATTACCATTAGATGCCTTGATATGTGTGTTAAGTAATTTCAGAGATTACAGGGCAGGAATGGCTCAGAGGATGGAAAGAAAGCATGCAAAAGTGGAAGGAAAACAAGAAGCTGAAGGAACTGCAAAGCTGTCAGCCTGACCCTCTCGCACTAAAACGGTTATAACTTTAGCTACAGAAGTCGAAACGACGCGGTTCTAGTTGCGTTGGAAAGCTAACATCCGGGGCTTCGATTTGATATATAATATGCAATAGTTGCCCTGACGCTAGGTGACGCGGTCGCGTAATCCACACGGCCGCATCGCAGTGACGAAAATCAGCGTGTTTGAATTCGCAACCAGCGAATTCTGTGCTGTTTCTGACCCAGTTCTCGGCCTAGAAAACACAGATTAGAGGCTATAAAGTAGAGGGATTGCATCCATTCATAATTAGGCTTTCATATTCACAATATTAGGATTTAGATGTAGTTTTTAGAGAGAGAGGTTCTCTCCTCTCTCTTAGGATTAGGATTTAGGATTTCTCTTAGTTTTAGGAGTGCCTCTCAATCCCAGGTTCAATGTTCCTTTACTTTATATTTATCTCTTACTTTCAGATACTTTAATGCTTATATTAGTTATGTTGCCTATTTGGCTTATGCTACATTCATGTTATGATTTTCTTAATTAATATTATTTGAGGTATTTCAGATTTAAGATTGCTTTGATTTATTTATATTGATGCTTTTAATTTAATTTAGAATTTTCCCTCTTGGCTTTGGTTGAGTCAATGGAGACACTTGAGTTATCAAACTCATTGTTGATTGAAATTAATTCAGGTTCCAATAACTCTAACTTTTTCCAAGGAAAGACTAGGACTTGAGGAATCAGAATTAATTCATCCACTTAACTTACCTTCATAGTTAGAGGTTAACAAAGTGGGAGAAAAATCCAATTCTCATTACAATTGATAAGGATAGCCAGGATAGAACTTCCAGTTTTCATACCTTGCCAAGAGTCTATTTTATAGTTATTTATTTTATTCTAATTATCATTCAACATACTACTTCCTTACTTTCAAAACCCCCAATTTACAAGACTCATAACCAATAATAAGAACATACCTCCCTGCAATTCCTTGAGAAGACGGCCCGATGTTTGAATACTTCGGTTATCAATTTATTTAGGGGTTTGTTACTTGTGACAACCAAAACGTTTGTATGAAAGGTTGATTGCTTGGTTTAGAAACTATACTTGCAACGAGAGTTTACTATACTTCCAAATGAACTATACACAGAACCACCACCGTTCCAACACAACAACCCTCATGGCAACAACCACCTCCAGTGGACTATCAACAACTACCACCATATGCCTATAAACCCTCTCCCCAACATGTCTTTGAACCACCAAACTCACAAGTCCCTTTACGCCATTTACCTCCATATGACCCTAACCCACATCCACCATACCAACCACCCTATGAACCAAATGAGCCATACATAGATCCATCCCAACCTCCATTGGATAACAATACACTCATCTCTAACATCATTGGTCTCACCTCTACACTCCAAAATCTTATATCCCGCATGAACCAACCCTCTACCTCTAATATTCAACCCTCAAGCTCTAGTGCACTTCCTTTTCAACCACATAATGATCTTTTCATCCCATCACCACCCTCCATGGAAGAGCACCCACATCCATCAATCCAAGAGCAAGATGATCCCATCTATGCTATTGATGTGGAACAGGAAAGAAGGAATCATCTTCGTGAATCCATACTTCATATAGAGCTAGAGGAGGCCCTACGAGTAAAGGTAGGAGAGACCCTTGAAGATGAAAGAGTAGTCAAAAGGAGTTGTCATGGAAAGAAAATCATCGAGGATGAGTACGATTTCATACTTAAATAACTGGACAAAGCAGCAATTATTAAAAAGAAAGAAGTGGTTGCAGACTTAAGAGATGCTGTACCTCCATTGGAAAGTCAAGAGATAGAGCCTCCCTCAAAGACGTTTAAAATTGATGTTGAAGAGGGTGTACAACCTCCAAGACATATCATGGTTGAAGACTTTGAAGAGGTTAATCAAGAGATGGATTCAATCATTGATGAATTCTTATCCGCAATTGAATCCTCTCCCATTGAACTTGACATAGAGATGTAAGAAGAAAAAGCACAACCTCCCACACTCTTGGTGAATAATGAAGAAGAGATTGAATTGGAAGACAGCTACCAAGAGGAAGAGGTTGAAATTGAAGAAGCTTGCAAAGAGATGGAAGTTGTCAAAGAGCACAAGGGAGTGGAGCTTGAAATCACCTTGCCAAAGTTATTGGAGACCCCTCCCCCTAAGTTGCCATTATCCTTCACAACATTCAAGTGGGTAAAATTCATATCCCTTAGCTTTCTAATTCCACTTGAATATGGGCTACTGGAGACGGATGGTCAACTTAGAGCTCTTTGTAGCATTAAGAGTAAGAGGAAGATGGTTAGTAGTGAGAATTGTCCTACAAGGTTCATTATGGTTAGAAGCTTTCAGTTTAAATGCAAATGTTGGTGTAAAGCTCAATTGAATGGAAATAGGAAGTTGTTTGGCCGCTTTAGTGAGAATTCAGATTGCTTGCCACCCGGATGGAATCATGATGATCAACAAGAAGACGGGTGCAATAGCAAGGTTTGGGATCCTGGAATCTGTTCTGACATCCAACTTTCCGGAAGCCTAAGAATCTGTTTGATGTTGCTTAAAGGCTTTACGTGCCTAGTTTGGGATCCCGGAGGCTACTGGAGTTCCAAACATTAGTGGAGATTCCTGGATGAGTTCAAGCACAAGCCACCATAACAGGAAGCTCATCAAATGTCCAACTTAAGGACTTTAACTAAAAGTGCTAGGTGGGAGACAACCCACCATGGTATGATCGTTCCTTTTTCACTTTTATTTAGTTTTATTTGTTTTCGAGTTTTATTTTATTTTATTGTACTGAACCTGGAGTTTTGCATAACATTCATATTAGCATTGCATACTACATACTGCATTATATAAAAAAAAAGGGAAGCACGCACGCGACGCGGCAGCGTCGCTGACGCGTCCACATCATGTGGGAAAAATGCCTCCCACGCATCAACGTCACTCACGCGGCCGCGTGACCTGAAAATCTACGTAAAAGAGGGTGCATGACCGAAAGATGAGCTGGAGTGACGCTGGACTGGCGCTAGACACACAGACCTTACCACGCGAACGCGTGCCCCACGCGTTCGCGTCATATCCCAATAATGGTCAACAACGCGATCGCGTCAACCACGCGACTGCGTCACCCTAAAATTTGGCAATATGAACTTCAAACAGAAAGTTACGCGACTGCGCGACTGCCCTCGCGCTAATGGCACAGATCGATCCACGTGACCGCGTGGATGATGCGTCCGCGTCATTTCATAGAAGTGCTATCCGCGCGACCACGTCACTCGAGCGACCACGTCACAAGCGGCGCACAGAATATCCAGATCAGCCAATTTTCTTATCTTTTCTTCTCTAATCCTAATTTTTCTATCTTTTCTTATTCTTTCTTCGTCCTTTTCTTACTTCCTTCTTCTTCATCCGTCTTCACTTCCGTTCTATTTCATTTAATTTATTTGCATACTTTCATTCATTGCATTACTTTCATTGGTGTTAGTAATTTATTTGGGTCATTATTTTTTTTATATATTTTTGTGAATTATTCAAGATTTGTTTGACAATTATATATTACTTTTTAAAGGGTTGCTTGCATGTTCAATTTAATACTTTCAATAGCTTATTTACTATGCATGCTCTGTATTTGTGAAAAAGCTCATATGGCATTATGCATTTTTCTAGATTATTCCATTCTACTATTCTGATGCCTGTTTTTCACAAATTTCCTTTTTATATTTATTAATTTAATATAATTTTGCTTACAAATAGGTTGTTAGTATGAAAGACTTGGTAATTTAAATTGGACATTAAATACTTGATCTATGCTACTCATGCCTTTGCCTGCATGCCAATAAACACCTTGCATTTAATTGTCTTCATATGCACTGCTATATTCCCGTTTATGATTTTTTGACATGTAGTCATGACCATGTGTCAACATCATTTATCTTTTAATGTGCATTAATTACCACCTCTCCTATTCTCATCCTTGCTCTATCCTTTTGAATTTAAGTTACTTTCTTCTTCTCTTTTCAGGATGGCCACCAAGAAAGGTAAAGAGAACGCTACTTCCAAACCACCGGCAAGGAAAGGAACAAAAAGAGCCCCAGCTGAGGAACCACAACCCGTCCACTTGCACATCTTAGCATGCACCGAAGACGGTGCAAACTTTAAGTGTGGGAAGGTCGATACCGATCTCCATGGGTTAGTTACTCTTCTATCTCAACACCAATGGTTTATTTTCCTTGTTAGTTGTTGCATTTGCATGTTTGATTACATATTTATTTCATTTTGTGCATTTAGTTACTACTTGGTTAAGGTAATAAATTTCTTTTTAAGACCCTATTTTTGAAAATTTTCACTAATTTAAATTGAAAAATTTTTGTGGTAAATTTTTTTGAAGTTGTATTTGGAACATGGTTTTTGAGCCAAAAAACACACAACCTGTGAGATTTTGAGCTTATTTATATGGTTATATTATTTAACCATAAATTTTTATTCTTGTGTGTTTTCTTCTCTATAATTGCAATCTTTACTTTGTTCCATTCTATATGTCCATTATTTAGTGTATTTACATGCTTGCATATGATTGAGGCCATTATTTGTTATTAGCTCACTTTTCCCAAATAAGCCTACCTTTTAGATCACCCTCGTTAGCCACTTTGAACATTTTAACCCCCTTCTATTTCATAACCACATTACTAGCCTTAAGCAGAAAAACAAAATAAAAAAAATCCCAAGTTGAATCCTTGGTTAGCTTAAGATAGATATTGTGCATAATTTAAGTGTGGGGAATTTTATGGGAACATGGGATGATATGAAAATATAGGGAATTAAATTGAATAAGATATTTGAACATTTGGGAAGCATGCTCATATGAAATCAAAATAATTAAATTACCATGTGCATTGAAAAAAAATATTCAAAAAAAAAAATTAAGTAATTAAATAAGGGGATACAAAAAAAAAACAAAAAAAAAGAAAAGAAAAAAAAATAAAATTACCCCAAATGCAAAATAAAAAGAATCAATGTACATGGGACAAGATTCAAAAATAAGTTTGATACATGAGCATGTAATACAAAAGTGGAAAAATTTGGGTAGCTAGGTAAAGTATTTTAAAATTATATAAAGTATGTATATGTTAGGTGAGATCTTAGACTAATCAAGGATTCACTTTATAAAGCTCACTTGGCCATACATATATCCTTACCTTTACCTCAGCCCCATTACAACCCTAAAAAGGCCTCATGATGTTTGCATTGGTACATTAAATATCTGTTGATTGGTTAGATGAAGAACAAGGTTTAGAAAGCATGACTAGAGAAGAGTAGAGTGAATAACCCTATACACTTGAGAGATTGGAGTGATATACACTATCAGTAAGGGTTCAATGCTTGACTCTATGTTCCCTGCTTTCATGAGCTATCTTCTTACAAGTTTACTTGTCTTTTATTATATAATTTGAATTAGTGGAATTTGATTCATATTTGTCTTGGAGAACTTATTTACTTTTAACCAAGTAGGTAGAAACATCTTAGCATATAGTTGCATTAGATAGGTTGCATTTCATACATTCTATCATTCCTCTTCAGCTTTATAGCTTCTCTTGAGCTTAGCATGAGGACATGCTAATGTTTAAGTGTGGGGAGGTTGATAAAACACTATTTTATGGTTTATCTTGTGCTCAATTGAGTAGTTTTTATCAACTCTTTACCCACTTATTCATACTATTTGCATGGTTTCACATTTACCTTCCTAATTATGTGCTTTGATTAAAAACATGCTTCTTTGGCCTTAAGTTCCCTATGTTTAATCTTTTCTTATTACCATTAGATGCCTTGATATGTGTGTTAAGTGATTTCAGAGATTACAGGGCAGGAATGGCTCAGAGGATGGAAAGAAAGCATGCAAAAGTGGAAGGAATACAAGAAGTTGAAGGAATTGCAAAGCTATCAGCCTGACCCTCTCGCACTAAAATGGCTATAACTTTAGCTACAGAGGTCCAAACGACGCGGTTCCAGTTGAGTTGGAAAGCTAATGTTCGGGGCTTCGATTTGATATATAATATGCCATAGTTGCCCTGACGCTAGGTGACACGGTCGCGTGATCCACGCGGCTGCATCGTAGTGACAAAAAATCAGCATGTTTGAATTCGCAACCAGCGAATTCTGTGGTGTTTCTGACCCAGTTCTCGGCCCCAGAAAACACAGATTAGAGGCTATAAAGTAGAGAGATTGCATCCATTCATAATTAGGCTTTCATATTCACAATATTAGGATTTAGATGTAGTTTTTAGAGAGAGAGGTTCTCTCCTCTCTCTTAGGATTAGGATTTAGGATTTCTCTTAGTTTTAGGAGTGCCTCTCAATCCCAGGTTCAATGTTCCTTTACTTTATATTTATCTCTTACTTTTAGTTACTTTAATGCTTATATTAGTTATGTTGCCTATTTGGCTTATGCTACATTCATGTTATGATTTTCTTAATTAATATTATTTGAGGTATTTCAGATTTAAGATTGCTTTGCTTTATTTATATTGATGCTTTTAATTTAATTTAGAATTTTCCCTTTTGGCTTTGGTTGAGTCATTGGAGACACTTGAGTTATCAAACTCATTGTTGATTGAAAATTGGAATTCTTCAAGAATTAATTCGGGTTCCAATAACTCTAACTTTTCCCAAGGAAAGACTAGGACTTGAGGAATCAAAATTAATTCATCCACTTAACTTACCTTCATAGTTAGAGGTTAACAAAGTTGGAGAAAAATCCAATTCTCATTACAATTGATAAGGATAGCCAGGATAGAACTTCCAGTTTTCATACCTTGCCAAGAGTCTATTTTATAGTTATTTATTTTATTCTAATTATCATTCAACATACTACATCCTTACTTTCAAAACCCCCAATTTACAAGACTCAGAACAAACCTCCCTGCAATTCCTTGAGAAGACGACCCGAGGTTTGAATACTTCGGTTATCAATTTATTTAGGGGTTTGTTACTTGTGATAACCAAACCGTTTGTATGAAAGGTTGATTGCTTGGTTTAGAAACTATACTTGCAACGAGAATTTACTATACTTCCAAATGAACTATACACAAAACCACCACCTTTCCAACACAACTACCCTCATGGCAACAACCACCTCCAATGGACTATCAACAACCACCACCATATGCCTATAAACCCTCTCCCCAACATGACTTTGGACCACCAAACTCACAAGCCCCTTTACACCATTTACCTCCATATGACCCTAACCCACATCCACCATACCAACCACCCTATGAACCAAATAAGCCATACATAGATCCACCCCAACCTCCATTGGATAACAATACACTCATCTCTAACATCATTGGTCTCACCTCTACACTCCAAAATCTTATATCCCGCATGAACCAACCCTCTACCTCCAATATTCAACCCTCAAGCTCTAGTGCACTTCCTTTTCAACCACATAATGATCTTTTCATCCCATCACCATCCTCCATGGAAGAGCACCCACATCCATCAATCCAAGAGCAAGATGATCCCATCTCTGCTATTAATATGGAACAGGAAAGAAGGAATCATCTTCGCGAATCCATACTTCATAAAGAGCTAGAGGAGGCCCTACGAGTAAAGGTAGGAGAGACCCTTGTAGATGAAAGAGTAGTCAAAAGGAGTTGTCATGGAAAGAAAATCATCGAGGATGAGTACAATTTCATACTTAAACAACTGGACAAAGCAGCAATTATTAAAAAGAAAGAAGTGGTTGCAGACTTAAGAGATGTTGTACCTCCATTGGAAAGTCAAGAGATAGAGCCTCCCTCAAAGACGTTTAAAATTGATGTTGAAGAGGGTGTACAACCTCCAAGACATATCATGGTTGAAGACTTTGAAGAGGTTGATCAAGAGATGGATTCAATCATTGATGAATTCTCATCCACAATTGAATCCTCTCCCATTAAACTTGACATAGAGATGGAAGTAGAAAAAGCACAACCTCTCACACTCTTGGTGAACAATGAAGAAGAGATTGAATTGGAAGACAACTACCAAGAGGAAGAGGTTGAAATTGAAGAAGCTTGCAAAGAGGTGAAAGTTGTCAAAGAGCACAAGGGAGTTGAGCTTGAAATCACCTTGCCAATGTTATTGGAGACCCCTCCCCCTAAGTTGCCATCATCCTTCACAACATTCAAGTGGGTAAAATTCATATCCCTTAGCTTTCTAATTCCACTTGAATATGGGCTACTGGAGACGGATGGTCAACTTAGAGCTCTTTGTGGTATTAAGAGTAAGGGGAAGATGGTCAGTGGCAAGAATTGTCCTGCAAGGTTCATTATGGTTGGAAGCTTTCAGTTTAAACGCAGAGGTTGGTGTAAAGCTCAATTGAATGGGTCTAGGAAGTTGTTTGGCCGCTTTAGTGAGAATTTAGATTGCTTGCCACCCGGATGGAATCATGATGATCAACAAGAAGATGGGTGCAATAGCAAGGTTTGGGATCCTGGAATCTGTTCTGACATCCAACACCCCGGAAGCCTAAGAATCTGTTTGATGCTGCTCAAAGGCTTTACGTGCCTAGTTTGGGATCCCGGAGGCTACTGGAATACCAAACATTAGTGGAGATTCCTGGATGAGTTCAAGCACAAGCCACCATAATAGGAAGCTCATCAAATGTCCAACTTAAGGACTTTAACTAAAAATGCTAGGTGGGAGACAACCCACCATGGTATGATCGTTCCTTTTTCACTTTTATTTAGTTTTATTTGTTTTTGAGTTTTATTTTATTTTATTGTATTGAACCTGGAGTTTTGCATAACATTCATATTAGCATTGCATACTGCATACTGCATTATATAAAAAAAAAAGAGAAGCACGCACGCGATGCGGCAGTGTCGCTGACACGTCCGCATCATGTGGGAAAACTGCCTCCCACGCGTCCGCGTCACTCACGCGGCCGCGTGACCTGAAAATCGACGTAAAAGATGGTGCATGGCCGAAAGATGAGCTGAAGTGATGCTGGACTGGGCCTAGACACACAGACCTTACCACGCGAAAGCGTGCCCCACGCGTCCGCGTCATATCCCAATAATGGTCAACCACGCGATCGCATCAACCACGCGACCGCGTCACCCTAAAATTTGGCAATATGAGCTTCAAACAGAAAGTTACGCGACTGCGCGGCTGCCTTCGCGCTAATGGCACAGATCGATCCACGCGACCACGTGGATGTGGCGTCTGCGTCATTTCATAGAAGCACTATCCGCGCGACCGAGTCACTCACGCGACCGCGTCACAAGCGGCGCACAGAATATCCAGATCAACCAATTTTCTTATCTCTTCTTCTCTAATCCTAATTTTTCTATCTTTTCTTATTCTTTCTTCGTCCTTTTCTTACTTCCTTCTTCTTCATCCCTCTTCACTTCCATTCTATTTCATTTAATTTATTTGCATACTTTCATTCATTCTATTACTTTCATTGGTGTTAGTAATTTATTTGCGTCATATTTTTTTTATATATTTTTGTGAATTATTCAAGATTTGTTTGACAATTATATATTACTTTTTAAAGGGTTGCTTGCATGTTCAATTTAATACTTTCAATAGCTTATTTACCATGCATGCTCTGTATTTGTGAAAAAGCTCATATGGCATTATGCATTTTTATAGATTATTCCATTTTACTATTCTGATGCCTGTTTTTCACAAATTCCCTTTTTATATTTTATTAATT
Organism: Arachis ipaensis; assembly: GCF_059453495.1. Classification (NCBI taxonomy): domain Eukaryota; kingdom Viridiplantae; phylum Streptophyta; class Magnoliopsida; order Fabales; family Fabaceae; genus Arachis; species Arachis ipaensis. The sequence continues at coordinate 71,835,316 of NC_142435.1, read as the reverse complement.
TAATATAATTATTCTTACAAATGGATTGTTAGTATGAAAGACTTGGTAATTTAAATAGGACATTAAATACTTGATCTATACTACTCATGCCTTTGCCTGCATGCCAATAAACACCTTGCATTTAATTGTCTTCATATGCACTGCTATATTCCCGTTTATGATTTTTTCACATGTAGTCATGACCATGTGTCAACATCATTTATCTTTTAATGTGCATTAATTACCACCTTTCCTATTCTCTTCCTTGCTCTATCCCTTTGAATTTAAGTTACTTTCTTCTTCCCTTTTTAGGATGGCCACCAAGAAAGGTAAAGAGAACGCTACTTCCAAACCACCGGCAAGGAAAGGAACAAAAAGATCCCCAGCTGAGGAACGACAACCCGTCCACTTGCACATCTTAGCATGCACCGAGGACGGTGCAATCATTAAGTGTGGGGAGGTCGATACCGATCTCCATGGATTAGTTACTCTTCTATCTCAACACCAATGGTTTATTTTCCTTGTTAGTTGTTGCATTTGCATGTTTGATTGCATATTTATTTGATTTTGTGCATTTAGTTACTACTTGGTTAAAGTAATAAATTTCTTTTTAAGACCCTATTTTTGAAAAATTTTACTAATTTAAATTGAAAAATTTTTGTGTTAAATTTGTTTGATGTTGTATTTGGAACATGGTTTTTGAGCCAAAGAACACACAACCTGTGAGATTTTGAGCTTATTTACATGGTTACATTATTTAACCATAAATTTTTATTCTTGTGTGTTTTCTTCTCTATATTTGTAATCTTTACTTTGCTCCATTTTATATGTCCATTATTTAGTGTATTTACATGCTTGCATATGATTGAGGCCATTATTTGTTATTTGCTCACTTTTCCCAAATAAGCCAACCTTTTACATCACCCTTGTTAGCCACTTTAAACTTTTTAACCCCCTTCTATTTCATAACCACATTACTAGCCTTAAGCAGAAAAACAAAATAAAAAAAAATCCCAAGTTGAATCCTTTGTTAGCTTAAGATAGATATAGTGTATAATTTAAGTGTGGGGAATTTTATGGGAACATGGGATGATATGAAAAAATAGGAAATTAAATTGAATAAGATATTTGAACATTTGGGAAGCATGCTCATATGAAATCAAAATAATTAAATTACCATGTGCATTGAAAAAAAAATATTCAAAAAAAAATTAAGTAATTAAATAAGGGGATACAAAAAAAATCAAAAAAAAAAAGAAAAGAAAAAAAATAATATTACCCCAAATGCAAAATAAAAAGAATCAATGTACATGGGACAAGATTCAAAAATAAGTTTGATACATTAGCATGTAATACAAAAGTGGGAAAATTTGGGTAGTTAGGTAAAGTATTTTAAAATTATATAAAGTATGTATATGTTAGGTGAGATCTTAGACTAATCAAGGATTCACTTTATAAATCTCACTTGGCCATACATATATCCTTACCTTTACCTCAGCCCCATTACAACCCTAAAAAGACCTCATGATGTTTGCATTGGTACATTAAATATTTGTTAATTAGTTAGATGAAGAACAAGGTTTAGAAAGCATGACTAGAGAAGAGTAGAGTGAATAACCCTATACACTTGAGAGATTGGAGTGATATACACTATCAGTAAGGGTTCAATGCTTGACTCTATGTTCCCTGATTTCATGAGCTATCTTCTTACAAGTTTACTTGTCTTTTATTATATAATTTGAATTAGTGGAATTTGATTCATATTTGTCTTAGAGAACTTATTTACTTTTAACCAAGTAGGTAGAAACATCTTAGTATATAGTTGCATTAGATAGGTTGCATTTCATACATTCTATTATTCCTCTTCAGCTTTATAGCTTCTCTTGAGCTTAGCATGAGGACATGTTAATGTTTAAGTGTGGGGAGGTTGATAAACCACTATTTTATGGTTTATCTTGTGCTCAATTGAGTAGTTTTTATCAACTCTTTACCCACTTATTCATACTATTTGCATGATTTCACATTTACCTTCCTAATTATGTGCTTTGATTAAAAACATGCTTCTTTGGCCTTAAGTTCCCTATGTTTAATCCTTTCTTATTACCATTAGATGCCTTGATATGTGTGTTAAGTGATTTCAGAGATTACAGGACAGGAATGGCTCAGAGGATGGAAAGAAAGCATGCAAAAGTGGAAGGAATACAAGAAGCTGAAGGAACTGCAAAGTTGTCAGCCTGACCCTCTCGCACTAAAACGGGTATAACTTTAGCTACAGAGGTCCAAACGATGCGGTTCCAATTGCGTTGGAAAGCTAACGTCCGGGGCTTTGACTTAACATATAATATGCGATAGTTGCCCTAATGCTAGACGACGCGGTCGCGTGATCCACGCGGTCGTGTCGCAGTGATGAAAAATCAGCGTGTTTGAATTCGCAACCAGCGAATTCTAGGCTGTTTCTGACCCAGTTCTCGTCTCAGAAAACATAGATTAGAGGCTATAAAATAGAGGGATTGTATCCATTCATAATTAGGCTTTCATATTCACAATATTAGGATTTAGATGTAGTTTTTAGAGAGAGAGGTTCTCTCCTCTCTCTTAGGATTAGGATTTAGGATTTCTCTTAGTTTTAAGAGTGCCTCTCAATCCCAGGTTCAATGTCCTTTACTTTATATTTATCTCTTACTTTCAGATACTTTAATGCTTGTATTAGTTATGTTGCCTATTTGGCTTATGCTACATTCATGTTATGATTTTCTTAATTAATATTATTTGAGATATTTCAGATTTAAGATTGCTTTGCTTTATTTATATTGATGCTTTTAATTTAATTTAGAATTTTTCCTCTTGGCTTTGGTTGAGTCATTGGAGACACTTGAGTTATCAAACTCATTGTTGATTGAAAATTGGAATTGTTCAAGAATTAATTCGTGTTCCAATAACTCTAACTTTTCCCAAGGAAAGACTAGGTCTTGAGGAATCAGAATTAATTCATCCACTTAACTTACCTTCATAGTTAGAGGTTAACAAAGTTGGAGAAAAATCCAATTCTCATTACAATTGATAAGGATAGCCAGGATAGAACTTCTAGTTTTCATACCTTGCCAAGAGTCTATTTTATAGTTATTTATTTTATTCTTATTATCATTCAACATACTACTTCCTTACTTTCAAAACCCCCAATTTACAAGACTCATAACCAATAATAAGAACATACCTCCCCGCAATTCCTTGAGAAGACGATCCGAGGTTTGAATACTTCGGTTATCAATTTATTTAGGGGTTTGTTACTTGTGACAACCAAAACGTTTGTATGAAAAAGACTTTTGAAGGTTTAGAAACTATACTTGCAACGAGGATTTATCCGCAAATTTCTAGACCACGCAAAAGTTCTCTCATCAAGGACCTAACAGAAATTTTTGAAAAATAAGAAGTTATGGCAGCCGAAAATAACAACAATGGTGGAGATGCAAGGAAGGTGCTTAGTGACTTTACTGCACCAACTTCTGACTTCTATGGAAGAAGCATCTCAATTCCTACAATTGGAGAAAACAACTTTGAGCTTAAGCCTCAATTAGTTTCTCTAATGCAGCAGAATTGCAAGTTTCATGGACTTCCATTAGAAGATCCTCATCAGTTCTTAGCTGAATTCTTGCAAATCTGTGACACTGTTAAGACCAATGGGGTTAATCCTGAGGTCTACAGACTTATGCTTTTCCCCTTTGCTGTAAGAGACAGAGCTAGGACATGGTTGGATTCACAACCTAAAAAAAGCTTGAACTCTTGGGAAAAGTTGGTCAATGCTTTCTTGGCCAAATTCTTTCCACCTCAAAAGTTGAGCAAGCTTAGAGTGGAAGTCCAAACCATCAGACAAAAGGAAGGTGAATCCCTCTATGAAGCTTGGGAAAGATACAAGCAATTGATCAGAAGGTGTCCTTCTGACATGCTTTCAGAATGGAGCATCTTATGTATATTCTATGATGGTCTGTCTGAATAGTCCAAGATGTCATTGGATCACTCTGCTGAAGGATCTCTTCATCTGAAGAAGACGCCTGCAGAAGCCCAGGAACTCATCGAGATGGTTGCAAATAACCAGTTCATGTACACTTCTAAAAGAAATCTTGTGAATAATGGGACAACTCAGAAGAAAGGAGTTCTTGAGATTGATACTCTGAATGCCATATTGGCTCAGACTAAAATATTGACTCAGCAAGTCAATATGATTTCTCAGAGTCTGACTGAAATGCAAGTTGCATCGGGCAGTACTAAAGAGGCCTCCCCTGAAGGAGAAGCTTATGATCCTGAGAATCTTACAATGGAAGAGGTGAATTACATGGGAGAATCCTATGGAAACACCTATAATCCTTCATGGAGGAATCATCCAAATTTCTCATGGAAGGATCAACAGAAGACCAATCAAGGCTTCAATAATAATGGTAGGAGAAATAGGTTTGGCAATAGCAAGCCTTTTCCATCATCTTCTAAACAACAGATAGAGAATTCTAAGCAGAGCCATTCTGACTTAGAAACCATAGTCTCTGATCTATCTAAGACCACTCTCAGTTTCATGACTGAAACAAGGTCTTCCATCAAAAATTTGGAGGCACAAGTGGGTCAACTGAGTAAAAGAGTTACTGACATCCCTCCTAGTACTCTCCCAAGCAATACAAAAGAGAATCCAAAAAGAGAGTGCAAGGCCATAAACATGTCCAACATGGCCGAACCTAGGGAGGAGGAAAAAGCAGTGATTCGCACTGAGGAAGACATCAATGGACATTCACTGGCCACTAAGGAGTTCCCTAATGAGGAACCAAAGGAATCTGAGGCTCATACAGAGACCATAGAGACTCCACTAAACTTACTGTTGCCATTCATGAGCTCTGATGAATATTCCTCCTCTGAAGAGGATGAAGATATTATTAAAGAGCAAGTTGCTCAATATCTAGGAGTAATCATGAAGCTGAATGCCAAGTTATTTGGTAATGAGAATTGGGAGGATGAACCTCCATTGCTCATTAATGAACTGAATACCTTGGCTCAACAGAAATGACCTCAGAAGAAACCGGATCCCGAAAAGTTCTTAATACCTTGCATCATAGGCACCATGACCTTTAAGAAGGCTTTGTGTCACCTTGGGTCAAGTATAAACCTCATGCCACTCTCTGTAATGAAGAAACTAGGGATCTTTGAGGTACAAGCTGCTAAAATCTCACTAGAGATGGCAGACAATTCAAGGAAACAGGCTTATGGACTTGTAGAGGATGTCTTAGTGACAGTTGAAGGATTTTACATCCCTGCTGATTTTATAATCCTAGACACTGGGAAGGATGAAGATGAATCCATCATCCTTGGAAGACCCTTCTTGGCCACAGCAAAAGCTATGATTGATGTGGACAGAGGAGAGTTAGTCCTTCAATTGAATGAGGACTACCTTGTGGTTAAGGCTCAAGGATCTTTCTCTGTAACCATGGAGAGGAAGCATAAAAAGATTCTCTCAATACAGAGTCAAACAGAGCTCCCACACTCAACTTCTAAGTTTGGTGTTGGGAGGCCAACATCAAGCTCTGAGTCTTTGTGAAGCTCTCTAAGAGCTCACTATCAAGCTATTGACATTAAAGAAGCGCTTGTTGGGAGGCAACCCAATGTTATTTAATTATATTTATTTATTTTTCATTGTTATTTTATGTTTTTCTTAGGTTGATGATCATGTGAAGTCATAAAAACAACTGCAAAATTAAAGCAAAATGAAAAACAGCATAAAAAATAGCACACCCTGGAGGTCAAGCTTACTGGCGTTTAAACGCCACTAAGGATAGCAGAATGGGCGTTTAATGCCCAGCCTGGCAGCATTCTGGGCGTTAAACGCCAGAATGGGTAGCACCTGATGTTGAATTTTTGGAAAATGAATTCCAACACCCAAAACTAATCAGAAAGTGTACCGGGTCGCATCAAGTAATAATAACTCACATGAGTGAGGTCGATCCCACAGGGATTGAATGATTGAGCAATTTTAGTTTAGTGGTTGATTTAGTCAAGCGAATCAACTATTGGTTTGAGTGGTTTGTAATTGACAGAAGCTAAATTGCATGAAATGTAAAGGGAGAGGGAAGAATTGCAGTAAATTAAAGAGAATAGAAAGTAAAAGTGCTGAATCTTAAAGAACAAGTAAATTAAATTGCAGAAGGTTAGATTGCAAGAAATGTAAATGACTGAATCTTAAAGTGCAAGGAATATAAATTGCTTGAATTGTAAAAGGGTTCAGGGAGCTGGGATTGCAGAAATTAAACAATCACAAGTGAATTGCAACAAACAGAAGAGCAAAAGATGAATTAAATTGAAGTAGATCTCAAATAGAAAAGTAAAAATGCTTGAAGAATTAAAACAGAAAGTAAATGTAGCTTAATTGCAGAAGTTAAAAGAGATATTGAAGATCTCAGGAGTGGAAGAGACTAGAAAACAAGTCTAGATCTCAAATCCTTCCTTGATCCAACAAGAACAATTGCAAAAGAAATAGAAAAGTAAATTGCAGAAGAAAAGAGAAGAATGAAAGTAGTAAACAGAATTTGCAATCAAATCACAGTTTCTTAGAATTATGCAGAAAGATAAAGCAAGAGATCTTAAGGTGAGATAGAAACAGAATTTCATCAATTCTTCACCCAAGATCCAAGACAAGAAGTAAAGAGTGCTCAATCAAGAACAAGGAAGAAGAGAGATCAATTCTCCTTCTAAATTCTCCAAGATCCAAATTCAAAGTAAAAACTCTAAAAATTATAAAATGAAAATTCTCCAAGAAGCAAAAGGTTTCCACTAAATCAAACTAGCTTCTATTTATACACTTTCTATTCTTGGATTTTAGAATTTGGGTGGGCTTTTTAATTTGGTGAAGAATTGAATTTAATTGGATTTTTAATGGAATTTTCAGCCCAAGAGTATTTGCTCCCAGTGGAGTGCTCTGCTCTTGTGGGGAGCGGAGCATTGCCTTGTCTTGGAGCTCTTTGTTGCATGCCAAGGTTGGGTAGCAATCAGGATAGCGCTCCGCTCTTATGGAGAGCGCAGCATCATGCTGCCTTGGTGTGTCTTGTGCGCTCCAATTCCTCCTGGCCGTGTCAAGTTGTGCGTGTCAAGCCTCCTTGGCCGTGTCAAACTTGTGGAAGGAATGATGAGAGTAGCGCTCTGCTCTCCTTGGGAGCGTAGCACTCCTTTTGTTTGGGTGAGGTCCCAAGTTCGAAACTTGTTGGAGGCATGCGCTGGCTCTTTTTCTTTGTGAAGGAAGTGGCGCCTTACTCCTTGCTTCCTTAAGGTGCTTTGTTCGATCCTTGGGGGTAGCATTTTTGCCATTTTTGGCTTATTTCCTTTGTGAATAGCGCTCCCCCACTCCCCCTTGCTCATGAGTTCGAACCTTGTGGCAAGCATTGGCAAACATTTTCCCTTGCAATTGTTTTGGATGGAGACCGATAATGCTCTTGGCAAGAGCAGAGCATTATGCTTCTCCCCTCTCTTCCTTGGTTCAAAATTGTGCTCCGCTCTCAAGGAGAGCGTAGCATCCAAGCCTTGCTTCCTTGGTTCATTGTTATGCTCCCTTAGAGAGTGCTCCGCTCTTGAAGAGAGTGCTTTGCTTCCTCCTTCCATGTGGCATGCTTCCTAATTTCCTTTGCCACACGCTTCTTTTCCTTGGGCCACGCTTTTTAGGCCACGCTTTTTTGTTTTCTTCTTTTCTTCACCTACAAGTAATCAAAACAACCAATCAAAGTATCACCAAATTCACAAGGTTTATAAATCATTTAAATATCAATTAAATTTAGTTTAAACCTCATGATTTAGTATCAATTAAATGGTTGTTGATTGATTCAAAGAAATCATGCAATTCCATTCCAAATTACTTACTTACAATGCCAGAAAGTGCATAAAACCTAATAAAAACAAAGAAAAACACTAGTAAAACTAGGCTAAGATGACTTGTCATTAGCACTCTGGGCGTTTAACGCTAGAAAGGGCTGTCTGGCATCTGGCTGGTGTTAAACGCCAGAAATGGGCAGCGGATTGGCGTTTAACGCCAGGAAAGGTAGCAGAGCTGGCGTTTAACGCCGGGAAAGGTAGCAGAGCTGGCGTTTAACGCCATAATTGGCACAGTATGGAAGTTTGAAAGCCAGAATGGTGCAGGGAGCATAATTCCTTGACACCTCAGGATCTGTGGACCCCACAGGACCCCCACTGATGAAAGGAATTTTGTGTGGTTTAGAATTCACAAACTAATTCTCGTTGCAAGTATAATTTCTAAACCAACAATAGTCCTTTCATACAAAAATTTGGTTGTCACAAGTAACAAACCCCTAAAATTATAAACCGAAGTATTCAAACCTCGGGTCGTTCTCCCTAGGAATTGCACACAAATGTTCTTGTTATTGGCTATGAAGTATATTTGGGGTTTTTGAGTTGAGGAACAAGGAATGTAAATTGCAAAAGAAATAAACTAACAACTAAGAAAGCTCTTGGCAAGATATGAGAATTAGAAGTCCTATCCTAGTTATCTTCCTTAATTGTGACCACAATTCTCCATTGCTACCACATAGTTAACCTCTAATCCTGGAGGAAAGTCAAGTGGATGAATCAACTTGATTCCACAAGTCCTAGCCAACTCCCAAGGGAAAGACTAGCTTTACTGGTATCCAAATCAATTAGCAACTTCTAATTATCAATCTAGAAAGGAATTAGATAACTCAAGCGTCACTAATTACTCTACCAAAGCCAAGAGGAGAAAATTCTATACTAAAATCCAACCAAGAATTTCATCAAACACTTGGAAGGCACAAAGAAAAGCATAGTAAATTGACAACAAGAATAGAATCTAACAACAATTATGGCAATGAATTAACAATAATAAGCAAAAGAAACACAATTATTATGAATTACCTCAACTTGAATTGAAAGAAAAGAGAAGGAACAAGAGTAGATCTACAACAAAATATAGAAGCAACATAAAGGAAATTACAACAAAAGAATAGAAGAAGATGATTGCAACAACAAAGAATTGAGAAGCAAAAGTAGAAGAAAGCATGAACTAAAACCTAGATCTAAGATCTAAACCTAATCCTAATTCCTAATCCTAGAGAGAAGTGAGAGCTTCTCTCTCTAAAAACTAACTATCCCTCCAAAACTAACCTAAACTAAACTAATGATCAAAAGTATATCAATCCCCCTTCATTCCTTGGCTTAAATTGCATCAGAAATAAGTTGGATTGGGCCCACAATGCTTCTAAAATCACTGGCCACGAGTTGCATTGAGTGAAGCATGTGCCACCATCGGTGTGTACGTGTACTGTGTGCGTGCACACCCCTAAACACGATGCAACTATGGCAGATTTTATATCATTTCGAAGCCCCGGATGTTAGCTTTCCAACGCAACTGGAACCGCATCATTTGGACCTCTGTAGCTCAAGTTATGGTCGATTAAGTGCAAAGAGGTCGGCTTGACAACTTTTGCGATTCCTTCATTTCTTCATGAGTTCTCTATTTTTACATGCTTTTCCTTCATTCCCTTGATCCAATCTTTGCCTCCTAAATCTAAAATCACTTAACAAACATATCAAGGCATCTAATGGAATCAAGGTGAATTAAATTTAGCTAGTTTGAGTCCTAAAAGCATGTTTTCACTCTTAAGCACAATTAAAGGAGAAGTTATAAAACCATGCTATTTCATTGAATAAATATGAGCAAAGGTTATCAAAATGCTCTAAATTCATCACAAGATAAACCCTACAAATGGGGTTTATCAACCACCTACCCCACCTCTTCTTCCCTCCTCTTCACACCTTTCTATAACACTCTTTCCCAAATACCCTTCACCTATCAAATCCTACCCTCTTCCCCATATCCTCTTCACCACTCACATCTATCCATCATAAACCCCACCTACCTCACCATTCAAATTCAAACCATTTCCCTCCCAAACCCACTCCCACATGACCGACTCCCCTCTCTCTCTTACCCTATAAATACCCCTCCTTACTACCTTTAATTTCACACATCACAAACAATTCTTCCCCCTAGGCCGAACCCACTCCTCACCTCCATCTCCTCCATTTCTTCTTTTTCTACTCATTTCTTTCTTTTTTTACTCGAGGACGAGTAACCATTCTAAGTTTGGAGTGGGAAAAGCTAAAGCATTTTGTTTTTCCATAACCATTAATGGAACCAAAGACCAGAGAAACCTCTAGAAAGAGGAAAGGAAAGGCAATTGCTTCCACCTCCGAGTCATGGGAGATGGAGAGATTCATCTCAAAGGTCCATCAAGACAACTTCTATGAAGTTGTGGCGAAGAAAAAGTGATCTCCGAGGTCCCCTTCAAGCTCAAAAAGAGTGAATATCCGAAGATCTGACATGAGATTCAAAGAAGAGGTTGGAAAACTCTCACCAACCCCATTCAACAAGTCAGAATATTAATGGTTCAAGAGTTCTATGCCAATGCATGGATCACTAAGAACCATGATCAAAGTTTGAACCTGAACCCAAAGAATTAGCTCACAATGGTTCGGGGGAATTACTTAGATTTCAGTCCGGAAAATGTGAGGTTGGCATTCAACTTGCCAATGATGCAAGGAGATCCTCACCCTTTCACTAGAAGGGTCAACTTTGACCAAAGGTTGGACCAAGTCCTTAGGGACATTTGTGTGGAAGGAGCTCAATGGAAGAAAGACTCAAGAGGCAAGCCAGTTCAACTAAGAAGGCTTGACCTCAAACCCGTGGCTAGGGGATGGTTGGAGTTCATCCAACGCTCTATCATTCCTACTAGCAACCGGTCTGAAGTTACAATAGATCGGGCTATCATGATCCATAGCATCATGAATAGAGAGGAAGTAGAAGTTCATGAGATCATATCCCTAGAACTCTACAAAGTGGCGGACAAGCCCTCCACTTTGGCAAGGTTAGCCTTCTCTCATCTCATTTGTAACCTATGCAATTCAGCTGGAATTGTCATAGAGGAAGACATCCTCATTGAAGGAGACAAGTCCATCACTAAGAAGAAGATGGAGCAAACAAGAGAGCCCACTCATGGACCTCAACAAGAGCATGAGGAAGTTCCTCATCTAGAAATCCCTAAGATGCCTCAAGGGATGTATTTTCCTCTACAAAACTATTGGGAGCAAATCAACATCTCCCTAGGAGAATTAAGTTCCGACATGGGACAACTAAGGATGGAGCACCAAGAGCATTCCATCATCCTCCATGAAGTTAGAGAGGACCAAAGAGCCATGAGGAAAGAGCAACAAAGACAAAGAAGAGACATTGAGGAGCTCAAGCACTCCATAAGATCTTCAAGAGGAAGAACTAGCCGCCATCACTAAGGTGGACCCGTTCTTTAATTTTCTTGTTCTTATTTTTTTGTTTTTCGAAAATTATGGTTTATGTTTTATCTATGTTTGTGTCTTTATTACATGATCATTAGTGTCTAGTGTCTATGTCTTAAAGCTATGAATGTCCTATATATCCTTCACCTTTCTTAAATGACAATTGTTTTTAATTGCAAAAGAAAAAGAAGTACATGAATTTCGAATTCTATCTTGAAAGTAATCTAATTATTTTGATGTGGTGGCAATACTTTTTGTTTTCTGAATGAATGCTTGAACAGTGCATATTTTTGAATGTGTTGTTTATGAATGTTAAAATTGTTGGCTCTTGAAAGAATGATGAAAAATGAAAAATGTTATTGATAATATGAAAAATTATAAAATTGATTCTTGAAGCAAGAAAAAGCAGTGAAAAGCTTGTAGAAAAAAAAAAGAGAAAAGAAAAAAAAAGTGGCGAAAAAAAAGAAAAAGCAAGCAGAAAAAGCCAATAGCCCTTTAAACTAAAAGGCAAGGGTAAAAGGGATCCAAGACTTTGAGCATTAATGGATAGGAGGGCCCCAAAGGAATAAAATCCTGGCCTAAGCGGCTAAACCAAGCTGTCCCTAACCATGTGCTTGTGGCGTGAAGGTTTCAAGTGAAAAGCTTGAGACTGAGCGGTTAAAGTCGTGGTCCAAAGCAAAAAAGAGTGTGCTTAAGAGCTCTGGGCACCTCTAACTGGGGACTTTAGCAAAGCTGAGTCACAATCTGAAAAGGTTCACCCAGTTATGTGTCTGTGGCATTTATGTATCTGGTGGTAATACTGGAAAACAAAATGCTTAGGGTCACGGCCATGACTCATAAAGTAGCTGTGTTCAAGAATCAACATACTAAACTAAGAGAATCAATAACACTATCTGAATTCTAAGTTCCTGTGGATGTGATAAACCAATATTTTATGATGCATTTTGTGCTCAATTTAAGTGATTTATTCAATCCTTCACCCACTTATTCATGTAAATTGCATGGTTTTACATTCCCTTCCTTATTATGTGATATATGTGAAAAACATGTTTCCTATGCTTTAGAAATATTAATTTTAATTACCCTTTATTACCATTCGATGTCGTGATTTCTGTGTTAAGTATTTTCAGATCTCCTAAGGCAGGAATGGCTTAGAGGACAGAAAGGAGACTTACAAAAATGGAAGGAAAGCATAAAAATGGAGTCTTGAAGAAAAAGGCAGTGACGCGAACGCATGAACGACGCAGTCGCGTGCCTAGCGCGAAAAGGCAGCGACGGCGAACGCGTGACTGACACGGACGCGTGCCTTGAGCAAAACACAAATGACGCGTACACGTGACCGACGCAACCGCATAGAAGAGCAGAACTCCAGATGACGCGACTGCGTGACCTACGCGGACGCGTGACAGACGCCACGTGCAAAATCTGCAGAAAACGGCCCCAGCAATTTCTAGACCCTTTTTCGGCCCAATTCTGAATCCAGAAACACGGAATATAAGCCAGAGAATGGAGGAATCAAAGGAGAGATATCATACATTCATAATTTTAGGATTAGATGTAGTTTTTAGAGAGAGAGGTTCTCTCCTCTCTCTTAGGTTTTAGGATTAGGATTCCTCTTAAAGGATTTAGGATTTCAACTTCCTCTGAGGTTCAGTATTCCTTTTATATTTTTATTTATTCTAATGCTTTTATTCGTATCTGACCTATGTTACCAATTTGGCTCATGAACTCTTTATGTTTAGATTGATTTTCTTTTATTAATGCAATTGAGGTATTTCAGATTTATCTTTAGCTTTTTTATATTCTTGGCTTTAATTGATTAATTAGAGACTCCTGAGTTATCAAACTCATCGTGATTGATAATTGTTATTTTTGCTAATTGAATTGAATTCCAATAACTCTAGTCTTTCCTTAGGAGTTGGCTAGGACTTAAGGATCAAACTAATTAGTCCATTTGACTTTCCTTTGCTCTAGTAAAGGTTAACTAAGTGGGATTAAAACTCAATTCTCATCACCATCGATAAGGATAACTAGGATAGGACTTCCAAATTTTCACACCTTGCCAATAGTTTTATTAGTTATTAATTTGTTAATTCCTAAAATTTATTTCCCTTGTTCAAATCTTTCGAAACCCAAAAACACCGTTTTTCATAACCAATGATAATTCACACTTCCCTGCAATTCCTTGAGAAGACGACCCAAGGTTTGAATACTTCGGTTTATAAATTTTATTGGGTTTGTTACTTGTGACAACCAAAACATTTGTAAGAAAGGAATTCTTGTCGGTCTAGAAGCTATACTTACAAAACAAATTTATTTGCAAAAATTCTACATCGTGCGAGAGGTTCGTTCATCAAAATAGCGCCGTTGCCGGGGAATTGCAAACGTCTGCCTTATTATTGGTTATTGTAAATATTTTTCTTCTGCTTGTTTATTTGTTTCTGTTTTCATTTTTTAATTCTTATTAGCTACCATGAGTTCTCACCCCTCTCGCTTTGAGTTTGGTTCTAATATTGTTGAAGGGAATGAAAGCTATAGCAGGAACAAGCATCAAGGTCAGAGCAATCAAGGATGGATGGAGCCACGAGGACTTGATCAACCCTCTAGGCAGCAACACCCTCCTCAGTATCATAGACGATGACCATTCTACAATGCATGGCAAGGCAATAGATATTGTGGATCCCTTTGTAGTTACCAACAAGTTCCACCCTGTGCTTATGAATCACCCTCTCAACATAGCTTTGAACCACCACACTCACAAGTTTCTTTTCACCATTCCCACCATATGACCCTTATCCACCACAATTCCAATCTAATTACTCCCAGGAACCACCACTGCAACATTCACCATCCCCATATCCTTATCAAGAAGAACCACCTCTGTATTATGAGCCCTCTCTCCCAACCAATGAACCCTCATATCCACCCTAATCCCCAATGGATGACAAACTTCATGTTCTTCTTCAAGGGCAAGTGAAGATGCAAAGGGACGTACTGGAACTCACTACTGCCTTAACCGAGGTAGTAAATAAATTAGCTTCCCAACATCTGAGCACTCAAAGTACTCCCATGGCTACATGTGGAGAATCAAAAGAAGAGCGTAGCATGAAGGAGACACTAGAAACTTCGGTGGACAATGAGGAGCATGGCTTTGTATTGGAACAAGTGGAGTAAGCCATAATAGTTGTAGAGGAAGAAGTGGTTGAAGATTTAGGAGATGCTGAACCTCCATGGGAATCGAGAACTGTAAAGGATTCCGCTGAGAAGTTCGAAATTGATGCCAAGGAGGACAGTGCACAACCTCCAATGCATATACCTTGTGAAAAATTGGACGGAACAGACCAAGAAGTTGATTCCATAGGCAGTGATGATCATGAATCAAGCTCTCCTAGTCACGAACTTACATCTGCAACTGAACTCCTTGAGCCTGAAGAACCTTATCCAAGTGAATACGAAGACGATGTCGAGGTAGATTTCTCTCAACCCCCAACGTATGACTTGAGTGACGAGGAAGACATAGAAGACTTTGATCAGGACACAGTTGCAGTTGAAGAATTTTGCAAGGAAGTGGAGGAATTCACAGAAGAATACAAGGGAGTAGAACTTACAGAACCACTGAAAACACCTATCCCAAGGCCATTACCACCTAATATAAGCTTCAAGTGGGTACAATCCTTAACCTTTATCTTTACTTTTCCACTTGAATATAGTTTGCTTGAAATAGATGGCCAGCTTAGAGCTCTCAGAGGGTGTGCAAGATTCAATAAGGTTCCATGCTTCAATTCGAAGTGCAAAGATTGGTATCAAGTTCAATTGAATGGGTCTCGGAAGGCGTTTGGTCATCTTGGTGAGAATATAATTTCTAAACCACCCAGATGGAAAAATATAGATCAAGACAAAGGCTGATTTAAAAGCAAAGTTTGGGATCCTAGAATCTATTCTGATATTCAACACCCCGGGAGCCTACGAATCTGTTTGAGGCTGCTCAAAGGCTTTACGTGCCTTGTTTGGGACCCTGGAGGCTGTTGGAATTCCAAACACTGGTGGAGATTTTTGGATGAATTCAAGCATAAGCCACCATAGTAGAAAGCTCCACAAATGTCCAACTTAAGGACTTTAACTAAAAGTGCTAGGTGGGAGACAACCCACCATGGTATGATCGTTCCTGTTTCGATTTTATTTCGTTTTGTTTGTTTTTATATTGTTTTATTTTCATTGAACTTGGATATTATTTCTGGCATTTACATTAACATTGCATACCGTATAATTGCATAATTGCATAAAAAAAAGGCATCACCCCACGCGAGCGCGCAGGCCACGCGTGGGCGTGAGAAGGAAATCGGCTAAAGATCCAACGCCCAGAAAGTTGGGCTGGAATCGTACGGCTGGTGTGTGTTTAGCACAAAACGGCCCGCGCGTTCGCATCCCTGACGCGAACGCGTCACTTGCAAAACACTCATCCCACGCGAAAGCATGAGCGACACGTCCGCGTCACGTGGATATTATGGCCCCCTAAATGGAGACAGAGAGTTGCGCTGAAACGACGCTGGAAGTGTGCATCTAGCATAATTTTCAGCGACGCGGTCGCGTGCCTCACGCGTCTGCGTCACCTATCTTTTACCCAACCCACGCGATTGCGTCAATCACGCGACCGCGTCGAACCCATTTCACCCTAGTCACGCGATCGCGTGCTCCACGCGTTCGCGTGGATTCAAAATCACTAACCCCAACCACGCAAAACCCTAGCCCCCACATCGCCCATTCACCCCCAACCTCCCCAACCCTCTTCTCACCTTTCCCCTTCCCCTCCTCTGCAACCACCACTGCACCAGCTGCCCACTACCGTCGACCACCGCGCCAAGCCACCACCGCACCCCACCACCGAAACCCACCCTCTCTCCTTCTCTTCTTTCTCTTTTTCCTCCACCACCCTCTTCCACCCATCTCACCCACCACCGCCCTCCTCCGCCACTTCCCCCCACCACGGCCAACCTCAGACCGCTGTCTCCCACCACCACAACCCCCACAACCCTCGCCCCCTCCTTCCTTCCTCTCCCACCTCCTCCAACCCAAACCCCAACCTCCACTCCGCCCCAGCTCCACCACCGCGCCGCCGTGCTCCCTCCCAGCGCCGCCGTGTCACCACCACCATCTCTCTGCCCTCACCTCTGTTCATCCACAAAGCAGGTTCTGCCGAACACCGATTTCCCTATCATCCATAGTTAATTGCATATTTTTCTGTTTCTTTTCAAATTAGGATAGTTAGAGATGCATGTTTGTAGTGGATTTTAGGTAGTTAGGTAGCTAGGATGTGGTTAGTGGATTTAGGCCTGATAAATGCGCCGTTCTTACTACTTGTTTTATCTATTTCACAATTCTGATTCTGTTGTGATGATCATATTGTTCATATATTGTTCTTCCATGTTTCTTGCCGCTCTTACACTGCTCCTTCATGTTCATGTTATTTGTGTCTCTTTGCAGCTTTATTTAAATATATATGAACTGATTTTTTCTGCTATTTATTTCTGGGAACATCCAATTTTAGCCGAAATGCTGCCCAATTTTCTGCAAATGGTTTCATTTTTTTTATTCATGCATTGGTTTTGGCAATTTGAATTTTGCACTACATGGCTACAACTAACCAATGCATGAATGCACGGCCTCGCGTTCTTATTCCTTTCGATTCCCTGGTTAATAAATTGCATTATTGATGATTTCATTTTAATTTTAGCTACTTCTGTATCTATATGAATTATCATCAATAACTTGATATCCTTGCTTGACTATGAGTTGATTATTCTTTAAACTTGTGAAATTTATTGTTAACTAGGAAACCATTATCATACCCCCTACTTTAACTTTCTTTTTACTAACTCACTGCTTTCCACTTTCTAACCTCCTTTTTACTCACTAACCACTTTAACTTTCTAACACAGGGCATAATCTTTGTTTTTCCTAATTAACATGAATTCTACTTATGATATATTTTGGATTGCAATTTTTCATCTCAGATTTTTTAACTCAAATACAGTCCAAAATGTACACATATTTAACTCATTTCATGATTCTACTACTCGTTTGCCTTTATGCTTACATTGATAAATCCTATTTGCCTACTTGTTTTCCTGCTTTTGTTCTTCAATTATATCCTGGAATTTCTACTTTTCAGGATGTCTGACCCTCAACGCAAAGGAAAAGGCAAAGCAACCATTGGTAAAAGGAAAAGAGGCAAATCCTCTATGTCCATCCTCGATATTTTGCATGACGACTCCTGGCGGGAAAAGCACTTTACCCCGCAGGAGAAGGCTGACCAGCTCCTCACGGCCACAGATCCAGTTAAATTTGCAAACAGATACTGTGAGCTAAAGTATCCAGTGTTTGCCACTTCCAGGAACCTGTACCTGGAAAGAACTCTAAAAATTCCAGAAGAACTACAGTAGTACACCTCTGAACAGATAAAATAGAGAGGCTGGTTCTTCTTGGAAAGAAACTTAACAGAGGTCAATGCTTCCTAGGTCAGAGAATTTTACTGTAACTATTTCAAGACTTCCCTGGATGCAGTACACCTCAGAGGGAAACAGATTTTGGTCACTAAGGAAGCTATTGAGGACATCCTCCACCTTCAGCCTATGTCCGATCAGCCTGACGGTTACCAAAAGGCTGAAGAGGATATGAAATTTATGAGATTTGACTGGGATGCTGTCAAGCAAAGAATAGCCCTTGATCCTACTGTCCCTTGGGTCATGGGAAAGAACACAGTGATGCCTAAGGGAATCAAGATGATTTACTTGAATGATGAGGCTCGGCTCTGACACCAGATTCTGAGCAATTATGTGATGTTGAGCACTCATGAGACAGAGCTGCCCGCTACTATGATCACCCACATCTGGTGTGTGATGGAGGGTAAGGACCTGTATCTTCCACGTTTCATCAGGCATTACATGGCCAGGGTCTATGTCAGAGGCACCCTTCCTTTTCCTTATCTGATCACCCAGCTAGGCCGCCGAGCTGACGTGCCTTGGGAGCTGGCCGATGCGAAGCCAACTGCTGTAGATTGCAAGAAGATCATCCCGCATAGTAGGAAATTTCAGGCTTTAGGCTACAGACCCCCATTCCTCACCGCTTCTGCTGAGGCAGCCACATCTTCAGCTGCCCCTTCTGCATCCACTACTGCACCAGCCCCATCTACTTCACATCCACCTACTCCTGAGCCCATTTAACATTTGGTGCATCGACTCTTTGCCCGCCTGGATCGAATGGAGCATCGCAACAAGCGGCGCTATGAGCACCTTAAGTTGATGATCCGATTCGGCAGCGACATCCCCTCCGAGCCTGACACCCCTTTTGATACATCTGAGGTGGAGGCGAGGGATCATGAGGAGGACACACATGCCCAGGCTGAGCAGGCAGGACCAGAGCAGGCTACGCCACAGCATGAGGAGCCTCACCAGATCCAGGCCGCAGATCCGGAGATCCCTCTACAGTCAGCACCTCCAGTGCTTCAGACAGATCCTCCTACACTTATCCAGCCTGCAGACCTTCAAGCCACCACAGAGACTCCAGCAGCACATCCTTCCGGTGATAACACTTCTTCACACCCAGCTTGAGTGAACATCGAGGACGATGCTATATTTTAAGTGTGTGGAGGTCGCCATCCCTGGCGTATCTTTTTGGTGAACCACTACAGACTCTTTGATGAGCGGATAATTTATACGCTTTTTAGCATTATTTTTAGTATATTTTACTTAGTTTTTATTATGTTTTTATTAGTTTTTAAATAAAAATCACAATTCTGGACTTTACTATGAGTTTGTGTGTTTTTCTATTATTTCAGGTATTTTCTGGCTGAAATTGAGGGACCTGAGTAAAAATCTGATTCAGAGGCTGAAAAAGGACTGCAGATGCTGTTGGATTTTGACCTTTCTGCACTCGAAGTGGATTTTCTGGAGCTACAGATACCCAATTGGCGCACTCTCAATTGCGTTGGAAACTAGACATCCTGGGCTTTCCAGCAATATATAATAGTTTATACTTTGCCCAAGATTTGATGGCCCAAACCGGCATTTCAAGTCAGCTCAAGAATTCTGGCGTTTAACTCCAAAATTGGCACAAAAGCTGGAGTTAAACGCCCAAACTGGCACAAAAGCTGGCGTTTAACTCCAAGAAAAGTCTCTACACATGGAAGCTTCAATGATCAGCCCAAGCACACACCAAGTGGGCCCGGAAGAAGATTTCTGCATTAATTACTTATTTCTGTAACTCTAGGCTACTAGTTCTCTATAAATAGGACCTTTTACTGTTGTATTTGGACACACATCTTTGGACCTTTAGTCCCTAGACCTTGGAGGCTGGCCATTCGGCCATGCTTACACCATTATCACTTTTGTATTTTCAACGGTGGAGTTTCTACACACCATAGATTAAGGTGTGGAGCTCTGCTGTCCTTCATGAATTAATACAAAGTACTATTGTTTTTCTATTCAATTCACGCCTACTTCTTCTCTAAGATATTAATTCGTTCTTCAACTTGATGAATGTGATGATCCGTGACACTCATCATCATTCTCACCTATGAACATGTGCCTGACAACCACCTCTGTTCTACTAGCAATGGCTTGAATGCGTATCTCTTAGGTTTCTAATCTAAGATTGGAACCTTCGTGGTATAGGCTAGAATTATTGGCGGCCATTCCTGAGATCCGGAACGTCTAAACCTTGTCTGTGGTATTTTGAGTAGGATCTGGGAAGGGATGACTGTGACGAGCTTCAAACTCCCAATTGTTGGGCGTGTGACAGACGCAAAAAGATCAATGGATCCTATTCCAACATGATCGAGAACCGACAGATGATTAGCCATGCAGTGACAGCGCATTTAGAACATTTTCACTGAGAGGATGGGAGGTAGCCATTGACAACGGTGATGCCCAACATAAATCTTGCCATGGAAAGGAGTATGAATGATTGGAAGAAGGCAATAGGAAAGCAGAGATTCAGGAGGAACAAAGCATCTTCATACGCTTATCTGAAATTCCTACCAATGAATTACATAAGTATCTCTATCTTTATTCTATTTTATGTTTATCTTTTAATTATCAATCCTCCATAACCATTTAAATCCGCCTGACTGAGATTTACAAGATGACCATAGCTTGCTTCAAGCCGACAGTCTCCGTGGGATCGACCCTTACTCACGTAAGGTTTATTACTTGGACGACCCAGTGCACTTGCTGGTTAGTTTTTGGCACCATTGTTGATGATCACAATTTCGCATACCAAGTTTTTGGCGCCATTGCCGGGGATTGTTCGAGTTTGGACAACTGACGGTTCATCTTGTTGATTAGATTAGGTACTTTTCTTTTTATTTTTCAGAGTTTCTAAGAATGAATTCTAGAGTTTCAAGGTGATATTCTTATCATCACAAAAGCTGATTGATTCTCATCAATTTAGCTGCTGAATGTAATGTCCTGCTGAAGCTTGGTCAACCATGTCTAATCTTTTTAGACTGAAGCTTTAGACTAACATTGCATGATTCCTGGAATTCTTATTAAAAGTTTTGAATCCCTTTGTTTTCTTTTCCATATAAGTTTCGAAAATCACAAAAAAATTTATAAAATCATAAAAATCAAAAATATTTTATGTTTCTTGTTTGAGTCTACTATCAATTTTTAAGTTTGGTGTCAATTGCATGTCTTAATTCTTCTTGCATTTTTCGAAAATATGCAATATGTTCTTCATTAATCTTCAAGTTGTTCTTGATGATTTCATTGCTCTGATCTTTAAATTCTCTTGTTTTGTGTGTTTTGTTGTTTCTCATATGCATTCTCAATTTGTTAGTGTCTCTTATATGAATTTTTTTTTAGTTTGGTGTCTTGCATGCATTGTTTATTTGATCTTAGTTGCAATTTTTATTGTTTCTCATCATTAAAAATCCAAAAATATTTTCAAAATTGTCTCTTTTCAAGTCAATAATACAGAGAATTGAAGATTCAGAACATTCAGCAGAGGAATCAAACAGAAAAAGCTGGGCATTCAAAACGCCCAGTGATGAAGGAAAACTGGCGTTTAAACGCCAGCCAGGGTACCTGGCTGGGCGTTTAACGACCAAAAGGGTAGCATTTTGAGCCTTAAACGCCAGAATGGATGCCATTCTGGGCATTTAACGCCAGGATGACATTAGAGGGAAGATTTTGTTTTTAATTCAAATTTTTTTCAAATCTTCATAATTTTACAAAATCAAATCTTTTTCAAACCATATCTTTTCAATCATATCTCTTCAAAATCAATTTCTTTCTATTTTTTATTATTTTCGAAAATCCTTGTTATAATTAATGACTTACTTCAAAATTTTCCAGTTGTTACTTGCCTATTAAGAAAGGATCAAAAGTTTTAATTCTAGAATCATATCTTCTAATTTCTAGTTAGTCAAGTAAATTAACTTTAATTTTTAAAACTTTCTCTTTTTAGTTTGATTTTCAATCATATCCTCTCAATCAGATCTTTTCAATCACATCTTTTTCAAAATTAACTCTCAATCATATCTTTTTTATTTCTAATTTCAAAATCTTTTTCAAAAATTACTTAATTTCTTTCCCAATCTTAATTTTCGAAAATCTCAATCAAATTTTCAAAATTTCTTTTTATTATTTCAAAATCTTTTTAATTTATTTTCGAAAATTCTTCCCCTCTTCTCACATCCTTCTATTTAAAGGACTAACACTCTTCCTTAAGGTGCAATTCGAACTCCCTCCTTCTTTATATGTTTGAATTCTCTTCCATCTACCTCCTCCTTCTATTCTTCTTTTCCTCTGACACCTCAAGAAATCTCTATACTGTGACATAGAGAATTCCCTACTTTCTTGTTCTCTTCTCTTTCATATGAGAAGGAACAAAGATAAAGGCATACTTGTTCAAGCTGATCCTGAACCTGAAAGGACCTTGAAGAGAAAGCTAAGAGAAGCTAAAGAACAATTCTCTTTAGAGGGCCTAACAGAGCTTTTCAAGGAAGAAGAAACCATGGTAGCCGAAAACAACAATGCCAACAATGCAATAAAGGTGCTTGGTGACTTTACTGCACCTACTCCCAACTTCTGTGGGAGAAGCATCTCAATCCCTGCCATTGGAGCTAACAACTTTGAGCTTAAGCCTCAATTAGTTTCTCTAGTGCAACAGAATTGCAAGTTTCATGGACTTCCATTGGAAGATCCTCATCAGTTCTTAGCTGAATTTTTGCAAATCTGTGACACTGTCAAGACCAATGGGGTTGACCCTGAAGTCTACAGACTCATGCTTTTTCCTTTTGCTATAAGAGACAGAGCTAGGACATGGTTGGATTCACAACCTAAAGAAAGCCTGAACTCTTGGGAAAAGTTGGTTAATGCCTTCTTGGCAAAGTTCTTTCCACCTCAAAAATTGAGCAAGCTTAGAGTGGAAGTCCAAACCTTCAGACAGAAGGAAGGTGAATCCCTCTATGAAGCTTGGGAAAGATACAAGCAATTGATCAGAAGGTGTCCTTCTGACATGCTTTCTGAATGGAGCATCATAGGTATCTTCTATGATGGTCTGTCTGAACTATCCAAGATGTCATTGGACAGCTCTGCTGGAGAATCTCTTCATCTGAAGAAGACGCCTGCAGAAGCTTAGGAACTCATTGAAATGGTTGCAAATAACCAATTCATGTACACTTCTGAAAGAAATCCTGTGAATAATGGGACAACTCAGAAGAAAGGAGTTCTTGAGATTGATACTCTGAATGCCAAATTGGCTCAGAATAAAATATTAACCCAACAAGTCAATATGATTTCTCAGAGTCTGTCTGAAATGCAAGCAGCAACAGGCAGTACTAAGGAAGCTTCCTCTGAAGAAGAAGCTTATGATCCTGAGAACCCAGCAATAGAAGAGGTGAATTACATGGGAGAACCCTATGGAAACACCTATAATCCTTCATGGAGAAATCATCCAAATCTCTCATGGAAGGATCAACAGAGACCTCAACAAGGTTTCAACAACAATAATGGTGGAAGAAACAGGTTTAGCAATAGCAAGCCTTTTCCATCATCTTCTCAGCAACAGACAGAGGACTCTAAGAAAAGCCACTCTGACTTAGCAACCATTGTCTTTGATCTAATTAAAACCACTCAAAGTTTCATGACTGAAACAAGGTCCTTCATTAGAAATTTGGAGGCACAAGTGGGACAGCTGAGTAAGAAAATTACTGAATTCCCTCCTAGTACTCTCCCAAGCAATACAGAAGAGAATCCAAAGAGAGAGTGCAAGGCCATAAACACGTCTCACATGGCCAAACCTGGAGAGGAGGAAGGGGCAGTAATCTCCATTGAGGAAGACCTCAATGGACGTCTACTGACCTCCATGGAGTTCCCTGATGTGGAACCATGGGGATCTGAGGCTCAGACTGAGACCATAGAGATTCCATTAAATTTACTTCTGCCATTCATGAGCTCTGATGAGTATTCTTCCTCTGAAGAGGATGAAGATGTTACTGAAGAGCAAGTTGCTAAGTACCTTGGAGCAATCATGAAGCTAAATACCAGGTTGTTTGGTAATGAGACTTGGGAGGATGAACCTCCATTGCTCATCAAAGAACTGGATGACTTGACTAGGTAGAAATTACCTCTAAAGAGACAAGACCCTGGAAAATTCTCAATCCCTTGTACCATAGGCACCATGACCTTTGAGAAGGCTCTGTGTGACCTGGGATCAAGTATAAACCTTATGCCTCTCTCTGTAATGGAGAAGCTAGGGATCATTGAGGTACAAGCTGCAAGAATCTCGCTGGAGATGGCAGACAATTCAAAGAAACAGGCTTATGGACTTGTAGAGGATGTCTTGGTAAAGGTTGAGGACCATTACATCCCTGCTGATTTCATAATCTTAGAGACTGGAAAGTGTATGGATGAATCCATCATCCTTGGCAGACCCTTCCTAGCCACAGCAAAAGCTGTGATTGATGTTGACAGAGGAGAATTGATCATTCGAGTGAATGAAGACTCCCTTGTGTTTAAAGCTCAAGGATATTCCTCTGTCACCATGGAGAGGAACCATGAAGAGCTTCTCTCAATACAGAGTCAAACAGAGCCCTCACAGTCAAACTCTAAGTTTGGTGTTGGGAGGCCATAACCAAACTTTAAGTTTTGTGTTGAACCCCCATATTCAAACTCTAAGTTTGGTGTTGGGTGGTTCCAACATTGCTCTGAACATCTGTGAGGCTCCATGAGAGCCACTGTCAAGCTATTGACATTAAAGAAGCACTTGTTGGGAGGCAACGCAATTTTTACTTATCTATGTTAAATTTCTATTTTCTTTTGTTATTTTATGTTCTCTGTAGGTTGATGATCATGTGAAGTCATAAAAACAATTGAAAAAGCAAAAACAGAAGGAAAAACAAAATGAAAAATAGAACACCCTGGAGGAGAAACTTACTGGCGTTTAAACGCCAGTAAGGGTAGCAGAATGGGCGTTAAACGCCCAGTCTGGCACCATTCTGGGCGTTTAACGCCAGAAATGGGCACCAGACTGGTGTTTAATGCTAGGAATGGGCAAGAAGCTGGCGTGAAATGCCAGAAATGGGCAGCAGCCTGGCGTTTAACACCAGGATTGGCAACAAGGGGCGTTTTGTACGCCACATGGTGCAGGGATGAGAAATCCTTGACACCTCAGGATCTGTGGACCCCACAGGATCTCCACCTACCCCGCCTCTCTCTCTCTTCTTCACCCATTCACCAATCACCTCAATACCTCTTCCCCAAAAACCCCTCACCTATCAAATCCCACCATTCTCTTCACCACTCACATCTATCCTCTATAAAACCCCACCTACCTCACCATTCAAATTCAAACTACTTTCCCACCCAAACCCACCCATAATGGCCGAACCATACCCCCTCTCCACTCCTATATAAACCCATCTTCACTCTTTCATTTTCACACAACATACACACCATCTATCCCCCTTGGCCGAAACACATAGCCCCCTCCATCTCCTCTATTTCTTCTTCTTATACTCTCTTCTTTCTTCTTTTATTCGAGGATGAGAAACCTTCTAAGTTTGGTGTAGTAAAAGATAAATCTTTTTTGTTTTTCCATAACCATTAATGGCACCAAAGGCCGGAGAAATCTCTAGAAAGAGGAAAGGGAAGGCCAAATCTTCCACCTCCGAGTCATGGGAGATGGAGAGATTCCTCTCAAGGGTGCATCAAGTATGAAGTTGTGGCCAAGAAGAAGGTGATCGCCGAGGTCCCTTTTAAGCTCAAAAAGGGCGAATATTCAGAGATCCGACATGAGATTCGAAGAAGAGGTTGGGAAGTTCTCACCAACCCCATTCAACAAGTCGGAATCTTAATGGTTCAAGAGTTCTATGCCAATGCATGGATCACCAAGAACCATGATCAAAGTGTGAACCCGGACCCTAAGGATTAGCTTACAATGGTCCGAGGGAAATACTTAGACTTTAGTCCGGAAAATGTAAGGTTGGCATTCAATTTGATCAAAGGGTCAACTTTGATCAAAGGTTGGACCAAGTCCTCATGGACATCTGTGAAGAGGGCGCTCAATGGAAGAGTGATTCAAGAGGAAAGCCGGTTCAACTAAGAAGGCATGACCTCAAGCCTGTGGCTAGGGGATGGTTGGAGTTCATCCAACGCTCAATCATTCCTACTAGCAACCGGTCTGAAGTTACTATAGACCAGGCTATCATAATTCATAGCATCATGATTAGAGAGGAAGTAGAAGTTTATGAGGTTCTATCCCAAGAACTCTACAAGGTGGCGGACAAGTCCTCTACTGCAGCAAGGTTAGCCTTCCCTCACCTTATTTGTCACCTCTGCAATTCAGCTGGAATTGACATAGAGGAAGACATCCTCATTGATGAGGACAAGCCCATCACTAAGAAAAGGATGGAGCTAACAAGAGATCCCACTCATGGACAAGAGCATGAGAAAACTCCTCATGAAATCCCTGAGATGCCTCAAGGGATGCATTTTCCTCCACAAAACTATTGGGAGCAAATCAACACCTCCCTAGGAGAATTAAGTTCCAACATGGGATAACTAAGGGTGGAGCACCAAGAGCATTCCATCCTCCTCCATGAAATTAGAGAAGACCAAAGAACCATGAGAGAGGAACAACAAAGGCAAGGAAAAGACATTGAGGAGCTCAAGCACTCCATAAGATCTTCAAGAGGAAGAACAGGCCGCCATCACTAAGGTGGACCCGTTCTTTAATCTCCATGTTCTTTATTTTCTGTTTTTCGAATTTTTATGCTTTATGTTTATTTATGTTTGTGTCTTTATTACATGATCACTAGTGTCTAAGTGTCTATGCCTTAAAGCTATGAAAATGAATCCATCACCTTTCTTAAATGAAAAATGTTTTTAATTGAAAAAGAAAAAGAAGTGCATGAATTTCAAATTTTAAAACAGTTTAATTATTTTGATGTGGTGGCAATACTATTGTTCTTCTGAATGAATGCTTGAACAGTGCATATTTTTGAATTTGATTGTTTATGAATGTTAAAATTATTGGCTCTTGAAAGAATGATGGGAAAAGGAGAAATGTTGTTGATAATCTGAAAAATCATAAAAATGATTCTTAAAGCAAGAAAAAGTAGTGAATATCAAAGCTTGAAGAAAAAAAAAGAGAGAAAAAAGAAAAAGAAAGAAAAAGAAAAGCAAGCAGAAAAAGCCAATACCCCTTTAAACCAAAAGGCAAGGGTGATAAAAAGGATCCAAGGCTTTGAGCATAAGTGCATACGAGGGCCCACAGGAATAAACTCCTGGCCTAAGCGGCTAAACCAAGCTGTCCCTAACCATGTGCTTGTGGCGTGAAGGTGTCAAGTGAAAACTTGAGACTGAGCGGTTAAAGTCGTGGTCCAAAAGCAAAAAGAGTGTGCTTAAGAGCTCTGGACACCTCTAATTGGGGACTCTAGCAAAGCTGAGTCACAATCTGAAAAGGTTCACCCAGTTATGTGTCTGTGGCATTTATGTATCCGGTGGTAATACTGGAAAACAAAGTGCTTAGGGCCACGGCCAAGACTCATAAAGTAGCTGTGTTTAAGAATCAACATACTTAACTAGGAGAATCAATAACACTATCTGGATTCTGAGTTCTTATAGATGCCAATCATTCTGAACTTCAAGGAATAAAGTGAGATGCCAAAACTGTTCAGAAGCAAAAAGCTAAAAGCCCCGCTCATCTAATTAATACTGATCTTCATAGATATTTTTGAAATTCACTGTATATTCTCTTCTTTTTATCCTATTTGATTTTCAGTTGCTTGGGGACAAGCAACAATTTAAGTTTGGTGTTGTGATGAGCGGATAATTTATACGCTTTTTGGCATTGTTTTTAGTATGTTTTTAGTATATTTTAGTTAGTTTTTATTATTTTTTTATTAGTTTTTAAATAAAAATCACAATTCTGGACTTTACTATGAGTTTGTGTGTTTTTCTGTGATTTCAGGTATTTTCTGGCTGAAATTGAGGGACCTGAGCAAAAATCTGATTCAGAGGCTGAAAAAGGACTACAGATGCTGTTGGTTTCTGACCTCCCTGAACTCGAAGTGGATTTTCTGGAGCTACAAAAACCCAATTGGCGCGCTCTCAATTGCGTTGGAAACTAGACATCCTGGGCTTTCCAGCAATATATAATAGTCCATACTTTGCCCAAGATTTGATGGCCCAAACCGGCGTTCCAAGTCAGCTCAAGAATTCTAGCGTTTAACTCCAAAACTGGAACAAAAGCTGGCGTTTAACTCCAAGAAAAGTCTCTACACATGGAAGCTTCAATGCTCAGCCCAAGCACACACCAAGTGGGCCCGGAAGAAGATTTCTGCATTAATTACTTATTTCTGTAACCCTAGGCTACTAGTTCTCTATAAATAGGACCTTTTACTATTGTATTTGGACACACATCTTTGGACGTTTAGTCCCTACACCTTGGAGGCTGGCCATTCGGCCATGCTTATACCATTATCACTTTTGTATTTTCAACGGTGGAGTTTCTACACACCATAGATTAAGGTGTGGAGCTCTGCTGTCCTTCATGAATTAATACAAAGTACTATTGTTTTTCTATTCAATTCACGCCTACTTCTTCTCTAAGATATTCATTCGTTCTTCAACTTGATGAATGTGATGATCCGTGACACTCATCATCATTCTCACCTATGAACAAGTGCCTGACAACCACCTCTGTTCTACTAGCAATGGCTTGAATGCGTATCTCTTGGGTTTCTAATCTAAGATTGGAACCTTCGTGGTATAGGCTAGAATTATTGGTGGCCATTCCTGAGATCCGGAACGTCAAAACCTTGTCTGTGGTATTCTAAGTAGGATCTGGGAAGGGATGACTGTGACGAGCTTCAAACTTGCGATTGTTGGGCGTGTGACAGACGCAAAAGGATCAATGGATCCTATTCCAACATGATCGAGAACCGACAGATGATTAGCCGTGCGGTGACAGCGCATTTGGAACATTTTCACTGAGAGGACGGGAAGTAGCCATTGACAACAGTGATGCCCAACATAAAGCTTGCCATGGAAAGGAGTATGAATGATTGGAAGAAGGTAATAGAAAAGCAGAGGTTCAGGAGGAACAAAGCATCTTCATACGCTTATCTGAAATTCCTACCAATGAATTACATAGGTATCTCTATCTTTATTCTATTTTATGTTTATCTTTTAATTATCAATCCTCCATAACCATTTGAATCCGCCTGACTGAGATTTACAAGATGACCATAGCTTGCTTCAAGCCGACAGTCTCCGTGGGATCGACCCTTACTCACGTAAGGTTTATTACTTGGACGACCCAGTGCACTTGCTGGTTAGTTGGGCGGAATTGTGACAAAGTGTGATTCACATTTAAGAGCTCCAAGTCCTTTGGTGCCATTGTTGTTGATCACAATTTCGTGCACCACTCTTCTATCTTATTTTGTTTATTTTTTTCTGTATTTTATTTTTATTTTTATTTTTCAGTACTTACACATTGTTCTTTTTCTGTATTTTTACTTTATTTTCGCATTTTGTAGTTTAGTTTATATCTTAGACATTTAGTTTAGTTTGCAATTCTAAACTTATTAGTTATAGAATATGTGGATTAATTAGTATAGTTTACCCTTTTAGCATATATTAGTTTGGTTTAATTGAAAATAAAAAGGAGTAAACTAGAAACTTTAGTAAATTAAAACAATCCACACACCTTGTATATATAGCATTACATGTTAGTTAGTTAACAACATTTCATCAAGGAGCAACACTAAGATTTTAAAAGCCACCCTAATATTTACATTGAGAATAATGGGAACTCTTGATTTCTACTTGCATGACATACATAACTGATATATAGTTTTTGAGCTAGAGAACACACAGCCTGTGAGTTTTGAGCTTAATTGTATGGTTACATTCAAACCATAAATTTCATTCCTGTGTGTTTTGCCCTTCTTTTTCATTTTGTTGTTCTTTACTTTGTTTTAATCTATATGTCCAATATAGAATATGGATACATACCAAGAGATGATTGAGGCCATCATTTGAATTTTTCCTCACTTATCCCAATTTAGCCTACCTTTTACATCACCCTTGTTAGCCCCTTTGAGCTTTTTAATCCCCTCTTGTTCTATAGCCACATTACTAGCCTTAAGCAGAAAAACAAAATAAAAATCCCAAGTTGAATCCTTGGTTAGCTTAAGATAGATATTGTGTATAATTTAAGTGTGGAGAATTTTATGAGAACATGGGATGATAGAAACAAAGTAGGGATTTAAAATGAATAAGTTATTTCAGAAATTTGGGAAGCATGCTCATGTGAAATCAAAATAACTAAATTACCATGTGCATAGATTAAAAAAAAATAATTTTATATTTTTAATACTCAAATAAGGGGATACAAAAATTCCCCAAGTGCAAAATAAAAAAAGAATCAATGCACATGGGACAAAATTTCAAAATTAAATTTAATGCATGAGCTTGTAATACAAAGTGGGAAAATTTGGGTAAATAGGTAAAGGAACTTTAAATTATATAAAGTATGTATGTTAGGTGAGATCTTAGACTAATCAAGGATTTACTTTGTTAGCTCACTTAGCCTTATACATATACCCTTACCTTTACCTTGGCCCCATTACAACCTTGAAAAAGACCTCATGATTTTTGTATGTCTGTATTCCATAATTGTTGATTGGTTAGATGAAGAACAAAGTTTTAGAAAGCAAGGATAGAAAAAGAATAGAGTGATTAACCCAATAAACACTGAGTGACTAGAGAGTAAACACAAAATTCAGTGAGGGTTTAATATCTCATTCCCATATATCTATGTTTAAATTGTCAAATTGTCTTGCAAGTCTGTGAAATATTTTAACCCAGCTCAATTGTGAACATGTCTTAAATTGGTTTGGCCTTACTTGTACATATATGATTCCTTGAAAATATGAAATAAACTAACTACATGTAAGCTTTATATACAAATGAATAATAACTAGAATTGCATGACTCATTTAGGTAGTTGCATTTAGAATGAAATGTATTGCATGAGATTCCACCATTTTAACTTTACCCTTTCTCTTGGATTTAGCATGAGGACATGCTATTGTTTAAGTGTGGGGAGGTTGATAAACCCATATTTTATGATGTATTTTGTGCTCAATTTAAGTGATTTATTCAATCCTTCACCCACTTATTCATGTAAATTGCATGGTTTTACATTCCCTTCCTTATTATGTGATATATGTGAAAAACATTTTTCCTATGCTTTAAAAATATTAATTTTAATTACCCTTTATTACCATTCGATGCCGTGGTTTGTGTGTTAAGTATTTTCAGATCTTCTAAGGTAGGAATGGCTTAGAGGACAGAAAGGAAACTTACAAAAATGGAAGGAAAGGACAAAAATGGAGTCTTGAAGAAAAAGGCAGCGACGCGAACGCGTGACTGACGCGGATGCGTGCCTTGAGCAGAACGCAAATGACGTGTACGCATGATCGACGCGACCGCGTGGAAGAGCAGAACTCCAGATGATGTGACCGCGTAACCTACGCGGATACGTGACAGATGCCACGTGCAGAATCTGCAGAAAACACCCCCAGCGATTTCTGGACCCTTTTTCGGCCCAATTCTGAATCCAGAAACACAGAATATAAGCCAGAGAATGGAGGAATCAAAGGAGAGATATCATACATTCATAATTTTAGGATTAGATGTTGTTTTTAGAGAGAGAGATTCTCTCCTCTCTCTTAGGTTTTAGGATTAGGATTCCTCTTAAAGGATTTAGGATTTCAACTTCCTCTTAGGTTCAATATTCCTTTTATATTTTTATTTATTCTAATGCTTTTATTCGTATCTGACCTATGTTACCAATTTGGCTCATGAACTCTTTATGTTTAGATTGATTTTCTTTTATTAATGCAATTGAGGTATTTCAGATTTATCTTTAGCTTTTTTATATTCTTGGCTTTAATTGATTAATTGGAGACTCTTGAGTTATCAAACTCATCGTGATTGATAATTGTTATTTTTGCTAATTGAATTGAATTCCAATAACTCTAGTCTTTCCTTAGGAGTTGGCTAGGACTTAAGGATTAAACTAATTAGTCCACTTGACTTTCCTTGACTTTCCATTGTTCAAACCTTTCAAAACCCAAAAACACCGTTTTTCATAACCAATAATAATTCATACTTCCCTGCAATTCCTTGAGAAGACGACCCGAGGTTTGAATACTTCGGTTTATAAATTTTATTGGGTTTGTTACTTGTGACAACCAAAACGTTTGTAAGAAAGAAATTCTTGTCGGTCTAGAAGCTATACTTACAACGCGAATTTATTTGCAAAAATTCTAGATCGCGCGAGAGTTTCGTTCTTTAGGATGCCAATCATTCTGAACCTTAAAGGATAAAGTGAGATGCCAAAACTATTCAGAAGCAAAAAGGCTACAAGTCCCGCTCATCTAATTGAAGCTAATCTTCATTGATAAGTTTGGAATTCATTGTATATTCTCTTCATTTCATCCTATTTTGTTTTTAGTTGCTTGGGGACAAGCAACAATTTAAGTTTGGTGTTGTGATGAGCGGATAATTTATACCCTTTTTGGCATTGTTTTTACATAGTTTTTAGTATGATTTAGGGAAAAACAACCATTTGTATCCATGAACTTTACGAACGCTGACAAAGGTACCCATTAAAGAAGGAAACTAATGAGCGGATATTTTATACGCTTTTTGGGGTTAATTTCATATAGTTTTTAGTATCTTTTAGTTTGTTTTTAGTTTATTTTCATTAGTTTCTAGGCAAAATTCATATTTCTGGACTTTACTATGAGTTTGTGTGTTTTTGTGTAATTTCAGGTATTTTCTGGCTGAAATTGAGGGAGCTGAGCAAAAATCTGATTCAGGCTGGAAAAGGACTGCTGATGCTGTTGGATTCTGACCTCTCTGCACTCGGAATGGAATTTCTGGAGCTACAGGAGTCCAAATGGCGCGCTTCCAATTGCGTTGAAAGTAGACATCCAGGGATTTCCAGCAATATATAATAGTCCATACTTTGCTCAAGGATAGACGACGTAAACTGGCGTTCAACGCCAGTTCCATGTTGCTGTCTGGCGTCCAGCGCCAGAAACAAGTTACAAGTTGGAGTTCAACGCCAGAAAGGGATCCAAAGCTGGCGTTGAATGCCCAAAAAAGCCCTATGCACGTGATTAGCTTAAGTCTCAGCCCTAGCACACACCAAGTGGGCCCCAGAAGTGGATTTCTGCACTATCCATCTTAGTTTACTCATTTTCTGTAAACCTAGTTTACTAGTCTAGTATTTAAACAACTTTTAGAGACTTGTTTTGTATCTCATGACATTTTAGATCTAAACTTTGTACCTTTTGACGGCATGAGTCTCTAAACTCCATTGATGGGGGTGAGGAGCTCTGCTGTGTCTCGATGAATTAATGCAAGTATTTTTATTTTTCATTCAAACATGCGTGTTCCTATCTAAGATATCCATTCGCACTTCAATATGAATGTGATGAACGTGACAATCATCATCATTCCTCCATGAATGCGTGCCTGACAACCAATTACGTTCCACCATAGAATGAATGAATATCTCTTAGATCTGTTAATCAGAGTCTTCGTGGTATAAGCTAGATTGATGGCAGCATTCAAGAGAATCCGGAAAGTCTAAACCTTGTCTGTGGTATTCCGAGTAGGATTCAGGGATTGAATGACTGTGACGAGCTTCAAACTCGCGAGTGTTGGGCGTTGTGACAGACGCAAAAGGATAGTAAATCCTATTCCGGTACGACTGAGAACCTGCAGATGATTAGCCGTGCGGTGACAGCGCACCTGGACCCTTTTCACTGGAAGGATGGATGGTAGCCATTGACAACGGTGATCCACCAACACACAGCTTGCCATAGGAGGACGTGCGTGCGTGAATCAGAAAACAGAGGAAAGCAGAATTTCAGAAGACAAAGTATCTCCAAAACTCCAACTTATTCTCCATCATTGCATACAAGTATAATTTGTGTTCTACCCTTTTATTCCTTGCAATCAAATTTGATAAGTGAATTATTTTATTGTTTTCCTGAC
Organism: Arachis ipaensis; assembly: GCF_059453495.1. NCBI lineage: Eukaryota > Viridiplantae > Streptophyta > Magnoliopsida > Fabales > Fabaceae > Arachis > Arachis ipaensis. Next base: position 71,801,411 of record NC_142435.1, on the reverse strand, counting down.
TAAGAGTTACAAGGTAACCATAGATTGCTTCAAGCCAACAATCTCCGTGGGATCAACCCTTACTCACGTAAGGTTTATTACTTAGACGACCCAGTGCACTTGCTGGTTAGTGGTACGAGTTGTAAAAAGTGTGATTTACAATTCGTGCACCATGTTTTTGGCGCCGTTGCCGGGGATTGTTCAAGTTTGAACAACTAACGGTAAATCTTGTTGCTTAGATTAGGAAATTTTTGTCTTTTGGGTCAGAGTCTTTTATTTTCTTTTCAAAAATTTTTCAAAAAATAATTTTTCTATTAAATCTCGTGCCAAACTTTATGTTTGGTGTTTTCTTGTTGGTTCTCCTTTGTTTTTCAAAAATTTTATTTTGGTTTTCTAAAAATTTTAAGTTTGGTGTTCTTTCTTCATATTCTTGTGTTCTTGTGAGTCTTCAAAGTGTTCTTGAGTTTCCTTGCGTCTTGATCTTAAAATTTTTAAGTTTGGTGTTCCTTGGTGTTTTCCCTCCAGAATTTTCGAAAACAAGGAGCATTAGATCTAAAAATTTTAAATCTTGGGCTATCTTACTGTTTCTCTCTTTCCTCTTTAAATTCAAAAATATCTTTTCTCTCTATTTTTAAAACAAATTTTTGAAAATTATTTTTAAAATTCAGATTTTTTTTCAAAATTTAAAATATTTTTCAATGCATATCTTTTTCAAAACTTCCTGACCACTTTCTCTCTCCTCATTTTTTTTTGAAAATCTTCACCTATTTTTATTTATTTTATTTTATTTTCAAAATAATTAAATAAATAAATAAATAAATAAAAATAAATTTTTTATTTTACATCATCTCCCTTTCTCCATCATGGATCTAAGTGGAAATGAACAGTCCAGGAGGACTCTGGGGTCATATGCTAACCCCTCTACTGCTTCATATGGGAGTAGTATCTGCATACCCTCCATTGGAGTCAGTAGCTTTGAGTTGAATCCTCAGCTCATTATCATGGTGCAGCAAAGCTGCCAGTATTCCGGTCTTCCACAGAAAGAACCTACAGAGTTTCTGACACACTTTTTACAAATTGCTGACACAGTACATGATAAGGAAGTAGATCATGATGTCTACAGATTATTACTGTTTCCATTTGCTGTAAAAGACCAACCCAAGAGGTGGTTAAATAACCAACCTAAGGCTAGCATAAGGACATGGAAACAGCTAACAGAAAAATTCCTGAATCAGTACTTTCCTCCAAAACGGATGACATAGCTAAGGCTGGACATCCAAGGCTTTAAACAAGGAGATAAGGAATCTCTCTATAATGCCTGGGAGAGATACAGAGAGATGCTACGAAAATACCCCTCTGAAATATTTTCAGAGTGGGTTCAGTTAGACATCTTCTATTATGGGCTTACAGAAAGAGCTCAGATCTCTCTAGATTACTCAGCTAGTGGATCTATCCACATGAGAAAGACAATTGAAGAAGCTCAAGAGCTCATTGATACAGTTGCTAGAAATCAGCATCTGTACCTAAGCAGTGACCCTTCCATGAAAGAAGAGGCTAAAACAGTAACTACTGAACTCAGTCCTACAAATCAAGCTGCTGAATTCAATCAGCAATTGGATTTTCTAACAAAGCAGTTAGCTGAATTCAAGGATAAACTACAAGAGACAAGGATGGCTAATATAAACATGGAAGTACAATTAAAGCAAACAAAGCAGCAGCTGTCAAAACAAATAATAGAAGAATGCCAAGCAGTTCAATTAAGAAGTGGGAAAGCACTCAATACCCCACTTCAAGGCAGCAGGAAACCAAGAAATGAGCAAACCACCCAAAATCCATCTGAGGACAGTAAGAGCCCAGGAAAAATAATTTTGGCGCTAAAACGCCAGAAGTTGGGTGGAAGGCTGGCGCTGAACGCCTAGACCATGCTCAGGACTGGCGTTCAACGCCAGAAACAAGCAAGGATCTGGCGTTGAACGCCCAAAAGAAGCACAGTTCTGGCGTTCAAACGCCAGGAACATATGAGGAGCTGGCGTCTAACGTCACTCCAGCTTCTAACTCTGTCACTCAATTGCCAGTGAGGGATCAGACACACACTAGTGCTGATAACAACCCATCTAAAAAGGCTTCTTCAACTACTTCTGTAGGAAATAAACTTACAGCAACTAAGGTTGAGGAATATAAAGCCAAGATACCTTATCCTCAAAAACTCCACCAAGAGGAGCAGGATAAGCAATTTGCTCGCTTTGCAGATTATCTCAGGACTCTTGAAATAAAGATTCCATTTGCAAAGGCACTTGAGCAAATACCTTCTTATGCCAAGTTCATGAAAGAGATCTTGAGTCATAAGAAGGATTGGAGAGAAACTGAAAGAGTTCTCCTCACTGAAGAATGAAGTGTAGTCATTCTGAAAAGCTTTCCTGAAAAGCTTAAAGACCCTGGGAGTTTTCTGATACCATGCACATTAGAAGGTAATTGCACTAAGACAGCTTTATGCGATCTTGGGGCAAGCATCAACCTAATACCTGCATCCACTATCAGAAAGCTTGGTTTAACTGAAGAAGTTAAACCAACCCGGATATGTCTCCAACTTGCTGATGGCTCCATTAAATACCCATCTGGCGTGATTGAAGACATGATTGTCAGAGTTGGGCCATTCGCCTTTCCCACTGACTTTGTAGTGTTGGAAATGGAGGAGCACAAGAGTGCCACTCTCATTCTAGGAAGACCCTTCCTAGCAACTGGACGAACTCTCATTGATGTCCAATAGGGGGAAATAACCCTGAGAGTCAATGATGATGAGTTTAAGTTGAATGCTGTCAAAGCCATGCAGCATCCAGACACATCAAAAGACTGCATGAAAGTTGATCTTATTGACTCTTTGGTAGAAGAGATCAACATGGCTGTGAGTCTCGAATTAGAGTTGGAAGACATCTTTAAAGATGTTTAGCCTGATTTGGAGGATTCAGAGGAAATGAAAGAGCCTCTGAAATTTCCTCTGGAAGTGGAAAAACCTCCTAAACCCGAGCTCAAACCATTAGCACCATCCCTGAAATATGCATTTCTAGGAGAGGGTGACACTTTTCCAGTGATCATAAGCTCTGCTTTAAATCCACAGGAAGAGGAAGCACTTATTCAAGTGCTAAGGACACACAAGACAGCTCTTGGGTGGTCCATTGGTGACCTTAAGGGCATAAGCCCAGCTTGATGCATGCACAAAATCTTATTGGAGGATAATGCTAAACCAGTGGTTCAACCACAGAGGTGGCTAAATCCAGCCATGAAGGAAGTGGTGCAGAAAGAGGTCACCAAATTACTGGAGGCTGGGATTATTTATCCTATTTCTGACAGCCCCTGGGTGAGCCGTGTTCAAGTTGTCCCCAAAAAGGGAGGCATGACGGTGGTTCATAATGAAAAGAATGAACTGGTTCCTACAAGAACAGTTACAGGGTGGCGCATGTGTATTGACTACAGAAGGCTTAATACAGCCACCAGAAAGGATCATTTTCCTTTACCATTCATAGATCAGATGCTAGAAAGATTGGCAGGTCATGATTATTACTGCTTTTTAGATGGCTACTCAAGCTATAACCAGATTGCAGTAGATCCCCAGGATCAAGAGAAAACAGCATTCACATGTCCATCTGGAGTGTTTTCTTATAGAAGGATGCCATTTGGGCTGTGTAATGCGCCTGCAACCTTCCAGAGATGCATGCTCTCTATCTTCTCTGATATGGTGGAAAAATTTCTGGAAGTCTTCATGGATGACTTATCAGTATATGGAGACTCATTCAGCTCCTGTCTTGATCACCTGAAACTAGTTCTGAAAAGATGCCAAGAGACCAACCTGGTTTTAAACTGGGAAAAATGTCACTTTATGGTGACTGAAGGGATTGTCCTTGGGCATAAAATTTCAAACAAGGGAATAGAGGTGGATCAAGCAAAAATAGAGGTAATTGAAAAATTACCACCACCTGCCAATGTTAAGGCAATCAGAAGCTTTCTAGGGCATGCAGGATTCTATAGGAGGTTTATAAAGGATTTTTCAAAAATCGCAAAACCTCTGAGCAATCTGCTAGCTGCTGACATGCCATTTGTGTTTGACACAGAGTGTCTGCAGGCGTTTGAAACGCTGAAAGCCAAGCTGGTCACAGCACCAGTTATTTCTGCACCAGGTTGGACATTACCATTTGAGCTAATGTGTGATGCCAGTGATCACGCCATTGGTGCAGTACTGGGGGGCAGAGGCATGACAAGCTTTTGCATGTCATTTATTATGCCAGCCGCGTTTTAAATGATGCCCAGAAAAATTACACAACCACAGAAAAAGAATTGCTTGCAGTGGTTTATGCCATTGACAAGTTTAGATCATACTTGGTAGGATCAAAGATGATTGTGTATACTGACCATGCTGCTCTTAAATATCTACTCACAAAGCAGGATTCAAAACCCAAGCTCATAAGATGGGTGTTGCTTCTGCAAGGCTTTGATATAGAAATAAGAGACAGAAAAGGGACAGAGAACCAAGTGGCTGATCATCTGTCCCGGATAGAGCAAATAGAAGGGACGTCATTCCCCTCTCTTGAAATCTTTGAGACCTTTTCGGATGAGCATTTGTTTGCCATTCAGGAAACACCATGGTTTGCAGACATTGCAAACTACAAAGCTGCAAGGTTCATTCCCAAGGAGTACAGCAGGCAACAAAAGAAAAAATTAATTACTGATGCAAAGTACTACTTGTGGGATGAACCCTATCTCTTTAAGAGATGTGCAGATGGCAGAATCCGTAGGTGTGTGCCTAAAGAAGAAGCACAAAGGATCCTATGGCATTGCCATGGGTGACAATATGGAGGTCATTTCGGAGGTGAGCGAACAGCCACTAAGGTCCTCCAATGTGGCTTCTACTGGCCTACAATCTACAGAGATTCCCGAGAGTTTGTACGTAGCTGTGACAGTTTCCAGAGAGCTGGTAATTTGCCTCACAGTTACGCCATGCCTCAACAAGGAATCTTGGAGATTGAGTTGTTTGATGTATGGGGTATTGATTTCATGGGGCCTTTCCCACCATCATACTAAAACACTTATATTCTGGTGGCAGTTGACTATGTATCAAAATGGGTTGAGGCCATTGCCACACCCACCAATGATACTAAAACAATGCTGAAATTCCTCCAGAAACATATATTCAGTAGGTTTGGTGTCCCCAGGATACTAATCAGTGATGGGGGCACTCACTTCTGCAATAAATAGCTTTACTCTGCCATGGTCCGGTATGGGATTCGCCACAAGGTGGTGACTCCATACCATCCACAGACAAATGGGCAAGCTGAAGTCTCTAACAGAGAACTAAAAAGAATCTTGGAACGGACTGTAAGTACCCGTAGAAAGGATTGGGCACGAAGCTTAGATGATGCTCTGTGGGCTTATAGAACAGCATTCAAGACTCCTATAGGGACCTCTCCATACCAACTTGTGTATGGTAAGGCATGCCACCTGCCCGTGGAACTGGAACATAAAGCCTACTGGGCAACCAGATTCCTAAACTTTGATGCCAAATTAGCTAGAGAAAAAAGATTGCTCCAGCTAAATGAGCTAGAGGAATTCAGATTCACTGCTTTCGAAAATGCCAAGCTTTATAAAGAAAAATAAAAAAAATGGCATGACAGAAAGCTGTCATCTAGAATCTTTGAACCAGGACAAAAGGTTCTGTTGTTTAACTCTAGGCTCAGGCTATTCCCCGGGAAACTGAAGTCCCGGTGGAGGGGACCATATGTGATTACAAGTGTATCACTATATGGTTATGTGGAGCTTCAAGATATTGATTCTGATAAGAAGTTCATTGTTAATGGACAAAGAATCAAGCACTATCTTGAAGGCAATGTTGAGCAAGAGTGCTTAAGGCTGAAGCTAGATTAAAAGCTCAGCAAGGTCCAGCTAAAGACAATAAAGAAGCGCTTGCTGGGAGGCAACCCAGCCATGGGGCATCACTTCCTCTAAGCATTTTGCCCTATTCTTCATTTTATTTGTTTATATAAAGTTCACTGATACCAAGGTAAAGAGTCAATTGTATAAGTTCACAAAGTTACAGAAGGATTCTGCACACAAAACAGAGAAAAAGAGCTCACTGGCAAGAAAACGCCAGTAAGAGTCTGTTTTGGGCGTTCAACGCCCAAAAGAAGCATCCACTGGGCATTGAACGCCAGTAAGGATAGCCATCTGGGCGTTAAATGCCAGAAAGAAGCATCTTCTGGGCGTTGAACACCAGAAGGAAGCTCCTTCTGGGCGTTTAACGCCAGATTTACAGCGTCCTGGGCGTTCAGAAAAATGCCCAGTGACAAAGGAGTTTCTGGCGTTCAATGCCAGAAAGAAGCAATAGCTGGGCGTTGAACGCCCAGGACAGGCAGCATTTGGGCGTTGAACGCCCAAAATATGCAGCGTTTGGGCGTTCAAACGCCAGGATGGTGGGGAGGAGGTGAATTCGTTTTCTCTTTATATTTTTCATTTTAATCTCAATTTTTATGTTTTAATTCATGATTTCTTGTATAAACATGTTACAAATCCTGATTTCTAAAATCCCTAATTTCTAAAAGCCCTTCTTTAAAAATATTAAATGTATCTTAATCCATAAGCACAAATCCTTTTTTTCAATCCAATTCAACTCTTTTTCAAAATTTTCAAAACAAATCTATTTCTTTTCATTCAAAAATCTTTTCAACTAATCAATATCTTTTTCAAATCTCCATACTATCTTTTTCAAAAATCCAAATCTATATTTTTCAAATATCTTTCATATCTTTTCAATTTTAAATCATATCTTCTATCTTATCTTTCTTTGTATTTTCGAAAAACCCACCCCCTCTCCCTTCAAATATGGGTTCGGCCTCCCTCCCCTCCCATCCACAATTGCACCTAGCTCTCCTTCTCTCCCTCTCCTTTCTTTTCTTTTTGCTTGAGGACAAGCAAACCTCTAAGTTTGGTGTGCCTATCCGTGATCACTAAGATCATGGCTCCTAAAGGAAAACAACCCACTCCAAGAGGCAAGAAAGAGAGCGTTCCAAAACCACTTTGGAATCAAGGGAAGTTCTTAACTAAAGAACATTCAGACCATTATTACAAAATAATGGGTCTAAGATCAGTGATCCCGGAAGTTGGATTCGATCTGAAAGAAGACGAATATCCGGAGATCCAGGAGCAAATCCGAATCAAGAACTGGGAGATCCTAGCTAATCTTCAAACGAAAGTGGGAAGGAATATGGTCCAGGAGTTCTATGCTAATATGTGGCAAACAGACAAGGGCCTGGATAAGATTCTAGAGGATATATGTATCCCTGGAGCCAGGTGGACCACCAGCACGAAGGGTGTCCCAAATCAACTCAAAAGAGAAGATCTCAAACCAGTCGCCAAAGGATGGCTGGACTTCATTGGGCATTCTCTGCTGCCCACTAGCAACCGTTCTGAAGTCACTATTAGAAGAGCAGTGATGATCCATTGCATCATGATGGGAAAAGAAGTGGAAGTTCATCAACTGATTTCAATTGAATTCTACAAAATTGCAAACAAAAATTCCAAAGATGCCAAGCTGGCTTATCCAAGCTTGATTTCTATGCTCTACAAGGACGCTGGAGTAAGGATGGGAATAACTGAGTATATCTCAGTTGAGCGGCCAATCACCAAAGCATCAATGGAAAAACAACAAGCACAGGATGACCCCATCAAGAAGAAAACACAGGAATTTCTCTCAAAAATCCCTCAATCTGAATACTGGGAGTATCTTGAAACATCTATTACCAAGATGCAAGAAGCTATGGAACAAATAAAGAAAGAACAGAAGGAACAAAGTAGCATTCTTTGCTATATGCTTAAAGAATAGGAGGAGCAAGGGCGTGATTTAAGGAAATTGAAGCGCCAGAAATTATCTCTTGAAGGACCAAGCACCCCGCAGATTAGAGGAACATCCACTTCCCAGAACAAAGGTTGTTAAATTCTAATTTTTGCTTTAACTCTGTGATAGTTGTCATTATAGGAGTTTACCTTAGAAAGTAGATATAAGTAGTAGTAATTAGCATACCTATTTTGATCTTAATTTCAATAAAGTTATAATTTATTTTTCTCATCATCAGCAAACATGAATAAAATAGTAGATCTTCAGAATAAGAGGCAATAAATTTCGAGTTTTTAACAGGAAAAATTCTAATTATTTACATGTGGTGGCAATACTTTTTGTCTTCTGAATGAATTCTTGAACAGTGCATATGTCTTTTGAATTTGATGTTTAAGACTGTTAAATATGTTGGCTCTTGAAAGAATGATGAACATGAGACATGTTATTGATAATCTGAAAAATCAGAAAAAGCCAAAGCTCTTAAAACCAAAAGGCAAGAGCAAAAAGCCAATAGCCCTTAAAACCAAAAGGCAAGGGTAAATAAAAAGGATCCCAAGGCTTTGAGCATCAGTGGATAGGAGGGCCTAAAGGAATAAAATCCTGGCCTAAGCGGCTAAACCAAGCTGTCCCTAACCATGTGCTTGTGGCGTGAAGGTGTCAAGTGAAAACTTGAGACTGAGCGGTTAAAGTCAAGGTCCAAAGCAAAAGAAGAGTGTGCTTAAGAACCCTGGACACCTCTAATTGGGGAATTTAGCAAAGCTAAGTCACAATCTAAAAAGGTTCACCCAATTATGTGTCTGTGGCATTTATGTAACCGGTGGTAATACTGGAAAACAAAGTGCTTAGGGCCACGGCCAAGACTCATGAAGTAGCTGTGTTCAAGAATCATCATACTGAAATAGGAGAATCAGTAACACTATCTGAATTCTAAGTTCCTATCGATGCCAATCACTCTGAGCTTCAATGGATAAAGTGAGGTGCCAAAACTGTTCGGAAGCAAAAAGCTACTAGTCCCGCTCATCTAATTAGAATCTGAGCTTCACTCAAAAACTCTGAGACATTATTGCTTCTTGACTTATTAATATTCTATTTTATTTATCTAGTTGCTTGGGGACAAGCAACAGTTTAAGTTTGGTGTTGTGATGAGCGGATATTTTACACGCTTTTTGGGGTTAATTTCATATAGTTTTTAGTATGTTTTAGTTAGTTTTTAGTTTATTTTCATTAGTTTCTAGGCAAAATTCATATTTCTGGACTTTACTATGAGTTTGTGTATTTTTCTATAATTTCAGATATTTTCTGACTGAAATTGAGGGAGCTGAGCAAAAATCTGATTCAGGCTGGAAAAGGACTGCTGATGCTGTTGGATTCTGACCTCTCTGCACTCGGAATGGAACTTCTGGAGCTACAGAAGTCCAAATGGCGCGCTTTCAATTGCGTTGGAAAGTAGACATCCAGGGCTTTCCAGCAATATATAATAGTCCATCCTTTGCTCAAGGATGGACGACGTAAACTGGCGTTCAACGCCAGTTCCATGTTGCTGTCTGGCGTCCAGCGCCAGAAACAAGTTACAAGTTGGAGTTCAACGCCAGAAAAGGATCCAAAGCTGGCGTTGAACGCCCAAAAAAGCCCTATGCACGTGATTAGCTTAAGTCTCAGCCCCAGCACACACCAAGTGGGCCCCAGAAGTGGATTTCTGCACTATCCATCTTAGTTTACTCATTTTCTGTAAACCTAGTTTACTAGTCTAGTATTTAAACAACTTTTAGAGACTTGTTTTGTATCTCATGACATTTTAGATCTGAACTTTGTACCTTTTGACGGCATGTGTCTCTAAACTCCATTGTTGGGGGTGAGGAACTCTGCTGTGTCTCGATGAATTAATGCAAGTATTTCTGTTTTTCATTCAAACATGCGTGTTCCTATCTAAGATATCCATTCGCACTTCAATATGAATGTGATGAACGTGACAATCATCATCATTCCTCCACGAACGCGTGCCTGACAACCACTTACATTCCACCATAGAATGAATGAATATCTCTTAGATCTCTTAATCGGAATCTTCGTGGTATAAGCTAGATTGATGGCAGCATTCAAGAGAATCTGGAAAGTCTAAACCTTATCTGTGGTATTCCGAGTAGGATTCAGGGATTGAATGACTGGGACGAGCTTCAAACTCGCGAGTGCTGGGCGTAGTGACAGACGCAAAAGGATAGTAAATCCTATTCCGGTACGACTGAGAACTTGCAGATGATTAGCCGTGCGGTGACAGCGCACCTGGACCCTTTTCACTGAAAGGATGGATGGTAGCCATTGACAACGGTGATCCACCAACACACAGCTTGCCATAGTAGGACGTGCCTGCGTGAATCTGAAAACAGAGAAAAGCAGAATTTCAGAAGACAAAGCATCTCCAAAACTCCAACTTATTCTCCATCATTGCATACAAGTATAATTTGTGTTCTGCCCTTTTATTCCTTGCAATCAAATTTGATAAGTGAATTATTTTATTGTTTTCCTGACTAAGAGTTACAAGGTAACCATAGATTGCTTCAAGCCAACAATCTCCGTGGGATCGACCCTTACTCACGTAAGGTTTATTACTTGGACGACCCAGTGCATTTGCTGGTTAGTGGTACGAGTTGTAAAAAGTGTGATTTACAATTTGTGGACCAGAAACTAACGTTGTATCCATCAAAGATGGATTCCGTACGACAAAAGTAGCCAAATCCTAAATTTATGTTGACTTTTTAATAAAATTCTAGAATTACCCCCACCATTATCTTCAACCCCTCCTCTTTTTTTTTTCCAAATCTCAAATACCTCTATTACCTATAAACCCTAATCTCAATACCTAAAAATCCCAAATTATCATTTTTCTAACCCTAATCTCAATACTCCTTTCAACAAATTTCAAACCTCTCTTTATTCTTTTCATCAATTTTACCACCTCCTTCACCAACACGTGTTGATGGTGTATTGAGTTTGTGCTTCCACTACTGCCGCTGGCGGAGCCTTCTCCTCTTCCTGCTGTAACTTTCGGCTGAGAGCTATTTTGGAAGAGGTAGTCTCCCGATGAGTTGGCACCGTAATCATGATGATGATCAGAGAAGGAGTGTCCACCGAGGAAGTTCTTGAGCTTGGGTTGTTGGTGATGGTTCTGGTGGTTGTTGTCGACATTGTTATTGTTGTTGCATGAAGTTTCCAATAGCAGGTTTTGGTTGATGTAGTTATTCTTCTTCCAATCTATGATGATAAAGAAAACTTAAAAAAAAAAGAGTAATTTGTAATAATAATAGAGAAATTAAAAGAGAAAAAAAATTATTAAACATTGATGAGTAGAAAAGTGATAATGATTGTTGAAGGGTTCTTTATAGATGGAAAAAGGAGGGAGGTTGAGAGTAGTAGTGGCATGAGTGGAAGGAGTGAGATCGAAGCAGTTTCCATCATCAGCAGCAGTTACATCATCTTATGCAGTGAGATTGAATAGCCCAAAACGAGTTTGATGATGATGAGTAGTAGTAGTGTGTTGAAGCTATAGAAGAAACCCAGCAAGTTCATTGAAGCTATAGAAGAAGAAGAAGAAGAAAGGTTAAATTGCTGAATAAAGAGAGGGTTGAAATTTGTTGAATGGGGTATTGAGATTAGGGTTAGGAAAATGATAATTTGGTTTTTAGGTATTGAGATTAGGATTTTTAGGCAATGGAGGTATTTGAGATTTGGGAAAGAAGAGAGGAGGGGTTGAAGATAATGGTGGGGGTAATTCTGGAATTTTATTAAAAAGTCAACATAAATTTAGGATTTGGCTACTTTTATCGTACGGAATCCATCTTTGATGGATACAACATTAGTTTCCTTTTTTAATGGGTACTTTTATTAGCGTTCGTAAAGTTTATGGGTACAAATGGTTGTTTTTCCTATGTTTTAGTTACTTTTTATTATATTTTAATTAGTTTTTATTCAAAAATCACATTTTTGGACTTTACTATGAGTTTGTGTATTTTTCTGTGATTTTAGGTATTTTCTGGCTGAAATTGAGGGACCTGAGCAAAAATCCGATTCAGAGGCTGAAAAAGGACTGCAGATGCTGTTGGATTCTGACCCTGCTGCATTTGAAATGGATTTTCTGATACTACAGAAGCTCAATTGGCGCGCTCTTAATTGCATTGGAAAGTAGACATCCCGGGCTTTCCAACAATATATAATAGTTCATACTTTGCCCGAGATTTGATGGCCCAAACTAGCGTCCAAATCCAGCCTAAAGCATCTTGGCGTAAAACGCCCAAACTGGCACCAAAGCTGGCGTTTAACTCTAGGAACAGCCTATGCACTAAAAAGCTTCAATGCTCAGCCCAAGCACACACCAAGTGGGCCCCGAAAGTGGATTTCTGCACTATCTGCACTTAGTTACTCATTTTCTGTAAACCTAGGTTACTAGTTTAGTATAAAAACTACTTTTAGAGACTTATTTTAGAGTTTTTATCATCTATCAGACTTTTACCATTGTTCACGTTTGGAGGCTGGTCTCACGGCCATGCCTAGACCTCTTTCACTTATATATTTTCTACGGTGGAGTTTCTACACCCCATAGATCAAGGTGTGGAGCTCTGTTGTTCTTTATGAATTAATCAATTACTACTGTTTTCTATTTAATTCACACCTACTTCTTCTCCAATATATACTCTCGTACTTAATTCAGTTAAGTCAAAATAAAGGGGTGACCCGTGACAATCACCCAATCTTCATTACTCGCTTAGCCAAGATCTGCGTGCCTGACAACCACAAAGCGGTCTACATGATGTTCAACGTAGTCATTGGACGACAGCCGGAGTATATTCTCTTGGATATCTAATACACGGACCGAGTCCGTGAGATTAGTATCTTCGTGGTATAGGCTAGAACAATTGGCAGCATCCTGGGATCCGAAAAGTCTAAACCTTGTCTGTGGTATTCCGAGTAGGATCTGGGAAGGGATGACTGTAAAGAGCTTCAAACCTGTGAATGTTGGGCGCAAGTGACAGTGTGCAAAAGGATCAATGGATCCTATTCCGACGCTAGCGGGAACCAATAGATGATTAGCCACGTGGTAGCTGTACCTGGTATTTTTCATCCGAGACGAGAAATCCGACAGTTGATTAGCCGTGCAGAAACCGTAGAGGACCATTTTCACTGAGAGGATCCTATAGCTTGCCATGGAAGGAAGTAACGCATGGTTGGAAGAAGGCAATAGGAAAGCAGAGGTTCAGAAGCAACAAAGCATCTCCAGACGCTTATCTGAAATTCCCACCAATGAATTACATAAGTAACTTTATTTTATTTTATGTTTTATTTGTCTTTTAATTATCAAAACCTCATAACCATATGAATCTGCCTGACTGAGATTTACAAGGATGACCATAGCTTGCTTCAAGCCAACAATCTCCGTGGGATCGACCCTTACTCACATAAGGTATTACTTGGACGACCCAGTGCACTTGCTAGTTAGTTGCACGGAGTTGTGAAGAAAAGTGTGGGATCATGATTCCGTGTACCAAACACCTTATTTGATTCATATGACTTGGCCATCATATGTGTTCAATTTATCTCTTGTTAGGCATATTGTATGCATAGTGCAAATTCTACTATGACTTTTGATGGTTGTTAAGTAAATTCACCGATGCATTTCCTTCTTTTGTTCATGAGTAATTCTTGGTTGCAACTGCATTGTGATGCATGAACTCATTTGTCATTGTTCATCAAAATTTTTCATTCGGTAATTAATATACAATGGTTCAACCTTAGTGATGTCTTGATTAAACATCTTTTGCACTCAATTTAGGAACATTGTATATGTGATTACCATTTCTTAAGGATGAACAATTGCCAATTCTTTTTTTTTTTTTGGTGCTTACTTGAAGTTGCTTTCATTTCTTTGTTTTCTAATCACAACTCAAGTACTAATCTGTGAAGCTTTGAGTTGTGAATTGCCTTAAAGGAGTGATTGCCGTGATATCCGACCGGTGTGTGTATTCCAACCGTGCGCATTATTGGAATATATGCACCGTGTTTTTAGTAAATAACACTAATTATATAAGCTTCTTTTAATGATCGTTCATGCTTCCTCAATGATTTTATTTTATTGTTGCCATATGATCTCAAAGTTCTTTTAGTAAGACACCGGTTGCTTCGCCGATTGAGGATACTACCGCTCCCTTTCCTGTTATTTGGCAACATCGCCAAGGTGATAAACCAGATACCTTGGTTAACCGAAGAGTCGACTCTCAATACGAGGCTATTGAGGCACGTACAATTCATTGGGAGCGGCCGTTGAAGGTTTCAAGCCAATACAAGGAAATTATTCACCGAAGGATCGCCTCGTTTCATTGGGAGTTTCTCGAACGAGAACCCATTGAAGTCAATGAGACTATGGTGCGGGAATTCTATGCAAACTACCAAGCTTGGGAAACAAAGTCAGTCTTCTACCGGGGTAAGATGTTAGATACCTCCAATCAAGCTCTAGAAGCTATTCTAAACATCCCCCACATTCCATTGGAGAAAGATGGATACTTCAAGATAAAAGAGGATGTCTCCAAAGGAAAAATATCTCTGACTCCCATTCTTGAGAAAATAGGTCATCCTGATGCATCTTTGGAGTATAGCAAAGGGAAGAATTTTGTTCCCACTAGTATTGCATACTCTGATTTGAATGCTGAAGCTCGTATATGGCATCAAATTGTGGCGGACTATATCATCCCGAGCACCCATACCACCCATGTGAGATTTAGAACTTCTTTGCTACTTTGGGCTATTATGCAAGGGAAGCATATAGCCATCTTTCCCTTATTACGCAAATCAATTTGAAAATTGATTGAGAAGAAGAATGTCAGCATTCCATTTCCATCGATGGTGATGCAATTAGCAAATGCAGCGGGGATAGAGAGGCGACCAATGGATAGAATACTTGAGTTTCTTAGAGGCAAAAAGTCCATTCCGAGTGGAGATTTGGAAAGATCAATAAAAACAACCCCCTCCAAGAGGAAGGCACCCATAGCACCACCATCAAGTCCTATCAACTGCTTTACCTTTTCTTCATCCTCTTCCGGATCTATTCCGCGACATCTTGCACGATATCCACTACATAGAGCATTTGGAGCACAAGCGTTTTGAGTGGATAGCGGCAAGGTTAGAAGGAAGAGACCCCGGCCCAATTCCTACACCTTCATCCGAGCTAGCTGGGGAAGAGCTTGATGTAGTTGACCATCCCATTTCTGATCCCACCAGCTGAAGGTGGCCCCCTCTTCATCCTCCCAAATCGTGAGCATGCACGGAGGACCGTGCATAATTTAAGTGTGGGGGAGGATTGATGACTTCAAGGGGGGTAAAAATTTCTTTCTTAAAGACACTTTGCAATGTCTCTTGTAGTACTTTTTCTTTATTTTGAGTAGTTTTATTTCTATTGCATCTTGTTTGATTTGTTGTGAATATTTCTTTATCGTTTATGAATATTTAGTAGTTAATGTTTGCATCTTGCATGATATGATGAATAAGTGTGGAAACACCAAGGAATTTCCATGAAATCCTTTTCTAAGGGCATACCATTGATTGAATTGAAAAAAAAAATATTTTACCAACTTGCTTGGAGTATTTTGTTTGTAGAACATGGAAAAAGAGCTCGAACAACATACCTTGTGATATTTGAGCTTTAATATATGGTTGCATTTCTCAACCATAATGTTGTTCTTGTGTGTGATTGTACTCCTTTTTTATTGTGATCATTGATTTGTATGATTCTTTATGTCCTGTATTTGTGCTTGGATGCATTTAGCATGATTGAGGCCATCTTTGATGATAAATTCACTAACATATATGGCCAACCCTTGCATTCACCTTTGTGAACCCCTTTGAGCCTATGAATTTCCTTTTGTTCTGATGATAGCACATTACTCCCCTTAAGCGAAAAACCATTGATGTCCTTGAATTATTCCTTGATTAGCTTGGGTGGATTAGTGTGTAAATTCTAAGTGTGGGGAAAGTTTAGGAAGCATTGGTGATAAAGTCATGAATTCTTCGAGAAAATTTTTGGCAATTAGGTAATACTCGTGCATTCTATTAATTGAAACATATGCATTCATAGTTCAATTTAAAAAAAAAACTTGTGCATAACAAAGTAAAAGTAAAAGAGTAAATAAAGGATGCCATATTTGAAAAAAAAAACAATGCATGAGTAAGATGAGATATGAAAAGAAAATTGGTGAGAAGGTTGCATTGTTATGTGTATATAGGTGATGTAGGATTAGGTGGACATTCAAGCTAATCAAAGAATTAATTCTTTAAGTCCACTTGACCAAACTTCATCCTACCTAAACCCTAGCCCCATTACATCCCTTTAAAGACCTCATGATATTTGTTATTCATGCATTAATACTAGTTGATTGTTAGATGAATTGCAAGTCTTTGAAAAGCATGATAAAAGGAGAATTGAGTGGTTAAACCCTAAATACTGAGCGAATTGAGTGGATACACATCTGGTGAGGGGTTCGATCACTCAATTCTATGTTTTTGCACCTCATATTGTATCTTCTTGCAAGTTGTTTAATTGGATAGTTTTGATAAACTCAATTCAATTATTTGGACGTTGATCTTAATGCATGAACTCTTTGCATTGGCCCTAAGGTTTTCTTGTGATGGATTGGAATTTCATGGTTTGTTTCTACCAACTCTCATCATAGTACATATTAGAGATTAGTTTTAAGATAGTTGCATGCATTTAAGTACTATATAGCATAAGTCATTCTCCCTTTTCATCTATCTCCTTTGTGTGTTTAGCATGAGGACGTGCTATTGTTTAAGTGTGGGGGAATTGATGAATCCATATTTGATGATGATTTTTGGTTAGAATTGAATGGATTTTCACCACATAAACTCACACTTATTCCCTTGAATAGCATGCTTTTGATCTCTCTTCCCAATTTTTGCTTGATCATGAAAATATGCTCTTCTATACCTAATTGAATCTATTTTTATTCCATTTACCTTCCACTTGTTGGTGAGTGCTTTCAGGTGTATAAGGTAGGAATGGATTGGAGAAAATGGAAGAAGAGCATGCAAAGTGGAGGAAGCAAGAGAAATCAAAGGAGTGAGCTCAGAGACGTGTGCGTGCGCGCAGCTACCTGTGCGTACGCACAGCCTTCCAAGTATAGCGCGTGGAGTTCAGCGAGCGCGTCGCGCGTCCAGCCATGCATCGCGTAGTGTGTGTGCGCAAAGTGTGCGGACGCACGCGTCTGTGCGTCCGCACATGACTTCATTAAAATAGCACGTTCCTCGCGATTTGGGGCTTTGGAGGCCCATATCTGAAGTCTTCTAGCTCATATTGGAGGGGAGAATGAAGCCATAACATACCATATCATTCAGGATAGTTTTAGGAGTAGTAGTAGGGAGTTTTAGTTTAGTTTTTCTCTAAGTTTTTCATCATCCCTATTAGGGTTTATATTAGGGTTTTACATTCAAGTGCCATTTCCATTTTTGATCTTGGATTTTGCAAGCTATCATTGTAAGTATTCTCTTGTTATTACTCTTTATAGTTACATTGTCATTACTTTTTCTTCTAATCCAAGTTATAGTTTAATTTTGCTTTTCTCTTTCAATTTAATTTTCTTGTTGATGAATTAGATGTTTGATGCTTGTTACATGCTTTCTTGTGTTATTCTTGTTGATTGAAATCAATTGTTGCTTTTAGTTTCAAGCCTTTACTCATTTTCCTCATGTTTAAGCTTTTTTGCCCACCAAGTGTTTGACAAAATGTCAAACATGGTTTTAGGCTAAATTTTTGGTTCTTGGCTTGGAAAAAGTGAGCAATTGGGTTCCTAGAGTTGGAATGTCCAATATTTAGTTTCAATTCTTGGGTTGTTAAATGTTCTTGTTCCCACTAATGCTAATTTGTTGCTAAGGTAATTGCAAGCAAGTTAGGATTTGTGGGTTAAGGACACTTATGCTCATTTAACTTTCCTTCCGATGTGAGGGTTGATCAAGTGAGACTAATCCATCATAATTGTCATAGTTGTGGTTCCAACAAGGAAAGGACCCTTAGCTCACTCCAAGCCAAGACTCTTTTTGATGCTTTCAATCTTTTATACCTTTATATGTTGATTTCTTTCATACTTTACTTGTTTATATTACATAGTCGGTTCTTTAATTTCTTAATGAGTTCAATCATTACAATTTTGCATGTTCTTTTATTGTTTTATATGTTCATTTCTTCATTCACAACCCATTGATCACTACAATTGGAATTGCACACTCATTGTTCTAAAGTGCTCCTAGGGAGACGACTCAGGAGTCTAATACTCTCGGTTTTAATTTGGTTTTGCTTGTGACATATCTTGTGAATTTCCAATTTGATCCGAAGGGCCAATTCGTCGGGTTAGGACAATACCTACAACGTTAAATCCATTTTCTTTGGATAACCGAGTTCCTAACCCACATGCGAATTGAACCTCCGTCCTATCAGTGCTCAAACTTCAAAGTATGCCCAAAATTCATCTTTTCTTCTTTTTAGCTTATTTTATGCTTGTTTTTGCTAATTTTTCTTCTTATTTCCTACAAAGTTTATAAAATCAAAAGATTAAAGAAATATACCATTTAAGCACAAAAGAATGGAATATTTAAGCACTAATCATCAATTTCTTGTATAAAAAAGCATAGAAAAATATGACATGATGACATGTCATCACAACACCAAACTTAAACCTTGCTTGTCCCCAAGCAAGAAAAGAATCATGCAGTACATTTTGACAAACCAAGGTGAGAGGAATAGCAAGTTAATATTCATGGTAGGCTAGTTTTCTATGCATGCTACAATCACAAAAGAAATGTAAATGATTGATGCTTCTATCTAGCTTAATTTATGAAATCTTTTCCTTATGTTTCTTCCTTGAAACAAGCTTTTGATTTTCTTATTAGCTTCTCCTTTTGGGTGTTTTGCCCCATGAGTTGATAACAAAGCTACGATTCTAAATGCTTTGTTTTCAAGTATTACCACTTGATACATAAGCACCACAAGCATTGAATTAGAGGACTTCATTAAGATCATTTATTTTTTTTCTTGACTCTCTAATCATTGATGCTCAGAACCTTGAGCTTTGAGGGAGTGCTTTTGCACTTGAGTCTAGCCTTGACTTCTAAGTGTTTTGTTTTCAAGCTTTTTGCTTGATACATAAACACCACAAGTACTCAACAATGAAATTGTCATTGGTACTCAGAGCCTTCAACTTTCTCATTCTTTCCCTTTTTCTTTTCTTGCCTTAACTGTATTTGCTTCTTCAAGATTTTTATGATTTCCAAAGATTTCACAAAATGTCATAAACAAAAGCTTCAATTAAATAAAATCTAATGCAATTGAGCAACAATTAATCATGCTAGCCTTCCAATACTTGTATGCCCATGCTAAATTCTTCTTTAATGCCGTATTTGTTTATGATCATGATACTTTATTGCTTTTGAACTCACAAAACTTAAATTGGTAGTCATAATGGCATAGAAACATGTTACAGATCAAAATTCAGGCTATCCTTATTCATACACACATGTAAACAGAGAAGATAAAGGCAATCATGCAATTTAAAGTGCTGGAAACAAATGAGAGAAAAAGGAACTTTACAACCTTGTAATTTATCTTCTCTATTATTGTCATTTTCCTCCCATTCTTTCCCTTTCCCTTGCCAATACTCAGAATGCTTTCTCATCCTCAAGCAACAATTAGAACAATGGCTATAGGGCTAGCATGGATCATGAATGTCTTACACAATAAAATGTTAGTAACACATGTGTTTTAAGCAAGCAGAATTAAAGATAACAATGAAGGCACAGAGAAACAGAGATATTGTGATTACAAAAATAAGAGGGTGTGCATGATACATTGCATAAAGAATGAGTGGCTCACCAAACTTAGTGTGACACTCTCACTTGGAATCGGTGCAAGTATCTAATAAAGATTGGAACCAAATTTTGTTGCATAGCAACACCAAACTTAGAATGTAACTATATGTCAATTTATTTGAACTAAAACTAAACACAAGGAACTTTTATATGTTAAATAAAATTACCAAAGGAAGAATCTGTCATGAATAATAATTTCTTGGTAAGGTATTTAACAAAAACAGTTAAAGAGTAAAATAAATGAAAGCATTAAAGAAATGACTAAAACAAAGAGAATAATAAAGATGTAAAACCAAAAGAAAGATAACTTTGCAGAGGCATTATGATTATGCAGACAATTGGTGTTGCTAGATGCTTTGCATAGAAAATTAAGTGGCACACCAAATTTAGAATCTTAGTGTGATACTTTCATTTTTGATGCAATCATCCATAGAGATTGAAAATAAATTGTTGCATGGAAACACCAAACTTAGAATGTAATCATATGCCTATTTATTGAAATTTAAACAAAGCAGACAGGGAAAATAGACAAAGCAAAGCAATGAAATGTTACCTAAGGTTGGGTTGCCTCCCACCAAGCGCTCTTTTAGTGTCATTAGCTTGACATGTTGTTCTTCACTTTCTTCCTCTTCTTCCAGTTTGTTAAGGAGAATGACCTCAATAGTAAAGAGGAGCCAGACAGTGCCCCATTTCTTAGTTTTTTCCCAGCAAGCTTCTTTTTGTTAATTACTTGATTGAGCTTTCTTGCTGGTGGTCCAGGGGTTGGATTGCTTGTGGTTGACCTCTCATTCTTCCTTGATGTGTTTGTTGCCTTCACTTATTTGATTTCACGACATGGTTGATGTGTGATTATTGGAGTTTTATCTTCATCAAGAACCTTTTGAATTGGTGGTTCCATGAGCTCTTCTTCTATGCACTTCTCTGCTTCAATTGAGTGTGACTTCTCTTGATTGTCTTCCTCCATTTCCTCTTCATGATTTTTCATTGAGTCTTTTGGGAGGGAATCTTCATGTTCCATTGTCACTTCAATTAGCCTCTGTAGATATGGAATCCTTGGCTCATATACCTCCACCACCTCATTCTTCCTTGAAATTTCACTCGATACAGGGACCTCTTCTTCTTGCTCTTCCACTTCCTCACTCACAGATTGTTCTGTATCCTCAATTCTTGGCTCTCCTAAGTTTCTCCTGCCTTGCTCTAAATGCCTATCCATCTTCTTGAAGAGGATTTCTTTCCATGATTGTGTAAAATCCCTATACTACCTTTATTCTTTTTACCAAACCCTAACACTAATCCCCAAATTAAACCCACCCACACTCTCATACAAATACCCACACACACAGAGAACAAAAGAGAGAAAGGAGAATGAGGGGATCAGAGCAGAGAAGAGAAAGAGAGAGGAAGACAGCATCGGCAGAGGGAGGTCCGCCGTCGCCATCGCAAACAAAACTCACAGAGAGGTGTGAGAAAGGAAAGTGATGCACGTGCGAGAGAAAGAGAGCAACAACTTAAGACAGAGAAGGAGACCATGACGAAGAAAAGGGAGGAGGTGCTGCCTTTGCTGCCACCAAGTTGTCGCAGCTACCGAGGAACCCAAAGAAAAAGACTTCGAGAAAGGGGAAGGAAAATGCGACGGAGCTTGTCGTCGGCAAGGGGGTGTTGGTGGTGGGTGTTGCCACCGCTGTTGTCGCCAGAAAAAAAACCACTGTTGGAGCCTCTGCCAGCTTGCTCCAGCAATGTCCTCTATTCTTTCTTCACTGGAGTCTTCCGCCACTGTCCTTTCCCTTTTGAAAATGCCGCAGGAATTGCCTCGCACCTTTGTCAGTTCTGTTTTACCGCCATTCTAGCCTGCCATTGTTGCTGCGTGCAATTGGTTTGCTGCTTCCGCTCCGTTACGTCTCGGTTTGCTGTTCTGCCTGCCTGTCGGAGCTGCCGCTGTCCCGATCCAAATTCTGTGCTCTTTTGTTCCATTCTATTCCAACCATCTTCACCCTTTTAATTTGGCACTCCGGTTTCAGTTTCTTCGGTCCCTTGGGACCAAGTTCTGAGTAGGCTTTACATTTATAATTGTTTGACTTTGCATTTATAATTATTTTGATATACGGTGCTTTGAACTTATAGTTATATTTATAAGATTACTATCAAAGAATTTTAATTTGGCTTGAATATTTGATTTGTTAAAGCTAAATGTTTATCCTTGTTAAACACATTTTAATATGCACATGAGACTATATATATTCTTGATGAAGTTTTATATTATTTTAAAATATTTGATTTTATTCGAATATGTATTTTTGAAGCATTGAAGTATTGGTTGGTTCTTACTTTGGAATTGTGAAATATGTTTGAAATGCCTTAAGATTGAGAAAATATGATTGAAAAGAGATTTCGATGAGAAAGTATGAGTTGATTTGATTTGATAACTCATATGTTTGCAAGATTGAAGAATTTGTTATATTTGAAATTTTATATATTTTGAATTTGTTTGGGAGGCTCGTATTAGAAAACCATAGTTAACGGCGGTTATGACGTTAACTTAGATGCATCTAACTCAGACTCCAGATAGCAGGGGTGTTGCTAGCCTAACGTGTAGGCCACACGTTGGATCTATTATTCCGTACGGACACACTAGAGGAAAGGGCTACCCATAGAGGTAGAGCCGCCCAAGTGTGGACTTTTGATTTGATTTTTGTATGAGAACTCCCTTATTGATTCACTTATTTATATGAACTATTATTTTCTAACTACAATTATTTTTAGAATAATGTTTATATGGTTTCATGTGAATTATAGATGTACTGTCTAGTCACTGGGTTGCAAAACTCACTCTATTTTTTCTAAAAATATTTTTCAGGAACAAATACTTGACTATGTGAGACTTTCTAATCAAGAGTCACGATCTGCAATGAATATCTATTTTTGTCGAGTTCCTAGATGTATATGCTCCATATGTCACAGGCAGGATGCAATCGTTCTTAATTATTCTAATTTTGTTAAGAATGTATAATTATTTACTTTATAACTTGTAAAATATTTGTAACTTTCTTATTCAACTTATATTTGAGTTGGTTAGGCTTGCTATGGAATTATTTTCCTGAGCGCCGGTCATCGCTCATTTTGGGCTATGACAAAGTGGTATCAAAGCTTAGGTTTAATCTGTGTAATATGGAGCAAGTGTCCAATGGTAGGATCACAATTGTATAAATAGAAGCGCACCTATTTGTACAAATTGTGGCACTATCAAAGGCCTATAAGAATGTCCTCTTCGTCCTCTATGTCATTGTTGTCTTCTGATTACTATGATCATCTGTCCTCTGCCACTTCTTACTACTCTTGTCCTTTTTACCCATTTTTGACTTATCCCTTGGTAGATTTCCGCGAACATGTTTTTGCAATAGTTTCAGTTTCAGTTCCAGTTCGCAATTCCTGCCTTGTAGCTAGTTCTAATCTTCCTCGCTTTTGTGAATATTTGTTTTAATCTTCTTCATTTTCATGTTGTTTTCTATGGTTTTTGATTTCAAAATTTCATCCATTATCTAGAAGATTCGGTATGTCTTTGCTGTGAATTATTATCTTATTCCTTTTATAGAACTGTATTTGAATTTGTGGATTGTGGATTTACTTAGCTGCTGATTGAGATGCTTTGTTCTGGATTTTGATAAAACAAGTTTGATCTTCTTATGTTGATGATCTTTGAAGTTAACATAATTTTGAACCACTCGTGATTCTTTTTTTCAAATTGATAATTTTGAAAACTGTTATTCAGTTGCTCAGGTAGAAGAACTACGTGATGAGCATATGCATGGAGTGTTATTCTTGTTTGCTGGATTGGAATTATAATTTTCTCAGTTTAGGTGTGGCAATTTTTTTTATGATCAGTTAGTTGAATTGAAGATCTTTTCCGATCTGAAAGTTTGGTTGAGTGAAAGAGCTGGAAGATTGATGGTTTAGAAGTTATAGTAAACTCTCGTTGCAAGTATAGTTACTAAACCAAGCAATCAACCTTTCTTACAAACGTTTTGGTTGTCACAAGTAACAAACCCCTAAATAAATTGATAACCGAAGTATTTAAACCTCGGGTCGTCTTCTCAAGGAACTGCAGGGAAGTATGTTCTTATTATTAGTTATGAAGATTGTAAATTGGGGTTTTTAAGATGAGTAACAAGTAATTTAAATTGCAATTGAATTAAGTAATAGACTGTAATATAAATAAATAACTGTAAAATAAACTTTTGGCAAGGTATGAGAAATTAGAAGTCCTATCCTAGTTATCTTTATCAATGATGATGAAAGTTGAATCTTAATCCCACTCAGTTAGTCTTTACTTAAAGTGAAGAAAAGTCAAGTGACTAATTAGTTAGATCCTCAAATCTTAGTTAATCCCTAAGGAAAGATTGGGATTGTTGAAGTTCAATTCAATTAGCAAAGATAACAATTATCAATCATATTTGAGTTTGATAACTCCTGAGTTACTGATTTCTTAACCAAGACCAAAAGGGAAAAGTAAATCTACCGGAATAAAAATGTCTTCAGATGGAAAGCAACAACGATATAAATAAAAGAAACAATTGTAAACTGAAATACCTCAAATAACATTAATTCAAAAGAGTAATCTGTAACATAGAAGAATTCATAAATTAGATTGAAAAGATAAATAAAAAGGAATGTTGAACCTGATAGAAAGAGATAATCCTGAAAGCGAATAAAATCCTAAATCTAAATCCTAAAAGAGAGAGGAGAGAGCCTCTCCCTCAAAACTGCATCTAAATCATGAATACTAACTAATTGGAGACTCTCTGAATGGATGCATTCCCCCACTTCATAACCTCTGATATCTGCCTTCTGAACTTGGATTTGGACCAAAAAGGGCTTCAGAAATCGCTGGGAGCGTTTTCTGTAATTTCTGGTGCGTGGCCTCTGTCACGCGGCCGCGTGGGTCACGCGGTCGCGTCAATTGGAGTTTTCCTTGTCACGCGGTCGCGTCAGTCATGCGTCCGCGTCATATGCATTTCACTTAAGGCGCGTGATCGCGTCAATCACGCGGTCGCGTCGCTGTAAATTCGCGCTGGCATGCGGCCGCATCGTCCATGCGATCGCGTCGTTGCCAGTTTCTTCAAAAACTCCGTTTTGTGCTTTCCTTCCATTTTTGTATGTTTCCTTTCCATCCTTTAAGTCATTCCTGCCTTAGAAGATCTGAAACTACTCAATACACGAATCACAGCATCGAATGGTAATAAAGGGTAATTAAAATTATTACTTTTAAAGCATAGGAAACATGTTTTTCACATACATCCCATAAGAAGGTGGGGAAAGTAAAACCATGCAATTAATATGAATAAGTGAGTGAAGGATTAAATAAATCACTTAAATTAGGCACAGAATATATCATAAAATATGGGTTTATCAACCTCCCCACACTTAAACAATAGCATCTCCTCATGCTAAATCCAAGATAAAGAGTAAGGTAAGGTTGAAGTGGTGAAATCTCATGCAATGCAATCTATTCTAAATGCAACTACCTAAATGCATCATGCAATTCTAATTATTTTTATTCACTTGTATATAAAGCTCACATGTAGTTGAATTAATTCAGATTTCTCAAGGAATCATATATATAGCCAGACCTCAGATAATGATAAAGCACTTTTACAATTGAGATGGGAAAATATTTTATAAACTTGCCAATAAATGTTTCCTAGAAAGCTGCAAGCTTACAATTTGTATACATGGGCACTCAAGACAATAATATATATGAAGAGAAGAGTGATAAATTAATTTCAACTATGATTGAACCCAAAATGTGGTTATATGAATAATATTAATAGAGATCATTGAGATTTTCTAAGTAACAAGCAAGTCAATTTCTTTGGTGATTCGACTGTTGAGTTTCTTGATTTGTATGTAACGGTTATTTTTGTGTTTCTTAATCTCACTTCTGGGTTGGAAATTTATGAAAGGCTCTGTATATACCAAATTTTTTTTTCGATATATTTTTCAAGATACGACAAGGATTTGGGAGATATATTTTCGAATGTTTAGATTCAATATATATATATTTGAGTTTGTCCTTAGTTCATGAGCTTTAAGTTCACTTAACTATTTATGAAGGTGATTTCTCTTTTTTGGTGTTTTAACTTTACAAGAAATGTGATCCCCTACCAATTTTCTGAAATTCTTATGTGCTTGGATCATGTTAAAAACAAAAGAAAAAGTAGTTATTTTAATTGATCTTAGTGTATTAATTGCCAGAACTTCAAATTTTAGTTTTATTATTATCATTATTTTATATGTGAATTTATTTATAACTTCATACTAAGTCTAGCTGCATGATTATAGGAAATCATATGACTGTATTTTACCAACAGTGACCATAATAAGTTAAATACCTAAATGTATATGTAAATTCTGGCTTAATGGACAACAAGGAGATCAATTACATTTCTTGCCATGTATTACATAACTTATCTATTATTTTGAGTTAGGAGATATCAAATTTTATATTGACATAATTATTTAAGGTCCAAAGTCATGATAATAATCTCAAAGGTACTTAGTCGAAGGTTTCTATAGAAAGGGAAAAGAAGCATGCTGATTTTGTGATAGTTACTTTTTTATTATTTTTATGACTGTTAAATTGTCTATTCCAAAATGTGTTGTCTTATTTTAATTTATGTTTTGCTTGCTTTCTCTATTGTTGATTTTGTTTTTTTTACTTATGCATATCCTCGCTTGATTGTGAACCTATGTATCCTCCAAGGTTCTTGAGGAAAAACCTTTGTACTTGACCACTATTAATCTCCAATTCATAAATCTTGCATCTATTGTTTCAA